>NW_006399778.1:21982555-21994409 GCF_000299155.1 Elephantulus edwardii | reverse complement strand
CAATCTGGAGACTAAGGTGCACCTGATCCAGGCCATGGTCTTCACAATTACTTGCTATGTGTCAGGAAGCTGGACAATGACTAGGGATGGTAGAGAATAGGTACCTTTGAACTGTGTTGCTGGACAAGATTATTGAAAATACCATCAACAGCCAGAACAACAAACAAGTTCATCCTGGAGAGGTGAAACCAGGCTACTCCATGGAGGCAAGGATTCTAAAGATTCGCCTGACATACTTTTGGCATGTTGCAAGGAGGGACCAGTCCTTGGAGAGGGACATCATATTTGGAAGGGTGGAGGGACAGTGCAAGAAAGGAAGACCCTCAAAGAGAGATGAATTGATTCAGTGACTGGGATTGTGAGGGTTGGTGTGTCAGAGACAGTAAGGTTGGCACAGGGTAGAGCAGGTTTCAGGGCTATTGTACATAGGGTCACTATGAGTTGCAAGCAATTTGATGGCACGTAACAACAACAACTTCATCTGAAGAAAATTTACAATGGAGAATAGCCACGTTGTGAACTGTCAAACTAGCCTTCATTTCAGAAAACAGAAATTGTGACATAAATTACAGTGATATAAAAAACCATGGCATAATAGAAATAGTGACATAAAAAATGACAGTAACAAAATATAATTTCTCATTGAAAACCAAAACAAACCAGTGCTCTTGAGCTAACCTCTGCTCTGTAAGGTTTTTATTTCATTGTTCTGTTTTTATTTCATTGTTCTGTAGGGGTTTTAATGGCTGATTTTCAAAAGAAATCTGATCTTCTTATGAGGCTCCTCTAGATGAACTTGAACTTTCAACCCTACCATTAACAGCCAAACTTGTTAACCATATGCATCATCTATGGACACTTCATTAAACTTCATAGACTATATTGCTGCCTTAGAAAATCTGGATTTGATTATTCTGGGAGAAGCAGGAAACAAGTATTGCAGAACCAAGCCAACAATCTTAGCCTTGTCTTCCAAAACTAGAATTTTACTCTTAAAAAAACATCTTTCATACAAGGGCATTTAAATACACCTCATAACAATGTGTGAGTTTACCATGATCTTGACATTGACCAATAACCCAGGATTCTTTTGTTACCTGAGACTCAGAGGCTTTTAAATCATTTAAATTCTCTGTGGTTACATTTTCTCAACCTTGCCTTCTAAATTGTGTGGGGACTGAAAGTAAGGTAAACATGTATTATGTACATTTCTTCAATTACATGAAGAAATTTCATAATTCAATAATTATTATTATTATGAAGACCAGTATCATGTCAGATCTTGCATTAAAAATCCCCTGCTTCAACTTATTTAAGAAATTCCCTTCTTTGCTTCTGTCTTAATACTTTCATCTTAGGGCAAATGTATCTTTTGCCAATTATTAAATTACAGTTATTAAATCTTAATGATTTTGTATCTCTACAACTCTTTCTCTTTTACAGAGAAAGTGAGTGAAGGAGCTCAAACAAAAGTTTAGAAAGGTAGACTAGATTTCAGTAGGGAAATAAAAGAATAAATGGTCAAAAAAGCTTTCTTTTACCTCAGTTTTAAGATAAGTTACATTCACTTTTGGGTTTTAGGGCTAGGAGCAGAATGGAGAACTTAAAAAAGAGATC
The DNA here is from genome assembly GCF_000299155.1 of Elephantulus edwardii. NCBI lineage: Eukaryota > Metazoa > Chordata > Mammalia > Macroscelidea > Macroscelididae > Elephantulus > Elephantulus edwardii. The sequence goes on along the minus strand of NW_006399778.1, from coordinate 21,992,792 downwards.
TGATTTCAAACTTGTTTATTCTTTTTTAAGAAGACAAAGGGAATTTCCTGTATTTAAAAAGAAACCACAAATGAGTCTAGTGACTTAATGACCGCTATGATGAATGGTTGCACATCACAATTTATTGTTATTATGAATGAAAATAAGAACTAATTTAACAGCTGTACAGAAGCACCACTCAGTGATGAACAATGAAGCCAGTATCAGAGTTGCCTGATACATACTGAAACCCAGAAGTCTGTCCATGCCCAAAATGGGATTAGGAGTTTCTTCTATTGTGAGTCAATTTCCACTGGTTGAAAAAGAAATAACATACAAGATGTTATTGTAAGTGGGACAGTGGCATTGTTTTATAGACCGTATGTTTAACACAGACGTATTGTTTATCTGGAGTTCATGCCTTTTTTTTCTTTTCTCCCCCTCCTCATCCAGATGGTTTGGCAACCTCAACCCTGGTTGGAATCATAATTGGAGTGCTAGTAGCCGTTGGTCTTGTTGGTGCAATCATCCTAGTGGTTGTGCGAAAAATGTCAGGAAGGTACTCGTAAGTAAATAACTTCCCCTGGGGTGATAAGTAGATCCAACCTTGGAGCTAGCAGAAACTTCTACAAAAAGATCAGGGTGAGAAGTCTTTATCTTCACAAGTTCTACACAAGAAGTATCTAGAAGTATTCAGTTAAGCAAGACCAAATTTCACCTATCTTACCTTGAAACCTAAACCAGGTTTCACTCTCCCCCTTCATCACTCTGCCACCAGCCTTCAGAAGGAGAGGGTTCCTGGAAAGCACCTGTTGCATCGATTACCAGGCTCCTGTTCTGATAAGGAACACCATTGATAGTGGAGTCGGACTTTGATCACGTTCCTTCCACTGCTACTTGTGTACACACACTCTAGTATTGACCACGAATAGAGAAAGGCATTTTTCTCTTTTGTAACATTCCATTGAGAATAGAATCCCTCTTCATTTAAGGTCTTCCTTCCCCTTTTGCCTCAGTACACACAACCTAGTATTTATTGACTATTGATGCGAGAGAGGCATTCTTTCCTTTATTAAAATTCCTTAGTGATTCAGAACATTCCATCTCGTAGCCAGAGAAAAGCTTTTCTTTTTTTCTTTTTAGTAATTTCTGTTGGGAAATGATACATGATGAGGTAGAGAGAAGAAGATAAGTGACACACAACTGGAGACTGGAAAGCATTCTCAAAGGATGATCCACCTGTCTATCAGTCTGTCTGTCTGTCATATTTGGAAATGTCTAGGAATCTGGCCCTGGCTGGATGAGGGCTGATCATGGAGGAGGAAGGGGAGTGGGAAAGGGGGGAACGCAGCATTCCAGAATTTGGAAGAGAGAAGGACAACAGAAATGATGACTCACGGGATGAGTATTCCCACTGCCAGTAAAAGAATTGACAGTCACCCACCTCTTTGTTTTCACAGGCCCTGAAAAATGTTCATGAGCTCAAAAATTGTGCCCATCTGCCAACATGTTTAAAGAAAGAGTTTCCTATTTCACCCTGCCCCTGAGTCCAAGAGGGAAGATGTACTATGGAGAGTCTGCCCACCTCGCCTTACGTCCTTGGTGATCCCTCTACTCGCAAGGAAAAAAAGAAATGCACCAGAGTCGTGCCTCTAAACGTTTGCCTTTTAGGACTTTTAATAAAAATTTAGGAAAAGAGAGAGAGAGAGAGAGATACTGTAAAAGAAGAAGTAAAATACCACATGCATAGAAAATGAAGCAAAATGGTATCAATGAATTTGTGGCTTAGACAATATGATTAATTATATTCGTTATAAGCTGTCATTATGTCTTCATGCTGGGCATTCCCTGTTATTGTCCATGAAAAAGGAATCAGGAAATAGTGATTCCGAGGACGTGCTTATGCATCGTTAGTGCTTTCTCCGTAAGTGACCCCAGCATTTTGCAATTGCAAAGCCGTTGAAATGTACACATTCCAGTCTAGTGTGTGTCTAGTTTCTAAAGTCCTGGTTTGGTGTGAATAATCTATTAGGAAAAAAATTCCATCCCCCACTTGGATAATGAGCCTTTAGCTGGTCCAGATAAATAATTCCAAAAGTAACCATTGCTGTTCATAAACAGGAAATCTGTACTTTGAGGGAAAGACTTGTTAGGGGCAAGGCCACCAGGTTGCCTTCTCTAGCGATGACTTGATGCACTGGTTTGCTCCTGCCTGACTCCTTTCCTCTCCCCCCAAGTGATGGGATCCAGAGATGAAGGATGGCCTTGTCTCTTTGCCATGACTCAGGGCATTCAGATTGTCCATGTTTTTCAGGAAAGTGGTGCCAAGGAGGCTGCTGGTCATCCTGTGATGCCAGAGTCCAGTATTCCATGCAGAAAACAAGAAACCACATCAGTGTCCCAAACAAAGAGCCCCTATGTATGCTGCTGACACGGGAAATAGAAGCTCCTGGCTTACTCACATTTACTTTCTCCTTCAAAAGAAAGATGGGAAGAGAAAACCTCTGTGAAATACAGATTCCCCGTCCCCCCCAAAGAAACCCAACCAATCTCCAGTCTAAATGACATACCACTTATTTCTGTAGGACTACATTGAAAAGATCAAAACAAAGATACTCAAGGGACCATTCTGACTGTGTCCCATCCCCTTGGGCCAGCTCTTCATTGCATTCACTTCCTAAACAATTCTAGCAAGCAGCTGCACTGTGAGGGCTGGGGTTGTGTAATTCTGACAGCTTCTAAACTCACAATGTCCATGAAACAGGAAGAAGAAAACCGCCCGCCGGAAGGACAGCTTGTTCCTCCCGTTTCATGTGGTGATGTGTGGATGCTCATCAGTTTGTCCTGGTGTTACCCAAATCCAGCTGCCCCACCAGCCCAGGTTCTGTGTTTCGAGTATCAGCTAATGCAGAGCCAGAAGCACATAGAAGGGCTATGTGAACTTAAATACCCTTTGTTTTCATTCCTTTACATTCCTGAACAGGAGTTAGGAACAATACCCGTGTCATCTCTTTTTTGGTCCTTTTCTCCCCCTCACTGTGAGAAATAATAGTTTACCCCAAGTCATACACTGGACCCAGTACCTGCTGGGACAGGACTGTGGGTTTCTCGTTCATGACTATGTTGATCCTCAGTGCACTACAGACGTGTTTTCAAATAAAACAGATTGTGTACAACAACGACTCTGGGTCATTCATAAAAATGTTCCTGTATCCAACTTTATATAGATGTCTGTCCATTGTCTTTATTCAGAATGAATTACACAAGGTCTTTGGACAACCATCCTCCAGCGATAAATTCATATGTAGCCTATATGTCTGCCAAAGGGGAGGTTAAGTCCAATAAGCTGTGAGATGGTAAAAAAGTGGGGCTTTTGCCTAATTTGCCTCCATTGGAAGAAGCCATTCTTTTCTTTCCTGGGATCGTTGCTTATCTTTGATGTCTAGATTTTGGCCTCCCAAAACCCTGGGAATTTATAATCTCCAGGATGGGCCGCCAGATAACTGTGCCCCTTCTCACTTGTGAAACACCTCATTTCAGAATCCCTGTTGTTTGAGCTATCTCCCTGCTCTTTGTCCAGTGGTACAATCACACTACCTGACCCTCAGTGGCGAGGGCAAGGTCCAGGCAGCTCAGCCCTTGATGTCTTCAGGACCTGCTATGTCTTCCCATCTTCATCTCCCTTCTTCACTGTGGAATCCAGCCCAATACTGTGGATCCTCTCCCTGACAGTCGCATCATCCATTTATAAAATTTGAATCACAGGGACAGGAAAGTCATAAAGATCATGCCTTATTATTGTTGTTAGGTGCCATTGAGTTGAGTACGACTCATAGTGACACTCTGAACAAAAGATGTAAACCCTGCAGTATTCTGTGCCATCCTCACACTTCCTGACACAAAAGAGCCCAGTGCAGCAATTACCATATTTATCCATCTGATTGAGGGTCTTCCTCTCCTTCTCAACCCTCCACCCTTCCCAGAATTGTGTCCTTCTCCAAGGAGTAGCCCCTCCTTACTCATAGTAAATTCTCAGTTTTTATTGAATCAGAATATTTGTAACTACCCGGAGTCCTGGTATATATAGTATGTAACATGTCAGGCTGCTAATTGGAAGGTGGTGGTTAGAACACACCATTAGCTCTGAGGGGGAAATGAGTCATGTTTTCCTATAAAGATGTATCACCTTGGAAACCTGATGGAGGGTTGGGCTCAACGGCATTGGATTTTCCTTTATCGACTGACTTACTCTCCCTTCCCATCCCTCCAACCACCCAAGAATTTTTTTTTTTTTTAATGTATGTAAATCTTTCTTTAGTTGGTGGTGGTTTGGGGTTGGGTTTTTTTGTGTGTTTGGTTTTTTTTTTATATAACAATATACTAGTTTATCCTTTTGTGACTTTTTTCATTCAGTATAATTCCTAGATTCATCTATGCAATATAGTGTTTCACAAAGTCATTCTTTTCTAAGGTTGCATTGTTGTTGGAACCAACCCACAGCTGAACCCCCAGCAGGTTTTCAGAGGCAGGGAACTACACAGGAGGAGAATACCCATTTCCCACGGGGCGGCTGGTGAATTCAAGCTGCATAGCTTTGGATTGGCAGTGCAATTTCTTACCGCTAAGCCACCAGAGGTCCCTAATGTTTGTTTATCCTTTCTTCTTTTGTTGGATATTTAGGTTGTTTCCATGTTTTTTGCTATTATACATAATACTGGGTGAACAAGGGTGTGCATATTTCTGTTACATCTTTTTTAAATTCCTATAGGGTATATCTGATATTTTAAATAGTCTGAACTCTATTACTCCTAAAATAAAGTCAAAGTTCTAATCCCTAGAATTGAATCTGAGGAAATTCTCTCTGTAAATATAGTGAGGTTATACTGGAGTTGTTATGTGCTGTCAAGTTACCTGTGACTCATAGTGACCCTATATAAAACAGCTCTGAAGTCTACCCTGTCCTGAGCTAGTTTCACTGACTCTGACACACCTACCCTTATTGCCCTAGTTACTGTGTCAATCCATTTCATCCTGGGTCTTCCTCTTCTGCTCTGTCCTTCTACCCTTCCAAAGCATGATGCTCTTCTCCACGGATTCGTCCTTCTTGGACACATGCCCAAAGTATGTGAGACAGAGCCTCAAAATTCTAGCTTCCAAGGCAAAACTTGGTTTCACCGTCTACAAGATTGACTGATTGGTTTTCTTGGTGGTTCAAGGTATGTTAAAGAGTATTGTCCAGCACCACAACTCAAAGACATCAATTTTTCATCGGTCATTCTTAGTCATTGTCCAGCTCTCTGATGCATAGCAAGCAATTGAGAAGACCATGGTCTGGATAAGGTGTGCCTTAGTCTCTAGACAGACATCATTTCTCAGTACTATGGAAAGGTCCCTGAAAGCAGATTTACCTAATGCAATTAGTCTTTTGATTTTTTTAAAATATACTGGAGTACATATATATACTGGAGTAGAGGATTCTAATCTATGAGGTAGTTTCCTTAGGAAAGAATATGAGAGGAAGATGCCACATGAAGGAAGAGGGAGGGCAGAGATAAGAGAAGTGTTGCCATAAGCTAAAAGTGCTTGGGGCCACCAGAAGCAGGTAGAAACAAGGCCAGATCTTCCCCTGGAAGTGAGAATGGCCTCCCTGTCATTTTGAATCCAGACTTCTGGTCTCCAGAAGTGTGTGAGAATAATTTGTTCTGTCTTGCTTTAAGTTACTTATTTTGTGGTATTCTGTTACAGCCACCACGAGATAGCTATAACTCAAGGGACAAGTTATTTAACTTCTTTTGGCCACAGCTGCTTCTAAGATTTGTGAGATCTTATACAAAGCATTCATATTTTAGTAGAAAACAAACTATCTAGTTCTCATAAACTGGAAAAGAATGGGACATGTCAGAATTTGTATTCCATTATGCACTGCCCCAGGATATGACAATAGGATGGGTCTGCGCAGGGTATGGAAAGTTGAAGTCTATAAGCTTCTTTCAGAGGTGCCTTGGGATCAGGAAGTGCTAAGTGACTTATTGGATTGTATCCAAACTTACTTGTAATTGTTTCTTCTGTTCACCTGAGAGAAGTAATTAAAAACTAGAACTTAATTCTACCCTATGTGCGCCTTTAATGATCTTTTTAAAGACTCTATGTCTACACTTAACATTCAGAAGTCACTGATATTTTATGTCAACATCAACATTCTCATTGCTGTTCATATTTCATCCCCAATAATTTAGTCTCATGGACCCCTTAACTATGCTTGAGTGTAACTGTTGCTTACTTGGTCTCATATGAATGGTCTCAATTTTTAAAAGAGTGCATTTTTCAAGAGTGAAATTCTTCACTTTTGAGCCAACCTGTTTTTAAAAGATTTATTAAGCGCATAGTATCAGTTCAAAATTTAAAGAGTACAGTGCTGCAGTCTTGGGGGTTCTTCCAGCTTAAATGGGTTCTGTAAAACTAGATTCTGTGAGAATTTGAAGTTCTGTTCTATAGATTTTCTCTCTATTGAGGCTCTGGTCAGAACAGTAGTGGTAGTCAGGCACCATCTATTTCTTCTGGTCTCAAAATAGAGAGGCTTCCGTGATTGGAGAAAATTGGTCTTGTATAAGGGTATGCCTCAATGAACAGAAAGAGCAAGTCACTAACTGATCTCTTGCTGTCCTCACCTTTAATTTGTCGTTTCTGTTAACTGCCCTTAAGTCAACTATGACTCATTGTGACCCTATGAACAGCAGATCTGAATCCTGCCTATCGTGCACCGTCCTCAGTCTGTCATGCTCGAGCCCATTGTCATACTCACTGTGTCGATCCATCTTGTTGAGGGTCTTCCTCTCTTGCTGGGCTTCTGCCTTTCCCAGTTTTCTAAGGATGAATTCCTCCTGTAAATATGCCCAAAGTGAAACGAAGTTTCACCTTCCTTGCCTCTAAAGATTATTCTTGTTACGCCTCCTCCTAGACAGATTAGAATATTCTTTTGGCAGTCCACAGTACACTCAATACTCTTCTCCATTGCCATAATCCAAAGGCATCAATTCTTTGGTTTTCCTTATTTGTTGTGCAACTTCTGGTTGCATAGGAAGCAATTGTAAGTAACAAGGCTAATTAGGTGTGCTTTAGTCTTTAAATTGACATCCTTGCTCTTTTGAATATTGGAGAGAGATCCTTGACATCAGGTTTCCCCAGTACAATAAATCTAAATTTATTGACTGTTGGCACCAACAATGTTGATTATACATCTATCAATTAAAATGAAATAATTGAAAACTTCAATTTTTTCTCCATCAATCGTGATGCTGCCTATTGGTTCAGTGATGAGGATTTTTGTTGGTTTGTTGTTGTTGAGATGTAATCCATACTAAAAGCTGTATGTAGTCCTTTTTTTTCCTTTTATTGGGAAAAACATATTGGGGGTACAAGGAGGTGAGGGTTGGGGGCAGAAGGGTGAGGATGGTCCAGGATGCAGTTGCAGAGCTGCATAGTTTGGTCGGTGGGAAGAGCAGGTGAAGGAAATGATGAGGGTCCAGTGGGGACCAGATGCTACAGAGGAATGAGAAGCATTTTCCAATGGTAATTAAACCAACTGTCTTATTGATTTGGGAATTGGATGCCGACTCTCTGGCTTCTTCATGCTGAACAGGGGCGTAGATGTAAAGGGGGGAAGGGAGGACGCTTTATCACCTTACTGGTGGTCTTGGGTTAAAGCTGCTTGCCTTCTTGCTCTGTTAGAAGATATTTTCCTGTCATTTGCTCCCCTCTGGAGTGCAAAGTGTTTTCCCAGGTGGGTCCAGTGGGGATGGTTGGTTGAACCCAGAGGCTCCATCCTCCTTTGCTTCCTTAGTTGTCAGTTGTATTTCCTTTTTGTCACTGGCACTGGGTTCAGGGTCAATTCTGGAGTAGAACACAGTGTTAAGGTTACCTATAGGAAAGGGAGCAAACCTAGAGAGAACAAACTTGTGAGTTACAAATAGAAGGGCTTTGAGGGTGTTGCTTTCAGGTTTACTGGGGGGGGGGGAGGGTGGCAGAAGGTGGCCTAGGTAACATTCTCTGGATACCCTAGGCATTCTTTTTTTTTCCCCTTCCCCACCCAGGGGTCAGATGGCACAATCTGGGGACTGAGTAGCTCACCCTGAGGGCAGCAACAGCTCGCACTGAGCTGAGGGCAGTCTGCCCCAGGCAGAGGGCCACGACGGCTCACCCCGAGCCAGAGGCCGAGGGAAGCCCACCCCGGGCAGAGGGCCGCGATGGCTCGCCCCGAGCCGGGGGCCAAGGGCAACCCATCCCGAGCAGGGCAACACCCCCCAGGAGCTGGCTGGTAGACTCCCCCTCCAATTGCCCCTACCCCAGTCTGGTCCCCTCGCCTGACTGAGGACTCTGTGGTCAGGGACAGTGTCTCCAATTCTAGCACTGCCACTTTTACCCCCCCCCCATAAGTGGTCATACTATATTTTGAAGTAGGTATCACTGCCCTCCCCCTTTATATATGATAAAGGGAACCTGAGAATTGTGAACAGACTCCCCCCAGATCTAACTATCCTTTGGCAGAAGCATTCAACAGAACAAAATATGGGGTGCATTTAGGATGTTGGTCCTCTTGTGCATACTGCCACTGTTAAGGTCATCAGATTCACAGTGACTTTCAGCGATCCATTGTATAGGTAATCGTCTTCTTTGGCCTGTCCAAGGAAACCCAAACCTGCAGATGGCGGGCATGCATCCCATCCCCCACCTCCTACGCAGGTGGCCAGCAGGGAGTGCGCCCCCCCAGTGTGGGCAGCCGGAGGGGGGCGCGTGGCCCCCTTCAGTGTGGGCGGCTGTTGGGGGCTTGCGCGGCGCATGGGCGTTTGGCAGCTGTGCAGCCCCTCTTGTGCAGCCAGCCGGCGGGCACCTGCTTCCCCCATTGCCGCCATTCTGGCTCCAAGAATTCTCTCCAGAACAAGTCCACCTTGCGGCAGTGTGGTGGCTTCACTGTACCAGTCTTGAGGAGGACTGGTGCCCAGCATCCATCCTGGGTGAGGGAATCCATTGATTCCGGCTGTGGAAGCCTCATGGGGCTGCAGCAGCTGTGTGGCACAGCGCGGGCTCTGCGGGAGGGGGTTGGGAGGCATGAGACTCACCCATTCCTCCTTGGGAATCCTTGACTTCCTGTTGAGCCTCGATCTTCACTGAGGCCAGTCATCAACTGTTTAAGTGTTCAATTAGCAATAAGTTGAATTCTGTAGAAGGCCAGAATGGCCCTGCTTTAAGTGGTTCGCTGCTCCCACAGCTCACCACGCTGTCTCTGCCTCCGCCGCTATCTTGAAACCCTTGTATGTAGTCCTTGATCTTCTGCAGTAAGTCCTTCAAGTTCTCATCACTTTCTGTATGCAAAGTAGTATCATCTGTATAACACAGGTTGTTAAGGAGTCTTAATCTAATCATGATGCTCCAGTTTCTCAAATAATTGGTTCAGCATACAGATTGAATAGGTATGGAGAAAGAACATATTCTTTGTACACACCTTTTGTGGTTTTTTAAACCATACAATGTTTTCTTGTTCTATTCTAATATTATTTCTTGGTCTATGTATAGGTTTCACGTAAGTACAATTTAGTATTCTGGAATTTCCACTATTTTCTATGTTAGCCATAATTTTCTCGTGATCTCCATTGACAAATGACTTTGCATAGCCAATAAAATACATGCAAACATTATCTGGTTTTGCTTGTTTCAGTCAAGAGCCATTTGACAGAAACAATGAGATCCCTCATGCAATGGCTTCTGAATCCAGCTTGAATTTCTGGCTGTTTTCTGTCAATGTACTGTTTCTTCAGCAAGACTTTACTTGCATGTAATATTAATATTATTCCATAATTTATACAGTCTGTTGGATCATCCTTCTTAGGAATGGATACAAATATGGATCTCTTACAGTTAGTTGGCCAGGTTGTTGTTATTATCTTGTTAATGCTGTCAAGTTGAATACCACTCATAACAATCCTATGAACAAGAGATCTGAAACCTGTTCTATCCTATGTCAGCCTCACAATATCTGACACACTCATTCCCATTGCTGCTGTCCATGTGTCAATCCACGTGGTTGAAAATCTTCCTCTCCTTCACCATCTCTCTGCCTTTTCAAGCATGATGTCCCTCTCCAAGGAATAACCTCTCCTAACAATATGAAGAACAGATTATCCGGGAGGCTGGGCTCTATGAGGAGAAATGTGGGGTCAAGATTGGTGGACGATTTATCAACAATCTGCATTATGCAGATGAC
>NW_006399778.1:21973114-21981895 GCF_000299155.1 Elephantulus edwardii | reverse complement strand
GATAATCGGGATGGGTGTGTCAGAGACAGTGTGATTAGCACAGGACAGAGCAGAGTTTAGGGCTGTTGTACATAGGGTCACTATGAGTCGCAAGTGACTCGATGGCACATAACAACAACAACAACAGCAATATGCCCAAAGTAGGTGAGATGAAGCTTAGCCATCCTTGACTCCAAGGAGCACTCCAGCTTCACCTTCTCCAAGACATATCTCTTTGTTTTTTTGGCAGTCCACAAGATATTCAGTACTCTTCTGTAAAACCACAACTCAAAGTCATCAATTTTCCTTCTGTCATCCTTATTTATTGTCCGGCTCTCAGATACTTAGAAAGTGATTGAAAAGACCATGGTCTGAATGAGCTGCACCTTAGTCTTCAAACTAACATCATTGTTACTCAGTAATTTGGAGAGGTCCCTGACTGCAGACTTTCCCAGTGTAATATATCTCCTGACTACTAGTACCACAAGGGTATTGACTATGAATCCAAGTAAGATGAAATAGTTGTCAGTTTCAATCTTTTCTCCATCTATCATGATGTTGTCTATAAGTCTAATGGTGAGATTTTTTTTTTCATTGAGATGCAATCCATATTGAAGACTGCAGTGTTTGATGTTCTGGACAGGTAGCTGTCTTCCGTATTTGTTGGCAGACTGATGAGCACATCCAGGGTTGCATCAATGCCCCAATTGGTATCCCATCAATCCCTGGGGGCTTAAAGCCTTCTGTGAAGCTTGGACTTATTTGTTCAATACTACTCATGCTTGATAATATGCTGCTTTCTGAAATTAATTAAAATTAAATAGTGTAGGGTATTTTTTGCCACAGTGATTCTGTGTATTCTTAACACCGTTTGAGATTTTGCCCACAGGATATTTCAGTGTTTCAAATCAAGGATCAAATTTGTTCTTCAGTTCTTTCAGTTTGAGAAAAACTTTGTTCTTCATTTTCTATTTTCTAACTCCAGCTCCTTACACATCTCATTATAATATTTTCCTTTGTCTGCTTGAGCTGCCCTTTGAAAAATTCTGTCCAATTTTCTCACCTTAGCATTCCTTCTCCCCCCTTTTGACTTTTTTATATTACAGTGCAAGTTTCAGAGTCTCTACTGACATCCCTTTGTCTTCTCTTTCATTACCTTTTGCTTTCTTCATGAATGATGCCCTTCACCTTTAATTCTATTTGTATTAATTTAGGGTTCAGCGCATGAGACCAATGTAACAAATGCTTGGATGGGGAAATGATGATAATTTTGAAGTTTACTCTTTGGCAATTGAAAACCTAGGATAAAAATTGCACTGGAACTGGTGGATAATAACATGTACATGCTGAATGCAGAGTCACTGACTTGGGGCAAGCACCAGAGGGCTCTTACGGTTTGAGTTGTGAAAGACTTTGCCATAGATTTAATTGTGCCTTCCCCTCAATCTATCCCCCTCCACTTAGTACCCTTCCAGGCTCTCTGCTTGTTGCTCCACTGGCTCTTTTTTTGGCTTTGCCTCACTATCTCCTTACAGGCATTCCTATGGCTCTCCATTCATTTCTGTATAGTCTGCCTCAGAAATTTCATCAACTGTCACAATTGCAATTAGTATTAACTCTAGGAAAGCAGGAATTCATTTTGTTCATGGTTTCATCCTGAGTCCTTGGAGCAGTGCTTGGAATTTAGCAAATGAGCAATTCCTCTTTCACCTCCCCCTTTACAAGAACATGACCATCTCTGTGGTTTATGTCCTTAAGCAGAATTTTGCCATTGCAAAAGTAAACCACCTACTTCCAGTCTCTTCCCCTTCTAGTCTATTTGCATTTTATATCTTTTGCACACGTCACTTCCACATCCTAAAAATATACCCATGCCTTCCTACAAAAGACCTTGATGAACAAGGGCTTCTATGCTTTATCGAGGGACTTAAATCACATATGCATATATGCTTTATTAGCTTGGAACAAATATTCAAGACCCAGGTTGCTGATGGGTTTTTTTTTTTTTTTGGTTCCTTGACCTGCCACTTTAAATGTGAGCTTGGAGAAACTCCTTAATATTTTTGAGTTGTTATCCTCTTATGATTGCAAAAGACAGAGCTGTGCTCGGGATCTCACACCATGCTGTGTGTGGTCGTTGTTCTTATGTGCTATTGAATTGGAACTGATCCATAGTTGACCCTCCAGAGTGTTTTCAGAGCTGTAAATTGCACAGGAGAAAATTGTTCCACAGAGCAGCTGAAAATTGAACTGCTTGCCTTTGGGTTGGCAGCATAACTTCTAACCTTCTAGGTTTTGAGTGAAAAGGAAAGAGACAAATCCCTTAGTAATTCCCAAGTATGATGTGGCCTGAAGGAACTGAGTTCTCTAAACAGTTCTGGGTTTTGTATTATCTTGATGCCTGGTTCTCTAAACAGTTCTGAGATTTGGATTATCTCGACACCTGGATCACTGTTCTGGAAATTTTCATTTGCAACTCTGGCTCTGTACATTCCTCACTTGCTTTTGTGTTCAAGAACCTGATCTGAATGTTGTTATGTGCCTTTAAGTCACTTGTTACTCATAGTGACATTGTGTATAACAGCTCTGAACTCTGCTCTATGGTGAGCTAACCTTATTGTCTCTGACACACCTACCCCCAATACCCTAGTCACTGAGTCAATCTATCTCATCAAGGATCTTCGTCTCTTGCACTGTCCCTCCACCCTCACAAGCATGATGTTCTCTCCAAGGACTGGTCCCTTCTTGTAACATATCCAAAGTATGTCAGGTGGAGCTTCAGAACCCTTGCCTTCAAGGGGAAGCCTGATTCACCCTCTCTAAAATGAACCTGTTTGTTCTCCTGGCAGTCTATGGTATTTTTGATACTCTTTTCTAGCATCACAGCACAATTGCTGTGTGGAAGCCATCAATTTTCCTTTTATCATCCCTAGTCATTATCCAGCTTTCTGATGCATAGCAAGTAATAGCAAAGATCATGGCCTGGATCAGGCACACTTTAGTCACCAGACTGAAATTGCTGCTCTTCAGTATTCTGAATAGACATTTAAAAAAAGAGAGAGAGAGAGAATCCCAGAACACTTACTTGTGTTTATGTAAAACCTATACTTGGACCAGAAAGCAGGCCTCAAAATAGAGCAAGGAAACACTGCATGGTTCAAAATCAGTAAGGGAGTGTGTCAGGGATTTGTCCTGTATCCATACCTTTTCAATCTATACGCAGAACAGATCATTTAGGAGACTGGGATTTATGAGGAAGAATGTGGCATCAGGATTGGAGGAAGACCCATCAACAACCTACGTTATACAGATGACACAACCTGCTTGCTGAAACTGAGGAAGACTTGAAGCACTTGCTGCAGAAGGTCAAGGACTGTAGTCTGCAATATGGATTGAAGCTAAACATCAAGAAGACAGAGATTCTCACCCCTAGGCCAATTAGCAGCATGATGATAGATGGAGAAGAGATTGAGGTTTTAACAATTATAGATTTCTTAGCTCCACAATCAACACTCTTGGCATCAGCAGTCAGGAAATCAAAAGATAAATTGCATTGGGTAAATCTGCTGTCAGGGATATCTCCAGAGTACTGAAAAGCAACAGTGTCAGTCTAGAGACTAAGTTGCACCTAATCCAGGTGATGGTCTTTGCCATTACTTGCCATGCATTAGAGACCTAGACAATGACTATAGATAACAGAACAATCAAGACCTTCAAGTTGTGAGAAGAGTCTTCAATATACTATGAACCACCAAGAAAACAAGTAATTCTGTCTTGGAGAAAGTGAAATCAAATTTCTCCTTGGAGACGAGGATTTTGAAGCTCCTTCTCACATACTTTGGTACATGGCCAAGAAGGACTGATCCTTGGAGAAGGACATGTTTGGAAGGGTAGAGGGACAGTGCAGGAGAGGAAGACCCTGATGAGAAGGACTGACACAATAACTGGGGAAATGGAGGTTGTTGTGTCAGAATTAGTGAGACTGGTTCAGGACAAGGCAGGGTTCAGAGCTGCTATACATAGAGTTGCTATGGGTTTCCAGCGATTACACATAACAGCAACATATTCTCTTGTCCTCTGGATTCCAATGGGCTTCACCACGAGGTGAAAAGAAGGCAAGAAAAGAGATGGGCTCGGCTAGTCTTCCTCTAGCTCTTTCTCTGCCTGGCCACATATTGTAAGTGATTATTTTTCTCTCTTAGAGACTACAGATCCTCCTGGACAACAATTTCCCACAGTTGTCTTTTTCTCTCTCTTTGCCTTCAAGTCAGAACCAACTCACAGCTGACCCGTCACTAAGCTTCTGAGCCTGTAAATCACACAGGAGGAGACTGTCCATCTTTCTCAGAGCTGCCAGTGGATTCCAAACCACTGTAGACGTTCAGCCTTTGGGTTAGCAATACAAATCCCTACAGACTAAGCCACTAGGGCTCCCTTTGGTTTCTTTCTCCCTTAAATCTGTGGTTGTTAAGAAATTCCAAAGATTTGCCAGTCCCTAGGTGCTTCACTGTGTCTTATTGGTTCCTTGATGCTTGTCTTAATTTCCTAGGACTGCTGTGACAAAAATAACACAGTGTGTACACTTAAAGAACAGAAATTTATTTCTTCATCAGACTTTCAAGAGACTGAAAGTCCATGTCAGTCTCAGGCCACATTGATTCCTTCTTCATTGGCAGCTCTTAATGTTCCTTGGTTCTTAGAAATTTTACATGGCATCCCCAGGACATGTAGGAATCTGTATTTTGTCTGTTCTTATAACTCAAGAAGTCATTAGAGATAGCACTCACATGGTCTCAAAATTCTATTTCCAAACAGGATTATGTCTGTATATGTATAGGAGTTAGGATTCCTGCACATATTTTGGGAGGACACAGTTCAATCCATAAAGCTCTGCAGAGAAGTTATCAGTTGTTCGTGAGCCAATTCAGACTCATGGTGGCCCCATGTGTGTCAAAGAAGTATGTTCCATAGGGTTTCCAATGGCTGATATTTTGGAAGTAGATTGGCAGGGCTTCCTTCCAAAGGCACCCATGTATATTAACATTTTATGCCATTCGGAGACTCCAAGTCCTACATGGTGCTAGCTACAAGTGAGTGAATCAGCCCTTGACCCATGCCTATAGGCTTTATTATGTAATCCATTCATTCAAGTCTTTCATCAGCCCCCCCCCCTTCATTTTTGTATACTGTCAAATTGGATCTGACTGGCACAGGAGGAGACTGCCTTTCCTTCTCCAGCCGAGCATCCAGTGAATTTGAACCACACACAGGCCTTCAGGATTGCAGCACAGCTTCTTGCCTCTAAACCACCAGAGCTCCCCTTCATCAGCCTTTTACAAAAGTGTTATTTATTTCCTGCTGGGACTGTAATTGCTACAACCACATGGTCATTTGTTGATCTCCAACATCAGAGTCATTTGTTATATATAACTGAGTTAGAGATGACTTATAGTTATCTCTCCAGCAGGTTTTCAGAGACAATAAATTTCAGTGAGGAGATTGCCCATCTTTCTCCTGAGGAGCCAGGAAATTAAAAGACGTATTGCCATGGGAATTAGTTTTGTCTTGTGGATGCTATTTTTTAAAATAAAAATTTCATTATATATCAGTTTACTTACAAAGGATTTTTAAAAGGCGCATTGCCATGGGAAAGTCTGCTGTTAGGGACCTCTCCAAAGTACTGAAGAGCAATGGTGTCTCTCTGGAGACTAAGGTGTGTCTGATACAGGCCATGCTCTTCACAATCACTTGTTATGCATCAGAGAGCTGGACAATGACCAAGGAGTATAGAAGGAGAATTGATGCCTTTGAGCTGTGGTGCTGGAGAAGAGTATTGAGAGTACCATGGACTGCTAGGAAAACAAACAGATTCATCCTGGAAAGGGTTAAACTGGGTGGCTCCTCGGAAGCAAGGATTCTGAAGCTCCATCTAACATACTTTGCACATGTTGTGAGGGGAGACCAGTCCTTGGAGAAGGACATCATGCTTGGGAGGGTGGAGGGACAACGCAGGAGGGGAAGGCCCTCTATGAGGTGGATTGATTCAGTGACTGGGGTAATTGGAATGAGTGTGTTGGAGATAGTGAGATTGGCACAGGACAGAGCAGAGTTTAGGGCTGTTGTACATAGGGTCGCTAAGAGTCACAGGCGACTCCATGGCACATAACAACAACAACAACCACCACCTTTGGGTTGGTGGCTCAACTCCTTACCACGAAGTTATCAGAACTTCCTTCATCATGATTTAGTTCCTCATTTTTTCTCTTTGTAAATCTCTTGCCACTATTAGCCAATAAACTGATTCCATATGCTGAGCATCAATCTTAGTTCTCTAGATCTGCTGTAACTGAGAATCTACAAGTAGATGGCTTTAATAAACAGAAATTAATTCCCTCATAGTTTAAAGCACTCCACATTCAAATTCAAAATGATAACTTTAGGGGAAGACTTTCTCTCCCTGTTGGTTCTAGAGGATGGTCTTCAATATCTGTAGGCTCAGTATCCCATGGGGATATTCACATATTACCTTGAGGAGCATTTCAGTATGGGACCCAGATATAAACAAAACATTCCAGTAGAATTGCTTTCTTTTTTTGTGATACTAAGGTCCCCTTTCTCTGCTCATTTTTTGGCCCTTTTCATCTATTAGGAGATAAAAGGCCTTACACGGCACATTTTCAGAAAAACTTCCCTTAGACTGGACCAGGGCCATGACGGAATTAACAGTGATACATTCTTACCCTTAATCCTTTTATAACTGTTTGATTTGTCAGATCATGGGGAGGTCATTAAAGAACTTCCACATTATATGCACATGTTTTTGTGAGACACTATTCAATCCACGAATTCTCTAATTCCTGGTTTCTCATTCACAACTTAGGATGTACAACCAGAGTACACCTTGGAGACAAGGATGGTGAAACTTCATCTCACATACTTTGGGCATGTTGTCAGGAGGGACAGTCCTTAGAAAAAGAAGTCATGTTTGAAAAATCAGTAATGATAGAAAAAGATGTTGTCAACAGCCACAGCATCTTCAGCAGCCATGGATGGCTATTAACCAGAGAAAAAAAAAATTGAATTCACACCACTTTCAAAAAAGAGTGAACAGAGTTGAAAGCCAGAGTGACCTGCTGGGATGCACCAGGACCCAGTGACTTGCTGCAAAGTGCCTTGAACCTCTGTGACTCACCAAGACCCGCCAGGACCCAGTGACCTGCCTGTGACTCACCAGGAGCAAGCAAGACAGCTGGAGTTTGAGTGACGTACTCTATGGGGAGCATTGCTATTTTCTGGATCACTGTGGGACCTCTGAAGCTCAATCATGAGGGAGTGAGAAAGCTAGAGCTCCAATGAAGTGACAGACCCAGTTCTCTAGGGGAAAACAAGGCTTCATGGTTTTCCATTCAGATCCCTGTGCACGTGACCCCTGCATGTGTCTGTGTTGTGCACCCTCTCTGCCTGCATCTGTGTGCACACGCACCGAGCGCATCTCCATGCTTTGCCTTATACCTGCTCATATCCAGTCAATTAGCTGTCTTTAGCCTGAAGCACCTTGGACTGACCTAGCTGCAACAGTGCCCTGACAGAAGAGGCTGCCTTTGCAGGCCTTTTCTCTCCTGAACTGAAGCAAATTTTGCCTTGGATCAGAAGTTCAGAGAGAAACACAAGCAGGGTAGTTGTCCCACCCTCTTCTGGAACAGTGACTTCAGATCAAGAACCTACTATCATCTTAGGCATGAAAAACTCTACCACAGCATGTCATATAAGAAGCAGGAAACTGCACACCCTACATAAGCATAAAGCAAGATGTCACCCCCAAAAAATGACACAGTATCAATGGATTTCCCGAAGCCAGAAAGTCTGATGGAACTTTCTGACACAGAATTTAAAAGAACAAGATTTAATATTTTCAATGGGTGGATGACAATCTTGAAGAATTACAGGATACTGAAAACTAAAACCAAGAGGAGATTAAAAAAACAATAAAAACAATGTATATAAAACAAATGAGACATTAGAGGATCTGGAAAAACAAGAAACCACAATCCAAAATATGAAGTCCAATGTTTCAGATGCTGTCAACATGATGGAGGGAAACATGAACAGAGTTGAAGTGATGGAACACAGAACCAGTGAGATAGAAGATAGAATTGTTACCACTGACCTGCTAGAACAAAAAGCAGAATCAAAGGGAAGGGGAAAAAAAGAAAACCTAAGAATACTGTGGGACACCATGAAGAAAAATAACAAGTGCATAATCAGAAGAAGCATGTAAAAGAACCAAAAAAGTTATAGAAGAATTACTAGAAGAAAACTTTACAGGCATAATGAAAAATGAGAAAACATATTCAAGAAGCTGAGTGAGCACCATATAGAATAGACATCAAAAGACTACACCAAGGCATATCATAGTCAAATTTGCTAAAACCAAAGCTAAGGAGAGAATTCTGGAAGCAGTGAGGGGAAAACAAGGAGTAGTAATCCATAAGGGAGAGAAAATAAGATTAAGTGCCAATTTCTCAGCAGAAGAGTAAGAAGACAGTGGAATGACATATATCAAATACTCAAAGAACACAACTGTCAACCAAGAATATTGTACCCAGCAAAATTGTCCTTCAAATATGAAGGAGCGATCAAGATATTCCCAGAAAAACAGATCTTAAAGGAGTTTATAAAAACAAGACCAGAAAAACTGGATGAAATACGTTTACGGCATTGAAGTCTATGGGGGAGAGAATAGTCTAAAAGTATTATATTTTAGGGCATTGTTTTTATCATAGGAGTATGCAATGAGGGTTG
>NW_006399778.1:21971314-21972784 GCF_000299155.1 Elephantulus edwardii | reverse complement strand
CAATAAAACCTTGCCTCTCAATAATCACACTGAATGTGAATGATTTAAATGTACCACTGAAGAGAAAAAGAGTAACAGATTGGATTAAAAAAAAATCCATCAATATGCTGTCTACAAGAGATATACCTGCAAAGAAAGAAAGACTAAAAGTAAAGGGCAGAGAAAAAAAAAAATATATATATATATACCAAGAAAATGGCAACCAGAAAAAATTAGGAGTAGATATATTAATCTCTGATAAAATAAATTTCAATGCAAAGTCATCACAAAGGACAAGGAAGGTCACTACATAATGATTAAAGGTGCAATAGAACAAGAAGGTATAACAATAATAAATATCTATGCACCAAATGATAGAGCTGCAAAATGAATAAAACAAACATGAACAAAACTGTAGGCATTGCCCTGTGAGGGGCCGGCACGCTGGGTATTAGGAGATGGCTGACTAGTTGACACTGCCAGGGCACTGTTGATTTTCCTAGTTGCTCTCTTCCAGGCTCCATCCAGTGGTTAGAATGGCCTGTGGAAATCAGAGAGAACTTGCCCACCAGAAAACATAAAGAAAAGTCAGGAGATTAGCAAGGGGAAAAGAAAAGAGGACAGTTAACTGCCTCTCAGAGAAAGCAGAGGGATTCTGAGATCATGCAATAAAAGCAAAAGGCAGCTGATGAGAAGAAGTCTTTGCAGACCAGAGAAAAATGATGACTTAGTTAATCTGGAAAACCTGGGTGCTACTGCCAACTAGGTGTATCATACACTCTAAGATCAAGATTTTGCAGAGTGAAGAGTCATTACATATGGTAACATTTATCCTTATGTGTATTTTAAACTTCACCTTTTGACCTGATTTAGTGTGATGTTTTAGAACTCCTCTTTGAAAAATAAAATATCAGGCATGCATGTAAAAAACAAAACAAAAAAACCCCCACAAACCCAACAAACCCACAAAAACCATAAAAGGAAATAGACAACACCACTGTAGTAGTTGGAAATGTCAATAAACTACTCTCAAGAAAAAAATAGAACTACCAGAAAGAAATTAAAGAAAGATGCTGAGGAATTAAACCACACAATACACAAACTTGATCTCATAGATATTTATAGGCTAATGCACCCCCAAAAAGCACAGTATACCTTCTCCAATGTTCATGGAACCTTCTTGAGACTAGATCAAATTTTAGGTCACAAGGCAAGCATCAATAAATTAAAAAAACATAGAAATGATACAAAGTATCTTCTCAGACCACAATACTACAAAATTAGAAAATAATAAGAGGATAAAGGAGGGAAAAACCCCATACATTTAGAAACTGAACAACACTTTGCTTGAGCATGAGTGAGTACTAGAAGAAATAAAAATTGAAATTAAAGTTTCTTGAAACAAATGACAATGAAAACACCCCTCACCAAAACCTCTGAGAAATAGACAAAGTAGGAATCAGAGGTCAATTTACAGCAATAAGAAAACAC
>NW_006399778.1:21936650-21948344 GCF_000299155.1 Elephantulus edwardii | reverse complement strand
CGGGGGCAGTGCGGTTGGCGCAGGTTAGAGCAGGGTTTAGGGCTGTTGTGCATAGGGTCGCTATGAGTCGGAAACGACTCGACAGCACATAACAACAACAACATGTATATGTATATATACATGTTTTTGTTATGTGCCATTGTTGATTGCTGTTGAGTCAAGCATGACTCATAGCAACTCTATGAACAAAATCCTAATGCCTTTCCATAACTATTGTCATTGTTCCAAGTTCCGAGTTTTCAGAGGCATGTGGTTTAGGAAGTGGATGCCACTCCTACTTCCAAACCTGTTTTACAACTGGGAGCTCCACCAACCACTGTCCACATTGGGAAACCATTCTGGTATTTAATACCCCAATCGTACAAGGTTCAGCATTACAACAAACCCAGGTTACCACATACAGCACATTGACCAAGAGTGATGTACAAAGTGAAAGAGTGTTCCTCCAGATATAACAGCACTAGCTTCACTTTGCAGTGGTTAAGTGTCGTCAAGTCTAATACGACTTAAATTAAGTTTTGTACAAAAGACTAACTCTGTTCTGTAACTAACATCATTTCTGTATAAAACTGTTCTATAACTACCACCATTTCTGTACATTTAGAGAGAGTTTGTAAAGTTTAGAGAGTTTGTAGAGTTTCCTGATGCATCTAGTTTAGGAAGTGGATGCCACTCCTGATCTGGAAGCTCATCCCAGCACTCTACATGACAGGTAACCATTATGTATTTGACAAGACTATGGAACGCTTCTGGCATCACAGCAACACCAAGTTGTTCAGTTCAGTAAATAGACAAAAGATTGCTGTGTCATTCAAGGCATATTCATTCAAAAATTAATAAATTTTATCTTAGGCCTATGGCCCTCAGGCCCTGCAGGGTTTGAAAGCCAACACCTGTGAGCAGACTTCCACCCTAGGCAAAGGCTCAAGGACATCCGCTCATAGGGGGAAAAGAGCAGTAATACACATTAAACACGACCCAAAAAACCTCACGACCCCAAAAACTTCCCTTTAATTGACCATCAGGATTGCCATCCAAAGGGAGCAGAAAGACAAACTCCCAGGGTGGAGTCTCCAGGCCTCTGGCAGCAGTCCTCTCTCCTCCCCGTGTGAGGATTTTAAAGCCAATGCCTTTGAGCAGCCTTCCACTCTAGGCAAAGGCTCAAGGGCACCTGCTCTTGGGTGGAAAAGAGCAGTAATACACATCAAATATGACCCCCCCAAAAAAAATACAACCCCAAGAATTTCCCTTTACTTGCCTATCAGGACTGCATTCCAAAGGCAGCAGAAAGCCAAGCTCCCAGAGTGGAGTCTTCAGGCCTCTGCCAGCAGTCCCTTCCCCTCCCTATATATATAGGGTTGTTGTTGTTGTGTGCCATAGAGTTGGAAACTATTCTGTAGTTGATCTTCCAGAGGGATTTCAGAGGCAGTAATCTTATGGGAGCAGGAGTGGCATCCACTTCCTAAATGACATGCCTCTGTAAACTCTATGAACTTTGATAAATGTCGATAGTTGTAGAGGAGCTTCAAGTCTTTTGTTCATAGAGTTGCTATGAGTCATACTCAAAGGCAATCAACAACAACAGCAATCTTATAAGAGTAGATATACAGAAAAATAAAAATTCAGTAAACTAAGCAAAGGCATTTGACTGTGTGGATCATGACAAGTTGTGGCTGACATTAATAAGAATGGCAATTCCAGAGTACTTAACTGTACCCATGCAGAACCTATACCTGGACCAGGAGGCTGTTGTACAAACTGAGCAGGGGAACCGTGTATGGTTTAAAATTAATAAGGGAGTGTGTCAGAGATATATTCTGTCTCCATACCTATTCAATCTGTATGCTGAGCAAATTATTTGAGAAGCTGGACTCTATGAAGAAGAGTGTAGCATAAGGATTGAAGGGAGATTCGTCAATAAACTGTATTATGCAGATGACACAACCTTGCTTGCTGAAAGTGAAGAGGACTTGAAACAATTGTAGAAGACCAAGGAATTCAGTCTTTGATATGGACTGCATCTCAAGGTCAAGAAAACAAAGATTTTTACCACTGGACCAATAGGCAACATCAGGATGGATGGAGAGAAGATTGAAACTGTCAACAGTTTAATCTTGCTTGGATCTACAATTTAGACCCTTGGTACCAACAGTCAGGAAATAAGGAGACACATTACACTGGGAAAATCTGTAGTTAGGGAAGTGTCCAAATTATTGAGCAGTAATGCTATCAGTTTGAGGACTAAGGTGCATCTAATTTCAGTCCATAGTCTTTCTGATCACCTTTATGTATCTGAAAGCTGGACAATGAATAAAGATGACAGAAAAAGAATCGATGCCTTTGAGCGGTGGTGTTGAAGAGTACTGAACATTCCATGGGCTGCCAGAAGAACAGACAGACATGTCTTGGAGAGGGTGCAGCCAGAGTGCTCTTTGGAGACAAGAATGATAAGGCTTCAATTCACATACTTTGGACATGCTGCTGCTGTTGTTTTTGTTGATTGACTTCCAGTCAACAATGACTCACAGCAACTCTACGAACAAAAGGCCTACAACTGAAGCCCGTCTACAACTATCGGCATTTTTCAAAGTTCATAGAGTTTCTGGAGGCATGTTATTTAAGAAGTTGATGCCACTCCTGCTTCCAAACCTGTCATAGTATGTTATTGTTTTGTGCCTTTGAGTTGCCTGTGATGTACAGTGACCCTATATAGAGCAGCTCTGAACCCTTCCCTGTCCTGAGCCATTCTCACTGATGATGACACACCTACCACATTATCCCAGTTACTGTATCAATCCATCTCGTTCAGGGTTTTCCTCTTCTGTGCTGTCCATCCACCCTTCTGAGCACTATGTCCTTCTCCAAGGACCAGTCTCTCCTGACCACGTGCTCAAAGTAAGTGAGGCTAAGCTTCAAATTCTTAGCCTCCAAAGAGAGACTTGGTTTGACCCTTTCCAAGACAGACCTATTTGTTTTCTTGGCAGTCCAGGGTATGTTCAAGACTCTCCTCCAGCACCACAACTCAAAGGCATCTATTATTCTTCTGTCATCCTTAGTCATTATCCAACTCTCTGAAGCATAACAAGTAACTGAGAAAACCATGGCCTGGATTAGGCACATCTTTGTATCTAGACTGACCTCATTGCTCTTTAGCACTCTGGAGACGTCCATGACAGATTTTCCCAATGCAACTAGTATTTTGATTTCCTGACTGTTAGTGTTAAGAGTGTCGACTCTGGATCTGAGCAAGCTGTAATTGCTACTAACCTTGATTTCTTCTCCTTCTAATATGGTGCTGCCAATTAGCCCAGTGGTGAGAATCTTTGTCTTAATGTTGAGCTTCAATCTATATTGAAGGCTACGGCCCTTGCACTTTTGCAGCAAGTGCTTCAGGTCTTCTTCAGCTTCAGCAAGGAAGGTTATGTTACCTGCATATTGTAGGTTGTTAAAGAGTCTTCCTCCAATCTTAATGCAACACTCCTCCTCATAAAGCTCTGCTTCTTGAATGATCTTTTCTGCATACAGATTGAAAAGGTATGGGGACAGGACACATCCCTAATGTACCCCTTTCCCAATTTTGAACCATGCAGTGTTTCCTTGCTGTGTTCTGAGGACTGCTTCTTGGTCCAAGTATAGGTTTTATATAGGCACAATCAAATGTTTAGAGATGTCCATGTTCCTCAAGGTTAGCCACAGTTTATTGTGATCCACACAAACACCTTTGCATAATCAATGAAACAGACATTCTTCTGTTACTCTTGCTTTCTTTGAAGATCCATCTGACATTGTCAGTAAATGTCCCTAGTGCCATGTCCTCTTCTAAATCTAGTCTGTATTTCTGGTAGTTCTCTGTCAATGTACTGTTCAAGTCTTTTCCAGACAACCAGACAATCTTCAGGAAGATTTTGCTAGTGTGTGATATTAGTGATATTGTTTGATAATTTTCACGCTCTGTCAGGTCACTTTTTTTTAAAAAATGGGAATAAATATGGATCTCTTCCAATCAGTTGGCCAAGTAGTTGTCCTCCAGATTTCTTAACACAACTTGCAGAGCACGTGCAGGGCAGCATCTGTTTGCTGAACTACGTCAATTGGTATTCCATCAATTCCTTGGGTTTTATTTTTTTTGCCAAGTCTTTCAGAGCAGCCTTCACTTCCTCCTTCATCACCATTGCCTCTTGCTCATATGTTGTTTCTTGAAATCCTTCTGTGTCAGCCAATTCTTTTTGGTACAATGACTCTGTATACTCTGTCCATCTGCTTTTAATGCTTCTTGAGTCATTCAATATTCTACCCATAGCATCCTTAAGCGTTGCAACTTGTTTCTTGAATTTATTCATTAATTCTTTCAGCTTAAGAAATGCTGAGCCAGTTTGGCCCTTTTGATTTTCTGACTCCAGCTCCCTGCACATTTCCTTATAATATTTTGCCTTGTCAAAAAAAAAATATTTTGCCTTGTCTTCTCAAGCAACCCTCTGAAATCTTCTATTCAGTTCCTTTCTTCCCTTTGCTTAGGTTTCTTGGTGCTCTAGGACAATATTCAGACTCTCTCCCAACATCCATTTTGTGTCGCTTTCTGTTCACCAGCAGCCTACAGTGACACCCTGATGGGGGTAAGCATGATGGAGATACACCTCTCTGGGAGAGGATCAGAGAGTCAATTCAGCTCAATTTTATTGGGATCTGCAGTGCACTTATATAAACAGGAAGACAGGAGAGTGTGGGCTTACAGACGTGGGACATGCGGATTGGTTAGGAGAACCTCAAGGCCTCATGTGGACTACTCCCAGCTCAACAGATGTGGCAGCCATCTTCCCAGGTGATGAGCTTTCTCAAGCCAGTACAGCCAAATACAGGAGTGCTTTCTATACCCCGTATTAAAGGTGTTGGGAGACTTGCACTTATCTGGAGCTTAGGGGATCTGTCCTGGTCAGAGACCTTCCCATGCTCTCCAACATTGTGCAACATATCCTCCCTTTTTCTTTTAAATGAGCCCAAAGAGGGGAAAGTCTCTGGTGTGGAGCCTCATGGTGTTTCTTGGGAGGATAACGATCCAATGATGGTAATGATAGAAAGATTATTCAGTGCAGCTGCTAGGGCATTTTGTCTTGTGAAGAGGTCTATGGCTACTCTTGTAATGACAACTGGGAAGATAATAAAAAGGATAGAATTGCCATAACTTGATTTCTGGATTGGGAGACCAATATAGGATAGCAAGGAGAGCAGCGTACACATAGGAGGTGAAGAAACAAAAGTTACAAAACCTGATTAGCTTCTCCTGCTGCACACCACTGATGGTCAAAGCAGTGATAAGCAATTTTATAAACACAGAACCACTGGGTTTACCACTTCCAGGGTTAAGGTCAAGAGCCTGTTGGTTGACTGCCTTCAGCATGTTCCAGGTCACAGGTGTCTGTGGCATCTGAGGCTTCGACTTCTTGTTGTGGACACTCAACACATCTTCTCAGTAGACAGATTGGAATCAGACATGAAAAGCAGGAACCCACACAGGGTGTAGTCTTTTCTGTGGGAAAATACTAGAGAAACCTCTCCCAAAGGTTAATAAAGGATCGGGCCCTTTGCATACTTGGGCTAATGAATCCTTCTATGCAACCCATATTGGCGGCTCACTGGGAGGTGTATCTGATTGCCAGTGAACACATATAGGAGATTTTGAAAATCATGTCTTTCCAGTCTTGAGGGGTGTTTAAATGAAGGCTTTACAAATTAAGCTGTGCCTTTGCCCAGAGAGAACGAGCTCCATCATCTCTAACAGCTGTTCTAAGTTCTTTTAACTCTCTCCCAACACAGATATCACTGTAAAGTATGTTCAGGTGTGGGATATATGCCAACAAGAAACACATGTGCTTCAGAGCGAGTGTCACATTGATCACACAATACCTTGTGTAAAGGATGCTCAGGTGTTGGGCGCACGTCAACAAAATACACACGTACCTCAGAGTTTCACCCAGTATCTCACTGATCACACAACACCTCAGCCCAAGAATTTCCCGTTTCTTCACTGCTTTCCCTGTATTGTCCCCACCTGCTTTCTTTGTTTTCCTTCTCAGGATAGTAGAGGTGGTGCAATCATCTCTAAATTCTTTAGAGCTGTTTTTAGATCCCCTGCCATAACAAACAGCTAATGGTGCCACAGTCTTTGTCAAAACCAGTTCTGATTGATCTCCTCTGTCAGCATGTCCTTTGCCATTCCCTGTCATTCCCACCAAGAGAGATTTCATCCTGGTTCATTAGGAGAGGGGGCACCACATCATCTTAGCTACTTCCTGCTGAAAAAGGGTGTTGTAGGTCCCAGGGTGAAAAATCTCCCACTACTCTAAAAGGTACGCATTAAAGATGTGAGCAGCAGTAATCCAAGGAGCAAAATCAACAACTGCTGTCCAGAAGGAAAAAGCTTGAGGTTGTTTAAGTTTGACCTCTCCACTTTCTAACAAAGACATGGAACACTTGAGGATCTTTTCAATTGCTTGCTGAATCTTTTCAATTGCTTGCTGAATCTTTTAAATTGCTTGCCAAATTTCTTAAA
Source organism: Elephantulus edwardii (assembly GCF_000299155.1). NCBI lineage: Eukaryota > Metazoa > Chordata > Mammalia > Macroscelidea > Macroscelididae > Elephantulus > Elephantulus edwardii. Next base: position 21,941,797 of record NW_006399778.1, on the reverse strand, counting down.
TTGCTTGCCGAATTACCCTTGCTAAGGCAAGGGAACACTTGCCCGATAAGATGGACCTACGTCAGGTTCTCTGCTCCCTGACAGGGACAAGCATAGAAAGAAGAGAAAAGAAAGGAAAGAGTTTTCCCTTGATTTTTGCCCAAACAAGGGGTGCTTACCCAAAGACCTATACCAGGTCTCTTCCCTGCCTATGTCAAGTTTTTAGCCCCCAAAACTATGTCAGTCCTCCGAAACTACATCAGGGCACATCAGGCCCCAAAGCTCAGGTCTTCCCTGACAGGAATGAGCATGAAAAGGGGTGCTCACCCAATACCTGATGGAGAGAGCACAGAAAGGAGTGCTCACCCGATACCTGATGGGAGTGAACACAAAGGGTACTCACGCGCTACTTCATCAGGTCTGTCCCTGTTCCAGGGGTCATATGTTGCTGTCAGTTCACTGGCAACTTAACAGCAACACCCTGATGGGGATAAGCACCACAGAGATACACCACTCTGGGAGAGGATCAGAGAGTCAATCCAGTTCAATTTTATTGGAATCTGCAGCGCACTTATGTAAACAGGAAGACAGGATAGGGTGGGCTTTCAGACGTTGGACATGAGGATTGGTTAGGAGAACCTCAGCCTCATGAGGACCACTCTCAGCTCAACCCGTCTTCCCAGGTGGCGAGCTTTCTCAAGGTGGTACAGCAAACATAGGGGAGCTTTCTCTACCCCGTATTAAAGGTTGTTGGGAGGCTTGCACTTATCTGGAACTTAGGGGATCTGTCCTGGCCAGAGGCCCTCACTTCCTCCCCAACATTCCACAACAATTTTGGTCTTTTCTTCTTCTTCCTTCTTAGTAATGACTTTTTGCATTCTTCGTGAATGATATTCTTAATATCTTCCCACAGCTTGTCTTCATTCATTAGTGTTCAAGGCCTCAAGCCTATCCGTGAGATGGTTTTTAAATTCATGAGAGATAGACTCAGGGTCAAATTTTGATTCTTGTGGAATGACTTAACCTTCTTTAGTTTTCATTTGAATTTGCATATGAGCAGTTGATGGTCTGTTCCACAATGAGCACCTGGCCTAGTTTTTACTGCTAATATTAAACTTCTCCAATGGTTCCTTCCACAGATGTAATCAATCTGATTCCTGTGCATCCCAGCAGGTGAAATCCATGTGTATAGATTGCATTTATGATTCTTGTCAAAGGTATTTGCTATTAATAAATAATTGATTTTACAGAATTCTGTCATTCTATCCCCAGCCTCCTTTCTGTCACCAAGTCCATATTTTACAACTACTGATCCTTCTTCCCGATTCCCAACTTTTGCATATCAGTCATCTATTATTAAAGCATCTTGGTTAAACGTTAGATAGCTTTCTGACTGAAAAAGTTGACAGAAATAATCTGTTTCCTCTTCTTTGGCTCTGGTTCTAGGTGCATAAATTTGAATGATAGTAGTATTCAAACATCTTCTTTGTACGCATATGATATTATTTTATCACTCACAATACTGTATTTCAAGATGGATCTAGAAATGGCCTTTTTAACTATGAAAGAGACCCCATTTTTTCCCTCACCTTTTCATCTCCAGCATAATAGATCATATTATCATAGGATTCAAAACGTCCCATGCCAATCCATTTCATTTTGCTAATACCCAATATGTCAATACTTATGAGTTCTATTTCTTTCTTTACAGTGTCTCATTTTCCTACATTCATGCTTCTCGCATTCCACATACCAATTGTTAATTTCTTCTTACAACTGTTTCTCCTCCTTTGTGTTTCTAAATTTGAGGGCTCAACTTCAGTTGCCATATCTGTTAGTCTACTTTAAGTGTGCTCTGCTGTACATAGGGTTTTCAAAGGCCAGTTATATATCAGAAGTGGATGGCAAATCCTTCTTACTGGTCTGTCTTTATTTGGATGTTCACTATTAGAAGAATATCTGACAGGCAAGTACTTTTACCTAGCAGGTGAAAAACAATTTCCTTACAGAAATAACCAATACATTCACTGGTCACTATGAGTCATACTCAACTTGATGACACCTAACACCAACAATTAAAAAGTTCGGATACGTGTGTGTGTGTGTGTGTGTGTGTGAAACCAAGCTGACTCTTCTTTTACTCAGTTTTGCCCCATATAAGTCAGAGTTGAACTGTACAACTATGCTCTGTTGGATCTATTTTACTTTCAGTGGCTGGTTTTTCAGAGGTGAAGAGCTAGGTCTCTCCTCCCAGACATATCTAGGTAAACTCAACCCTCCAACCTTCCAGTTAGCAGCTGAGCTCCTTAACTTTTTGCTGCAAACAAAGCAAAAGAGTAGCAGCTTGAATCCACCAACAGGCACCTCTAAGGCTTGACAATTTGCTTCTGAAATGGTACATCTTTGAAAACCCTAGGGAACACAATTCTGCTCTGCACTCAAGGGGTTGCTATGGTCAGAATTGGCTTGAACACAAGTAGTAAGCATATATTGTCATTGTTTTTGTGTGCTATTGAGTCAGAAGCAACTCCCAGCTGATCCCTTAGCAGGTTTTCAGAAGCTGTAAATCATACAGAAGATTGCCCATCTTTTCCCCTTAGAGTAGCTGGCAATCCAAACAGCCTAGTTGTCATAGATATTTGTCATCTATGTTCCATGAGTAATATCTTTTTTGGGGGGTGCTACTTAATTATTTCTAATGAAAACACAACCTACTGAATTTTAAAGTCAACTTTTTTTATAAGTACAGAGTCTTATCAGATATTGGAAGATATATTCATTAATATACAAGAGAAAATTAATTTAAAGTTATTGACTGCTGAGGGAAATCCTTGTTGTGAGCAGACTTCAAAGATTTACCGAAGAATGGCAATAGAGTTGAAAGATTTTATAATAGGCACCTTCTCTGAAATTAAAATAATGCATGGGCACACAAAAGGAAATTCAACATGTTTCCTTTTCTGAATGAGTAATGAGAGACATGTCTGGTGTGCATCATTTCACCACCATCCTTTTCATAGAGCAACTTTCCCTAACTCCAGCTATACAGTTCATTTAATGTTGGTCCTTCAAAAATGATGTCCACACTCTGACCTTTTTCCTGTGATTTTATTTTGAAAAAGGGTCTTTACAAATATAATCAAATAAAGGATCTCAAAATGAGCTCATCTTGGACATAACAGGTGAACTTTGGCTGCAACAGACAGAAGAAGACACAGACAAAAAAGATGAGAAATAGAGAGAGGAAGGCCATTGATGAAAGATGTGGAGACTGGAGTGATATTACTGCAAGCCAAGAAACACCTGGAGCCGGAAGAAGCAAGAATTCTTCCCTCGCATCTTCACAGTGGATGTACCCATGTTGTTTCTTGGACTTCTAGCCTCCTGAAATTAGAGAGGATGCAATTCTGTTGCTTCAAACCTCATAGTTCACGGTAACTTGTGACGGCAGCCACAGGAAATTAATCCACCACCTGAGTAACCCATCTGCCAGGGGCAACTCCCCACTGCCCGGCCAGCCTGCCCATATGGACAGCATTAACCTCTTCAACCCTGACCCTGAGCCATCCCCTTAGTCTTCTAAACAATGAATTGGCAGCCACCATGCTTCCTTTGTGATAGACAGATGTTACCAGGCCTTCCCCTACTGTCATTTCAATTTCTCATTCATGTTGGAGGAATTCATGGTGAAAGAAATGTAGCCTAGAACAATAGACCAAGCCAGCCCTTTGAATAATGAGTGGAGTACAAAGGTAGGCCAGCTGCACTAATTTCTCCACCCTCCATGGTGACTAATCCTGAATGCCTTTGTTACTTAACACTTGCTGGTGTGGCTAGAAATGCGTGAGTGCAAGTAAAACCCCAAATGTCTGTGTAGTGATTGTTAGACACGTACGTATTCTGTGTAGTGATTGTTAGACACGTACGTATTCAGTATCTAATGTACGTCAGCCACTGACTGTGTCATAGATGTTCTCAATAAAATTAAATTATTCTAATGATTCCAAAGTATACCAATTGAAAAGGAAAAATCCCCTAGGTCTGTGGATAGACTGGTTTGTCTGGTTAGTGTTTCTTGTTCTCTAGAGGAAAGGAGATTTTCAGAGAAGAGAGATATAGAGAGAGCGAGAGATGTTATAGATTAGATATAGATATAGAGATGAGATATAGATATAGATGAGATAGAGATAGAAATAGAGATAGAGATAATATAGATATAGTTGTTGTTATGTGCCATCAAGTTACCTGTGACTCATAGCAACCCTATGTACAATAGCTCTGAAGCCTACCCTGCCCTGAGCCTGTCTCACTGACTCTGATGTACATACCTCCATTGCCCTACTTACTGTATCAATTCATCCCATCCAGGGTCTTCCTCTCCTTCACTGTCCCTTCACCCTACGAGAATGATGTCCTACTCCAAGGATCCTCCTGGCCACATACCCAAAGTATGTTAGATGGAGCTTCAAAATCTTAGCCTCCAAGGAGAAACTTGATTATTTCACCCTCTCCAAGACAGACCTATTTATTTTCTTGGTGATCCATGATATATTCAAGACTCTTCTCCAGCACCACAACTCAAAGGTATCAATTCTTCAAGAAAACAAAGGTTCTCACCACTGAGCCAATTGGCAGCACCATGATGGATGAAGAACAGATTGAGGTCATTAACAGTTACAGCTTGCTCAGCTCCACAATCGACACTTTTGGTATCAGCACTCAGGAAATAAAAAGGCAAATTTCATGAGGTAAATCTACTGTCAGAGACCTTTCCAGAGTACTGAGAAGCAACGATGTCAGTCTAGAGACTAAGGTGCACCTGATCCAGTCCATGGTCTTCGCAACCACTTGCTATGCATCAAAGAGCTGGATAATAACTAAGGATAATAGAAAAATAATTGATGTGTGTGTGTACATACATTCATATATATGTCTCTAGGTTATGTACACACACAATCACTGTAGTTTATCTAGGTTATACACACACATATCTACACATGGGTAACTAGGTTATATATACACATATACCCATTCATGCATTTATCTCTAGATTATATGTATAACATACATGCTCATATGTATATATTCTCTAGATTATATGTATAACATACATGCTCATATGTATATATAAATTATATATATATATTTGTTGTTGTTGTTGTTGCTAT
>NW_006399778.1:21907957-21934882 GCF_000299155.1 Elephantulus edwardii | reverse complement strand
TGTCTTTGCAATGACCGTTTGCACTCTTCCTGGATGATACCCTTGATATCCTCCCACAACTCATCTGGCCTTCATTCATTAGTGTTCAAAGCCTCTATCTGTCTATCTATGTTATTTGTAAACACAAACCTGGGAAGGGTGTATGCCAGGGATATATCCTATCTCCATACCTTTCCAATTTATATGTAGAACAAATCGTCCAGGGGGCTGGCCTTTATGAGGAGGAATGTGGCATCAGGATTGGAGGAAGGCTTATCAACAATCTACATTATGCAAATGATAAAACCTTGCTTGCTGAAATTGAAGAGGTCCTGAAGAGCTTGCTGCAGAAGGTCAAGAACTGCAGCTTTAAATTGACTGAAAGTTCAATGTCAAGAAAACAAAGATTCTCATGACTGGGCCGATTGGCAGCATCATGAGAGATGATGATGAGATTGAGATTTTTTACAAACTTCAATTTGCTTGGCTCCCCTGCCAATAGGAACATCACTCTTGGCACCAGAAGCCAGGAAATAAAAAGATGAACTGCATTGAGAAAATTTGCTGTCAGAGACATCTCCAGAGTACTGAAGAGCAACAAGGTCAGTTTGGAGACTAAGGTGCACCTGATCATGGCCATGATATTAGCAATTACTCACTATGCATCAGAAAGCTGGACAATGAGTAGGAATAGAAGAATTGATGCCTTTGAACTGGGGTGCTGGAGAAGAGTATTAAACATACCATGGAATGCTAAGAGAACAAGTTAATCCTAGAGGGGGTTAAACCAGGCTGCTCCTTGGAGGCAAGGATTCTGAAGTTTCATCTGACATACTTTGAGCATGTTACAAGAAAAGACCAATCTTTAAAGAAGGAAATCATGCTCGAGAGGGTAGATGGACAGAGCAAGAAAGGAAGACCCTGCATGAGATGGACTGACTCAGTGATTGAGGTAATGGGACTAGGTGAGTCAGAGATGATAAGGCTGGCTCAGGAAAGGGCAGGTTTCAGAGCTATTGTACATAGGGTTGCTATGAGTTGCAAGCGACTTGATGGCACATAACAACCACAACAAAAATATACATTGAGGTTCTGGGGTGTCCTAAATAATTTGAGCTTTTCTACTAACTGAAAAGATATGTGCTTCAGACTTCTGTACAGATTATGGATTATAACTGATATAACTTTCTCTCTCTCTCTCTCTCTCTCTCTCTCTCTCTCTCTCTCTCTCACACACACACACACACACACACACACTCCCAAGACTCTATGGAGTTCAAGTCTATTATGTATCAAGTGGAATCATCACGATTTGGCATCACCTCCATGACATTGGACAATATTGTTGGTTTTATGTTTGCTTTTAATCTTAACCATCCTAATGGAAGTGAAACAGTTTCTTGTAGCTTTAATCTACTTCTACCTTAAGGCTAATGAGGGAGCCCTGGTTGCCTAGTGGGTAAGGAGTTGTATTGCTAACACAAAAGCACGTGATTTGAAATCACTAGTGGCTCCACAAGAGGAAGGAGGACAATTTCCTTCCATGGGATTTACAGCCTCTGAAAACCTGCTTGAGGGTCACCTATGAGTCAACTCTGATTCCATGGCAATGACTTTGATTTGACTTTTGGCTAATGACTGAGAACTGAACGATGACTAATGATGACAGAAGAGTTGATGCCTTTAAGCTGTAGTGTTGGAGGAGAGTGCTGAATATCCCATGGACTTCTGAAAGAACAAACAGATACACCTTGGAGAAGGTGCCACCAGAGGGCTCCTTGGAGGCAAAGATGATGAAACTTTGTTTCACATACTTTGGGCCTGTTGCTAGGAGAGATTATATCTTTGAGAAGGACATCATGCTTAGAAAGGTGGAGGGATAGCAAAGGAGAGGAAGACCCTCGATTAGGTGGAATGACTGCAGCAATGTGCTTGAAGGTGTCAGATGGCACAGATAAGGACAGGTTTCAGATCTGTTGTTCATAGGACCATCATGAGTTGTATTCAACACCTAACACCAACAATAATGACGTTGAATATTTTTTTCATGTGCTTAACAGTCATTTGGGTGTTCTCTTGAGCGAAATGTCAATTCAAGGTCTTTGTGCATTTTTTTATTTAATTATTTGTAGGATTTTTGTTGCTCAATTGTCAAAGTTTTTATACATTTGGGTTATTGAATTTTTGTTATATATGGCTATGTGTCATAATGATAATATGTGGTCCACTATTCATCTTTCATGACGACGACCAAGAGAGAGCTACGTTGGCCTAGTGGAAAGGAAGCTATGCTACCAAGCCGAAGGTGGGTGATTTTCCTCTGTGGCCCTCGACCAGGTTCAAATTGTCTTCCTGTCAAACATTCTTCTAGGTGGTATAGCACTGGTCTGTGTGTTGCTGTACAGAGGTAACTCGTGGTTGCTGTGATGCTGAAGACTGTGACAGTGATGTGTCAATCGTGGTAACGGGTACCCATGGTGGACAGTGTTGACTGGAGCTTCCCGACTAAATCAAGCCTGGAAGCAGGAGCGGCATCCACTTCCGAATTGGCTTGCCTCCGGAAACTCTATGTACGAACAGTGCTCAGGCTGTTTGTTCATAGCATCGCTATGAGTCGTCTACGACTCGACAGCATCAAATAACAACAACAACAACAACTCATCTTTCTGTATATTGTGTGTTGTAATCCTGAAAGCCATACTACCATTATTTTAGATAGCATTAGGCATCGTGAACAAGTTTCAGTGGAGTTTCCAGATTAAGACAGCCTAGAAAGCAGGCCTAGAAAGCCACTCCTGAAATGATGGGTCCTTGAAATCCCAACAGCAACAATTATTACCTAATATGTATATGTATATGCATATGTATGTATATATATGGAAATATATATAGAAACATATATGGAAATTATACTTATACATATACATAGATGAATGGAAGAAGCAGCCTCAGGTTAGAAGGCACTCAAAATAAGACTAGAGAAGAGTGCTTCCTCAGAGTCTAACTTAATGTGTATAACACCGAATAGTTTAAAGTCAGGAATGATGTGTCAGGGTTGCATCTTTTCTCTATATTCAATATATTACATCTTTTTTTTTTCTGTATTCAAGAGTAAATCACTTGAGGAGTTGAACTCTATGAAGAAGAATGGTGTGTCAGGATTTGAAGAGGCTTCATGATCAGACTACTTTATACAGATGACAGACACACCTTGCTTGCAGAAAATGAAGACTTGAAGCATTTACAGAAGAAGATCAAAGACTTCACTATATATTACATCTCAAGATCAGGGAAACAACAATCTTCACAACCAGACCAGTAGGCAACACCATAAAAGATGGAGAAAAGATTAAAGTTGTTAATGATTTCATTTTAGTAGGATCCGCATCAACACTCATGATGGCAGTAGCTGATAAATTAAAATTGGAGAAATCTGCTATTACGAACTTTTCCAAAGTTCTGAAGAGCAAGGATATCAGTTTAAAGGGCAAGGGGAACCTAATGTCAGCCTTCGTGTTTTCACTTGCTTCCTATGCATCTGAGAGTTGGACTTTGAAGAAGAATCAATGCCTTTCGAAAGTGGTATTGGTGAAGGGTACTGCATGTCTCATGGACTGCCAAAAGAACAAATACATCTGTCTTGGAGGAAGGGCAAAGAGAGCGCTTCTTTGAGACAAGGCTGGTGAAACTTTGTCTCACATACTTTGGGCATGTTGTCAAGAGGGACTAGTTCTGGGAAAATACATCATGCTGAGAAAGGTCAGTGAAAGAGAGGATGAAAGAAAGATCCTCAATGAGATAAATTGACACACACCATGGTTGAAACCAAGGGGTTAAGCATGATAGAGATCACGAAAATGGTGCAGGGCAGGGCAATATGATCTATTGTTCATAGGATTGCTATAAGTTGTAGTCAACTGGATGATGCCTAAAACTACAATATCACACAAGTAAAATATAGCTAAAATGCATCTAAAATTATTATAAAATGACTGCAACAACACATCCACAGGGGTTGTCAGAAAATCAAGCTGACTTCAAAAGCGATCATGAGATGAGAGACATCACTGCTGACCTTACCTGGATCTTTGCTCGAAGCAGAGAATTCCAGGAAGATGTTTACCTGTACTTTAGTGACTACACAGATGCATTGTTCTGTGCAGATCATAACGAATTATGGATAACATTGAGAAGAATGGAGACCACAGGACATTTGACTGTACTCCTGAAGAACCTACCCGTGGACCAATAAGCAATCATCAAACCAAGCAAGAAAATTCTGCTTGGATTCAGTCAGGAAAAGTGAGCATCAGAGTTGTATTCCCACCCCCCCCCATATTCCTTCCGTGTGTATATATGAAGGAAATAATCTTGGAGGGGGGTGTCTGAAGGAGGAGAAGGAGTACTCCCTGAGAAGGAGTACACCATTGCTCATTACCAAGCTGTGGTCTTAGGGATGGTATGCAGTGACCATGAATGCACCCAGACCAAGTATTAAGCCTCCTGTAGCCTTTAGTCAGCTCTTGGTGACACAGTCCATAGCACTGCCAACCCAAAGGCTGCACATCTCCAGCGGGTCAAGTTCACCAGCAGCTCCATGGGAGAAAGATAGGCCGACTCTGTTATGATTTACCTCATCAATGACCTAATGAAGTGCCAATATGAGTGAGGAACTACTCAACATCACTGAGTTTCTGAGCCTTTGGCTCCGTAAGAAAAAAAATTTCTCTTGGAATAGTTAGCAATTCCATTTGTTCTTCCTATATTATGCTCTCTAGCATTCTTTTTTTAAAAAAAATTTTTTTTCATGTAAAACAATGAAATAATTTTTCTTTTACTTTTCCAAGAGGGGAGTGTACTGGAGGGGAGGAGAGGGCAGGGAGAAAAATACAACAATGAATGAATGGAAATCCAAAGTCTATAAATTTTCGTTGAAATGAATAATTTAAAAAATTTTTAAAATATTTTGATTGGTTTTCATAGAATAATTCCTTTACATTATGTTTCATTCATATACATTGGGTTTTATACAATCTTTCATTTACATTCTGTTTCATACATTTGACTATACATTATTTTTTCATTGGTTTGCTTACAAAGAATATGAACACTATGTTTCACACTATTCTTCATTCACATTGTGTTTTACACATTCTCATACCTTGTTGCTAAGTCAAGTAGTAGCTGACTCATAGCGACCCCTATGAATGAAAGACCTAAACACTTGCATAACTTTCATCATTTCTCCAAGTTCATAGAGTTTCCAGAGGCTAACTATTTCAGAAGTGGATACCACTCCTGCTTCCAAGTTGTTTCATTGGGGAGCTTCCCCAAACACTGTCAACCATGCATAACCATTATTGTATTTGGCACATCATACATTATGTTTTATAAAATCAATCATCATTGGACCTTGCCCATCATTACCCTTTCTTTTTGCCTACATCGTTCTCATTTGCTTTCCCTCACCCTCCACCCACCAAACTGTAGCCCTGTGGTTTTGCCCGTACCTATTCTCACTTCTCTGCTCCTCACTCCTCACCTTGAGTTTCTGTACATGTTTTATTAGTTATCCTTCTATTTTTACAATTATGGTCTTATGCAATATTTATCCTTATGAGACTGTGTTAGTTCACTCAACATAATGCTCTCCAGCCTCTCCCAAGTTATGTAGTATTTTTCAAAATTGTTACTCCTGAGTGCTGCATATTATTTTATTGTGTGAATATACCACAATTTGTCAGTTAATTTGGTTGTGGTTGGACATTTGGGCTGCTTCCATATTCTTGTGATGGTGAGTAGCGTCTAGCATTCTTTAAGGACTAAGGGCGCTGATACAATGAATAGAACCTGAGTCTGGGAATATGGGTTGAATAACAGCCTTCAAAAGATTTACCAACATCCAAACCTCTGGATCCTGTGTTGTTGTGTGCCATCAAGTCAGAAATGATCCATAGATGACCCTCCAGTGGGTTTTCAGAAGCCCTCCAGTGAGTTTTCAGAGCTGTAAGTAGCGTAGGAAATTGTTCAGCATTCTACAGAACAGCTGGTGGATTTGAACCATTGCCTTTGGGATTGCAGTGCAGCTTCTTACCAGTAGTCCACCAGTGCTCCTGTGACTATAGTCTGATTTGGATGTAGGGTCTTTGCAGATGTGATCAAATGAAAACTCTTGAGATGAGATCATTCTACATTACCTAAGTGGTCTCTAAATCTAGTGACAAGTGTCCTTATTAGAGATAGAAAAGGAAGTGACACAGACAGAGGAAAGGAGACCCCTGATGTGACCACAAGGCTGAAAGACATGAAGAACTGATTCTCTCCTCCAGTCTTTGGAAGGAAACTGACTCTGGTTTTAGGCTTCTGGGTTCCAGAGCTGCAAAATGTGGCCCATTGTTGCAGCAGTAACAGTGAAGGGGGCGGGGGTGGGGATGGGGGTGTGATAAACACAAACAAAACTCATTAAGCCCGTTAATGTCAAATTGATCATCTCAGCCTGATATCCAAGCCTCTCACTGGGTCATCTGTCCTTCCTTCAGGCTGTCCTATCCCTCCCTCATCGTGTTCCCATCACTGTCCTGTGGTGCCCCCCTCTTAACAGAGCATGGCGATGCTAGGAACCCTAGGTAGAACCAAGAGTGTCCTTAGGATCTGAAGTCAGATCCTGATTAATCACAGCCCACCAAAGACTGGCAACCTGTGGGTTACAAAAGGCTACCACCATGCTGACCAGGATGGGGAATGTGACGTAGCCTAGGGGCCCTCTGAGAGGAGGTGCTGGCCACAAAAGGATCTGGATCACAGCCTTGTGCGGGGGTGGGGGGGGGGCGACCCAGTGGTGGCCCAAACCCACAGTGTAAACAAACCTCGCATCACATCGCTGTGTGTCTCTTGTCTACATCTGTGGATTTAGGCATCAGACCAAACCCACAGACCCCTCTCAGTAATAAACAGGCAGGGGGAAATTACAAAGGTCTCCATTCAACTTCTTTGCTTGTTAAGTTCACGGTGCTGAGGAGGCAGAAACCAAACCCATCCAGTCTCTGTGAAGTCAGCTCCGACTCACTGTGACCCATGTGTGTCAGAGTAGGACTGTGCTGCACAGGATTTTCAATGACAGATTTTTCAGAACTAGAGTGCCAGGCCTTTCTTCTAAAGTGCATCTTTTAAAGTGAACTTGAACTTCTATCTAGCTGTTTAGTGAGCAGCTGAGCATGTAAATGGTTTTCACGATCCAGGGGCTTCCCCAAGGTTAGTTGTTGTTAGGTGCCGTAGAGTCATAGACGACCCATAGCGACCCTATGAATGAAAAGCCTGAGCACTGTTCATAGAGTTTCCAGAGGCAAACCATTTAGGAAGTGGAAGCCACTCCTGCTTCCAGACTTGTTACACTATCTCATTATTTGAGAGGACAAGTAAAGGTGTAACCAAAATCTTGCAAGTCGGGATATACACTGCAGAGCACTGCAGTGGGAACAATATTGTGTTGGAATAAAACTCAGGGCAATTATTTTACTCAAAATGAAGCAAATAATGTGGTGTTTTAAGAAATTATCTTTTAAGTCTCCACCAGTTAAAAATCTGTGTTGTCAATGAAATACTATGTTGCAGTGAAAAGCAAAAAACTCATGAAATATTATTCAAAATGGGTGACCGTGGAGGACATTACGCTGAGTGAAATATCTCAGTCACAAAAGGACAGATACTGCATAGTAAGTGCCACTGTTGTAAAACTGGACTGACATCCGGGTTGAGGGGAGACTGAGAGAGATGGGTTCAATAATGTATACTGCATTCAAACAGATGAGGGAGAAAACTGTTTAAAAGGGATATATTATTAGGCATTATTGTCTTGATAGGAGTCCAAAATGAAGGCTGCATAATGGAGTGTACTGGGGAGGGGGATTGTATAACAATTAAAGAGTTTTTCTTTTACTTTTCAAAAAGAAGAGTGAATTGGGGGAGAGGGACGGGCAGAGAGAAAAATTCAACATTAATGGAAATCCAAAGTCTCTGTCAATGTTCATGAAAATTAATTATAAAAACATTTTAAAAAGCTGTGTTTTTGAGTACCATTGAGCTGATTCCAACTTGTAGTAACTCCACACACTACACAGTAGAATGACCCCAAAGGGGTTTCTAGGATGTATTTTTATGGAAGGAGCCCTGGAGCTAACCACAAGGTTGGCGATTTGAACCCATCCGCTATTCTGCAGGAGGAGGATGTGACAATCTGCTTCTGTCAGGAGTTACAGCCTTGGAAATCCTAGGGAGCAGTTTTCCCCGGTCCGATTGGATTGCTGTGAGCAACAATCAACTCGAAGACAAAGGGTTTGGCTTTTTTCTATTCATCTTGTTGGGAGAAAGCATCCCTTTTCTTGCCCACAGAGTTACTTAGTGGGTGTGAGCTACCAATCTTTTATTTAGTAGCAGAGTACTTCTTTTTGCGTCAAGAGAGTTCCTTGAAATGTCTTAGTTGTTAGATGCCATCAAGTCGAGTCTACTCATAGCGACCCTATGAGCAAAGATCTGAACTTTATTCTATCCTGTGACATCCTCACACTTCCTGACACTTAAGAGCCCACCCATTCCACAGTCACCATGTCAATCCACCTAGTTGAGGGTCTTCCTCTCCTTCACAGGCTCTCACTCTCCTCAGCATCATGTCCTTCTCCAAGAAATAGCCCTTCCTAGCAACATGCCTCATCATCTTTGCATGCAAAGAGCACTCTGGCTGTACCCTCTCCAAGACATATTTGTTTGTGAACTGTCTTAGTTACTCTTAAATAATTTTTCATTGAAATACAATCTGGATTTTAAACACTGCTGGATTATAATGGGTAACTTGATATTAAAACATATACATTCACTAGTCATATTTGTGAAAGACTTGCTTATTGCTTGCACTGCATCAGTTTGATTATGTAAGTCCACTAATACCCCCATTCGCCTCTAGTATGGATCTTCTACCTGAACATTTACTCGGCTGCCACAGAAATGCAAATTAATCTAGTCCAACCTTCTTTTTTACAAGATTCATTCGTCCAATCATTCACTTACTCAGTAAATAGTGGATTCAAGTATCTACCTTGTGCCTGACCTGGTTTTATAACCTGAGGTTAGAGTAGGGTATACTAGGTTTGCTAGAATAGGTTTACAGTGACTCAATATACAATAGAACAAATCCCTGCCGGATCTGCACCACTCTTGCAATTTTTGCTGTGTGTAAACCCTTTGCTGCAGACACTGTGTTAATGCGCCACACTCAAGGTCTTCTTACGTTTCACTGACTTCTAATTTTCCAAGCATTATGTCTCTGTTCAGAGACTAGGCCCTCCTGATAACATAGCCAATGCACACGAGATGAAATCTCACTATCCTAGCTTTTAACTGGAAGCATTCTGGCTATACTTCTTAGATTTATTTGTTCTTCTGCCAGTATATGGTGTATTCAAAACTCTTCACCAACACTGTGATTCAAAGGCATCAATTCTTTCATCTTCCTCATTCATTGCCCAACTTTCTGATTCATGGCTTGAGTCAGGAGCACCTTAGTTTTTAAAATGGCATCCTTGTTCTTTAGAATGTTAAAAAGGTCTTTAACAGCATATTTGTCTAATGCACTACTTCAGTTGATTTCTTGGCTGCTACTTCCATGAGTACTGATTGTTGATGCAAGTAAAATGAAATCCTTAAAAAAAAGAAGGAAAGAAATCCTTGACAACATTGATCTTTTCCTCATTTATCATGGTGCTCATTATTGTGGAAGAATGAAAAGTAATAATAACATCATTTTCTACATGTGACAACTGCTTTAAAGAAACACCAAGTAGAGAAAAGGTATAAAGAGGGTTAGACTGTAAATGGGGGTGAATCTGAAGCACTTGTCAAAGAAGACTTCTCTAAGGAGAAGAAAGAGGTGGGCCTTGGAGTGAAGACATAAAGATAGATGATGAAATGTGGGCAAGAGAGGCATGTAACCTGGGAGAAGAGAGCCCCAGGTTGAGGAGATAGATAGCCTAGTGGCAAGAAGCTGTACTGCAATCCTGAAGGCACGCAGTTCATGTCCACTAGCTGCTCTGTAGAAGAAGGATTGATAATCTCATCCCATGCAATTTACTGCCTCTGAAAACCCACTGGAGGGTCAACTATAGAACAGTTCTGACTCTAAGGTACACAACACAATAACACAAAGGTGGAGAAAGAGTGTATCTAAGAAAGAGGAGATCAGTGTGGCTGACTGAGTGAGGGAGAAGAGAGTTAGAAGATTAGGGTAGATAAACAGGAAGGAGCCAGATCACACATAGCCTAGAGGTAAGAACTTCGGTGAGAATTTTAGACCTCATGTGTAATGAGAAAGTATTGGAAAGCTTTGAACAGGAGAGTGAAAATTTAAGTTGCAAAAATGGACTGGGTCTAGTTGTTGTTGTTAGGTGCCATGGAATCAAATATGACTCTTAGTGACTTTATAAATAAAAAACCTGAATCCTGTCCTATCCTGTGCCATCCTCATCATCTCTGACAAACTTGCTCCCACTACTGCATGCACCCTGTCAACCACCTTGTTGGGGCTCTTTTGCTGACCCTCTAACATTCTAAGCATGATATCCCTTTCCAGGGAATGCCTCTCCTCACAACATGTCCAAAGTATGAGATATGAAGCTTCACCACCCTTGCCTTGAAGGAGCACTCTGGCTGCACGCTTTGCAAGGCATATTTGTTTGGTTTTTGTGGCAGTATGGGATATTCAGATGAGATGGAGTGTGTTCAGGGTGGTATGACCATAGACAGTACGGGGTATTCAGTACTCTTTTCTAACGCTATAACTTAAAGGTTCTTATTTGTATCTGGTTATCCTTATTTATTGTCCAGCTCTCAGATGCACAACAAGTGATTGAAAAGACCATGACCTGAATCAGGTGAACCTAAGTCTCAAAATTGACATCATTGTTCTTTAGTACTTTGAAGAGGTTCCTGACAGCAAACTTGCAAAACAAAACAAAAACAAGCAAATAGATTTCCCGAACTATTGGCTGCTGATACCAAGAATATTGATTGTGGATCTAAGACAAAATAATTGATAGTGTCAACCCTTTCTCTAGCTATCAGGATGTTACCTATGACCTAGTGGTAAGAACCTTTGTTTTCTTAGTGTTGAGATGTAATCTATATTGAACTCTGTAGTCTTTGATCTTCTGCAGCAAGCATTTCAGGTCCTTCTCACTTTCAGCAATCAAGGTTATGTCATCTGCACAATGCAGTTTGTTGATGAGTCTTCTTCAATCTTGATGCACAGTATTCTTCATAGGATCCAACCCTAACACACATCTTTCCTGATTTTAAACCCTTTGTTCTATTTGGACAACAGCTTGTTAGACTAGGAATAGATTTCATATGAACACAAGTGTTCTGGGATTACCATTCTTTTCAGTGCCAGCCATAGTTTGTTGTGATCTGCACAGCCAAATGCCTTTGCATAATCAATAAAACTCATATAGGCATTCTTCTGGTATTCTCTGTTTTCAGCCAGGATCCATCTGACATTAGCCATGATATCTCTGATGCCATAGCCTCTTCTAAATCCAGCTTGAATTTCTGGCAGTTCCCTGTCAATGTACTGTTCCAGTCATTTTTTTTATAAGCTCCAGTAATATTTTGCTTGCATGTGATATCAGTGATTTTGTTCTACACTTTCCACATTCTTTTGGATCACCTTTCTTGGGAATGGGTACAAATGTGGATTTCTTCCAGTCAGTCAGTCAGACAGCTGTCCTCTAGATTTCTGGCATAGACTGGTGAACACATTCAGGTCTGCATCTGTTAGTTGAAGCGTGTTAATTGGTAACCAATCTATTCCTGGGGCCTTATTTTTTGCCAGTGTCTTCAATGAAGCTTGAACTTACTCCTTTGTTAGCACTGGCTCTTGTTTAAATAATACTTCCTGAAATTTTTCAGTGTTGACCATACTTTCTGGTACAGTGCTTCTGTGTGTCACATCCTTTTTCTTTCAATGCTTCCTGGATCATTAAAGATTTTGCTCACAGTATCTCTCAGTATTGCAACGTTGAAGGTTGAATTTTTTTTCCCCCCCAGTTCTTTTAGCTTGAGAAATTCTGAGTGAATTTTTATTCTCTTGTTTATTTTATTTTTATTCTTTTTCTTCTCTGACTTTAGCTCTTTGTATATTTTGTCACAGTACTTTCTTTTGTCTTCTTGAACTGCCCTGTAAAATCTTCTGTCAGCTCTTTCATTTCAACATCTCTTCTCTTTGCTTTGGCTTCTGGAAGCTCTAATGCAGTTTCATAATTTCTCCTCATATCAGTTTAGATTTTTTTCCTTTCTCTTCTGTCTTTGTAATGATCTTTTGCTCTCTTCCTGGATGATATCCTTGATTTTAGCCATGGCTCCTTTGGTGTCCAAATTAATAATAATCAATATGCCTCAAATCTATTCTTAAAATTATTTTTAAAATTCAGATGGGATATATTAAGATCATATTTTCTTTCTTATGGATTTGTTTTTATCTTCTTCAGTTTCAATTTGAACTTGCACATGAATAATTCTTGGTCATTCCACAATCAGATTCTGACCTGGTTCTTACTGCTATATTGAGTCCAGTTAAGGTTGAGTAAATCAATGTGCATAATCCTCAGTGATCTTGTGTTATAATGCTCTCTCACCATTATATGGACCCACACTAAATAGGTCTGACCTGTACTGTAGATACAAACATACAGCAATTAACTGAAAAGATATTCTGTCATGGTTTGAATCCACCAGATGCTCCAGAGGAGTAACATGAGGTAGTCTGCTTCCATAACAATTAACAGCCTTGGAAGCTCTGGAAAGTTCCATTCTGTCCCATAGGGTCGCTAAGCGTGGGATTGACTCCATGGCATGGAGTTTGAACTTTTTCTTTTTGAGGATTTAGTATAATTAGTAGAATATTATGAAAACGAAACATAATATTTTTAAACTGGTTTGTAAAACACCTTGCGGCTTCTTTCTCCATTTCATTCTTGGATCACTTGCTCTGAATTTTATTAACCACTAGGTCGTGAGGATGCTCAAACAGCCCTCAGGAAAAGTCCACATGGTGAAGAAGCAAGACCTCCTCACACCAACTGGCACTAACTCACCCACCAGTCATGAGAAAGTCGTCCTGGAAACAGACTCTCCAGTTCCAGATGATTATGGATAATGCTGACCCTGGATTTGCACACTCCCAAGAGACCCTGAGCCAGATCACTCAGCTAAGCTGCTCCCCAATTCCCAACCCACAGAAATGGGAGCAATTTGTGTTTCATGTTCTTTTTAAAAAATGTTATTTATTTTGTTCTTATTGTTGAGAACATACACAATAAAATGTACACCAAGTTCCTTTCTACACATAACATTTAGTGGCATTGAGGACATTCTTCTGCTTGTACAAACCTTCTTGTCCTCCACTGCTGATGAGTTATTCCTCCTTCATTAACATAAAGTCACTGTTCCTTACAATTCTCACCTAATCTTTCAATTTACTGTTGTTAACTGGATACTAGATAAATAGCCGTTAAAAGAGCATTAATGCTCAAAGCAAACATTATTTATTAGTTAAGCGGAACTTACTATCTGGTGTCCTGAAGGGATGCTGTTCAAGGCCACCAGCTGCTCCTCAGTGGGCGATCTCCTCCCACGGGCTTAACTCCCTCTGAAAACGTGCGGGAGGGTCAGCTATGGGCCAGTTCCAACTCAACGGCACACAACAAGAAAATTATTTTAGGAGATATTTATTGTTCTTTTAAGATGGTGTGTTTTGAAAACTTGTTATACAGTAACAGATAATTAATATATGTACTTTAACAATCTTGGAATCTACCAAAAGATAATGGAATTTTTCAAGGGAATTTTCTTGGTACATGGAAGTGTATAGTACGTGTTTTGAAAAGGATGCCAAGCTTAAATCTCTATTAGTAGGAGTCCTGGAAAACAGGATGAGAGATTCGTTACAGGAGGGACAGACTTACTTCATTTTGCTATGCTCCACTTTATAGGGCTTTGCGGGTAATGTGTGTGTGTGTGTGTATGTATATGGTTGTTATTATGTGCCACTGAGTCACTTGCGACTCATAGAGACCCTATGTACAACAGCCCTAAACTCTGCTCTATCTCTTACCACCAACCTTACTGTCTCTGACACACACTTATCTCCATTACCCCAGTTACAGAATCAATCTGTTCATCGAGGAGCTTCCCCTCCTGTGCTGTCCCTCCACCCTCCCAAGCATGACATCTCTCTCCAAGGACTGACTGAACCCACCTTGAAACATGTCCAAAGTATGTCAGACGGAGCTTCAGAATCCTTTCCTCTAAGGAACAGCCTGGATGAACTTGTTTGTTCTCCTAGCAGTCTATGATATATTCAATACTCTTCTCCAGCACCACAGCTCAAAGGCATCAACTCTCCTTCTATCATCCCTAGTCATTGTCCAGCTCTCTGAAGCACAGCAAGTAATGGCAAAGACCATGGCTTGTATCAGGCATACCTTAGTCTTCAGACTTACATCATTGCTCCTTAGTACCTTGGAGAGGTCTCTGACAGTAGACTTTCCCAACGCAATTTGTCTTTTAATTTTCTGGCTGCTGGTACCAAGAGTGTTGATTGTAGAGCCAAGCAAACTGAAGCTGTCAACAATCTCAAACTCTTCATCATCCATCATGATGCTGCCAATCGGCCTCGTGGTGAGAATCTTCGTTTTCTTGATGTTGAGCTTCAATCCATATTGAAGGCTGGAGTCCTTGACCCCCACAGCAAGTGCTTCAGATACTCCTCAGTTTCAGCAAGCAGGAAATTGAAGGTCTGTGGCAACCTTGCATCAATTTAGTCTACTGGTGCCGTTTTCCCAGTAGCACATACTCACCTTCTGCCCTTGTGTTTTATTTTGGCAATTCTAGCAATATTTCAAACTTTTCATAATGCTATATGCATTATAGACTATAAAACGTAGGGTCATCCAGTTTGGCTCTTCCTCAAAAAACTAAACATAGAAATTCCATATGATCCAGCTATTCCACTGCTTGGTATATAACCTAAGAAAATGAGAACTGAGTCACAAACAGAGACTTGTACACCAACATTCATAGCAGCATTATTCACCATCACAAGAACATGGAAACAGCCCAGATGTCCAACCATAATCAAATGGATTGGGAAATCATGGCATATTCACAATGGAATACTATGCAGCATGCAGGAGTAATAATCTTGTAAATTATTACCTAACTTAGGAAGGACTGGAGAGCATTATGTTGAGTAAACTAACTCAGTCCCACAAGGACAAATATTGTATAAAACCATTATTATAAAATGAGCGGGACAGCTAAAGGGTGCAAGTCCAAACTGAAGTTGAGGAAAATTAAACCAAATCCACGGGAACCAAAATATGACTTTGAGTCTATCCCACCCGAATTTCAGAACCATCTCAGGAAAAGGTTTGAGGCCTTGAACACTAATAAGCGAAGACCAGAAAGAAGAGCTGTGGGAGGATATCAAGGGTATCATCCAGGAAGAGTGCAAACGGTCATTGCAAAGACGGAAGAGGAAGAGAAGACCAAAATGGATGTCAGAAGAGACTCTAAAATTTGCACTGGAGCACAGAGAAGCCAAAGCACAAGGAAGAATTCAAGATACTAAAGAACAGAATAGAAGATTTCAAAAGGCAGCATGGCACGACAAAGTAAAATATTACAATTAAA
Organism: Elephantulus edwardii; assembly: GCF_000299155.1. NCBI lineage: Eukaryota > Metazoa > Chordata > Mammalia > Macroscelidea > Macroscelididae > Elephantulus > Elephantulus edwardii. The sequence goes on along the minus strand of NW_006399778.1, from coordinate 21,919,165 downwards.
TGTGCACAGAGTTGGAGTCAGAAAATCAAAAGGGCCAAACTCCCTTAGCATTTCTTAAGCTCAAGGAACTGAAGAACAAATTCAAACCTCGAGTTACTTAATCAAGGATGCCTTAGGCAGAATATTAAATGATCCAGAAAATGTTAAAAGAAGATGGAAAGAGTATACTGAGTCACTGTATCAAAAGGAGTTGACAGACACAGAAGAATTTCATGAAATGACATATGAGTCACCTATGGTGATAAAATAAGAAGGTCAGGCTGCTTTGAAGGAAATTGCAAAAAATAAGGCCCCAGGAATAGATGGTATACCAATTGACATATTTCAGCTAACAGATGCTGCCCTGGACATGCTCACCAAGTTGTGCCAAGAAACCTGGAGAACAACCACTTGGCCAACTGACTGGAAGAAATCTATATTTGTTCCCATCCCAAAGAACAGTGACCCAACAGAGTGTGGAAACTATAGAACAATATCATTGATTTCACATGCAAGCAAGATTCTGCTGAAGATTATCCAAAAACGACTGGAACGGCACATCAGCAGAGAACTGCCAGAAGTCCAGGCTGGGTTTAGAAGGGGTCGTGGTACTAGGGATATTGTAGCTGATGTTAGGTGGATCTTAGCTGAAAGCAGAGAATACCGGAGGAATGTCTATCTGTGTTTCATTGACTATGCAAAAGTGTTTTACTGTGTGGATCATAACAAACTGTGACGGACTCTGAGAAGAATGGGAATCCCAGAACACTTGATCGTGCTAATGAGAAACCTATACTTGGACCAAAAGGCAGTCATCAGAACAGAGCAAGGGAAGACTGCATGGTCCAAAATTGGAAAGGACATACGCCAGGGATATGCCCTATCTCCATACCTTTTCAACCTATATGCAGAACAGATTATCTGGGAGGCTGGACTCTATGAGGAGAAATGTGGGGTCAAGATTGGTGGACGATTTATCAACAATCTGCGTTATGCAGATGACACAACCCTGCTTGCTGAAACTGAGGAGGACCTGAAGTGCTTGCTGCAGAGGGTCAAGGGCTGCTGCCTCCAATATGAATTGAGGATCAATGTCAAGAAGACAAAGATTCTCATCACTGGGCCAATTGGCAGCATCAGGATGGTTGGTGAAGAGATTGAGACTGTTCACAGCTTTAGTTTGCTTGGCTCCACAGTCAACACTCTTGGCACCAGTAGCCAGGATATTAAAAGGCACATAGCCATGGGAAAGTCTGCTGTTAGGGACCTCTCCAAAGTACTGAAGAGTAATGGTGTCTCTCTGGAGACTAAGGTCCGTCTGATACAGACCATGGTCTTTGCAATCACTTGTTATGCATCAGAGAGTTGGACAATGACCAAAGAGGATAGAAGGAGAATTGATGCCTTTGAGCCGTGGTGCTGGAGAAGAGTATTGAGAGTTCCATGGGCTACTAGGAAAACAAACAGATTCATCCTGGAAAGGATTAAACCTGGTGGCTCCTTGGAGGCAAGGATTCTGAGTCTCCGTCTAACATACTTTGGACATGTGAGGAGAGACTGGTCCTTGGAGAGGGACATCGTGCTTGGTAGGGTGGAGGGACAGCGCAGGAGGGGAAGGCCCTTTATGAGATGGATTGATTCAGTGACTGGGATAATTGGGATGGGAGTGTCAGAGACAGTGCGATTGGCACAGAACAGAGCAGACTTTAGGGCTGTTGTACATAGGGTCTCTATGAGTCGCAAGAGACTCGACAGCACATAACAACAACAACAACAATGAATAAGCATGAAGATCCAAGGTGGAGGGGGAAAGTGGAAGCAGAGGATTGGGGATGTGAAGGAAGGAAGGGTTAATCAGGGGGTAGCACAATTTGATCAGAGAGGATGAAGGAAATGGGAAGGATCTTGTGTGAAAAACAATGTATTAGAATTTTGTAAATAAACTATTAAAAAAAATTTTAAATCCATGAAACAAAAAACTTGTGACCTTCAAGTTGATTCCAACTAAAATAGAGACACTCCTTCAAGTTTTCAGTTCTAAATATTTCCTTTTTTAAATTGTGATTTGAGTGAAGATATCAAAAGTAAATAATTTTTCATTCATAGACATTTTGTTTTATAACATTAATTACAATACCTACAACATAATCACATTTCTCTTGCTTCCTCCCTGTAATTAACTGTCATTAAGCCTTCCGTTCTACCCCCTCTTGTTTTCTGTGATTTATTCTTAAACAAATGCTGACTTTTTTACCTTATATGGTTGATTATTCTAAAGTGTGAGTATCGAGACTATAAATCTTTATGGGAGGAGACTCGTCCTCTTTCTCTCTAAAATCGGCTGGTAGATTAGGACCACTGACCTTTTGGCTGATAGGGCAATACATACTGAACTATGCCATCAGAGCTACTTAAACAGACGATACTACACACGCATGGACAATCTCCTCCCATGTTATTTACTGCCTCTGAAAACCCATTGAGAGTCAGCTATGGATTGCTTCCTACATGACAGCAACAACCACTTCCATGCTCACTACCCATCTTGATTCTGACTTACAGTTGCCCTCCATTGTACTTCCGAGATTATCGATCTTATCAGGAGAAGATGGCCCAACTATGTTTCCTGCAAAGTGTGTGTGTGGGTGTTATGTATTGTTGAGTCAATCACCTCATAGATGAGCCTCTGGAGGGTTTTAATTTGCTGTAACTAATGTAGGAGGAATTTGCCCATCTTTCTTCCTTAGAGATGCTAGTGGATTTGAACCACCAGAGAGGCATGGCCTTTGGGTTAGCAGCATAGCTTTCTTTGGACTGCATTACTTGCTGTTGTTGTTATGTGCCATCAAGTCACCTATGACTCATGCAACTCTGTGTGCTTTGAACCCTGCTCTATCCTGAGCCAATTTCACTGTCTCTGACACTCCTGCCTGTATTACCCTAGTCACTGTGTCAATCCACCTCATCCAGCGTCTTCCTCTCCTGCCTTGTTCCTCCACCCATTCAAGCACAATTTCCTTCTCCAAGAACTGGTCCCTCCTGGCAACATGCCCAAAGTACGTGAGATGGAGCTTCAAAATCCTTGCCTCCAGGGAGCAACTTGGTTTCAGTCTCTCCAGGAAAGACCTGTTTGTTCTCTTGGTAGTCCACAGTGTGTTCAATATCCTTCAGTACTGCAACCCAAAGGAAACAATTCTTCTGGTATATTTATTCACTGTCCAGCTCTCTGATGCATAATAAGTAGTTGAAAATACTATTGCTTCGACCAGGAACACCTTAGTCTTTAGATGGATATCTTTGCTCTCCGGAGAGTCCCTGACAGTAGACTTTCCTAATTCAATTCATATATTGATATCTTGGCTGCTGGTTCCAAGAGTGTTTAATTGTGGACTCAATCGAACTGAAATTGTTAACAGTATCAATCTCTTCTCCATCTATCACAGTGCTGCCAATTGGCCCAGTGTTGAGAATTTTTGTTTTCCTGATGTTGAGCTTCAATCCATATTGCAGACTACAGTCCATGACTTTGTGCAGTAGATGCTTCAGGCCCTCCTCAGTTTCAGTGAGCAAGGTTGTGTCATCTACATAACGCACGCTGTTGATGAGTCTTCCTCCAATCCTGATGCCACATTCTCCTCATAAACCCCAGCCTCAGAAATTATCTGTTCTGAATACAGATTGAAGAGGTATGGAGATAGGACTCATCCCTGGCACACTCCTTTCTTTATTTTGAACTGTGTAGTTTCTTTGCTCTGTTCTGATGACTGCCTTTTGGTCCAGGTATAGGTTTCTCATGAACACAATCAGGTGTTCTGGAATTTCCATTCTTCACAAGCCACAATGTGTTGTGATCCACACAGTCAAATGCCTGGTGGCCTAGTGGGAAGAAGCGGCCCTGCAATCCTGAAGGTATGTGGTTTGAATCCACCAGCTGCTCTGTGGGAGAAAGATGGGAAATTAATTGCCTCTGAAAACCTGCCAGAGGGACAGCTATAGGTCTATTCTGACTCAGTGGTACACAACAACAACAATCTAAGAAACACAGACAGATATTCTTCTGGTATTCTCTGTTTTCAGCAAAATTCAATCTGACATTGGCAATAATGGTGAAACTAGGGATATTAGAAGAGGCCACGGCCTCTTCTAAAGCCAGCCTGTACTTCTGGTAATTCTTTGTTGATGTATGGCTCCAGTCATTTTTTTATAACCTTCAGCAAGATTTTGCTTGTGTGTTATATTAGTGACATTGTTAGATCATTTACTCTGGCGGATCACCCTTTCTTGGAATGGGAATAAATATGGATCTCTTCCAGTCAGCTGGCCAGGTAGCTGTCCTCAAGGTTTCTTGGCATAACTGGGTGAGCATGTCCAGAGAAGCATCTCTTTGCTGAAATATGTCAATTGGTATTCCATCAATTCCTGGGGTCTTGGGGTTTGCCAGTTCCTTCAAAGGAGCTTAAACTTCCTCCTTCATCACCATTCCCTCTTGTTCATATGCTGCTTCATGAAATGCTTCTGTATCAGACAATTCTTTTTGGTGCAGTGACTCTCTATACTCCTTCTACCTTCTTTTGATGTGTTCTAAATAATTCACTATTCTGCCCATAGCATCTTTAAGTATTGCAACTTGAAGCTTCAGTTCCTTCAGCTTAAGAATTCTGAGCGAGTTTATCCCTTTTGACTCTTTGACTCTAGCTCTTTGCACATTTCATTGTAATACTTGGTTTTGTCTTTCTGAGCTGCCCTTTAAAATCTTCTGTTCAGCTCCTTAACTTCTTAGCTTCTTCCCTTTGCTTTGGCTTCTCAGTGCTTTAGTGCAAAATTCAGAGTCTCTTCTGACATTCATCGTGATCTTTTCTTCCTCCTCTGTCTTTATAATGACCTTTTGCATTCATCATGGATGATATTCTTGATATCCTCCCACAGTTCATCTGGTCTTCACTCATTAGTGTTCAATGCCTCAATCCTGTTCTTGAGATGATTTCGAATGAAGGTACAATTTTGGTTCTGCATCACTAGAGCTCCTTAAATAAACTAGAGTGTAAACATAATTTTATGTGCTCTGGGCAACAAAAAATTGCAAAAAGACAAAAAATGTTGTTTACTTTTCTACTGTAATTGATCCACTGTGGTAGTCAGGAACTGAATTCACAATGTCTCTGAGATATCTGTCATATAAAATATCTGGGACAGCTCAGCAAGGAACCATTTCCCAGAATAAGCAATCTCTGAAAGGAAAAGAATCAACCTTTTCTGAGGTAAGCAAGAAGGCTCAAGAAGACCTCATCTATCATTTATTTCTTCACCCAGCAAATATTTACTAAGAGTCAGTTCAGCACTAAGTACCGGAGATGGAGCAGTAGACAGCATAGATACAGTCCTTGCCTTTTTGATTCTTTTTCTCTTGGGGATGGAGAGACAGACAGGGATGTAGTAATTACATGCACAACCACAAAGTGCAGTTGAGCAAGGATACTGAGGGACTGGGTGGTATAAAAGTACAGCAGAGATATGCAAACTAGTTGAAGAAGTGTCAGGAAGCCTTCCAGAGGTAATGTTAATTTGGAGACTAAGGGTCTAGAAGGAGTAAGCTGGACAGAAACACAGGAAAGAAGCATTCTCAGTAGAAGGAACAGCATGCAGGAAGGAATCCTTCTAGAGGACCTAAAGAAGGCTGTGAGGTTTTAGGCATATCCCGTGGATTCAAGTGACCTTTGGGGTGAAGCGCTCATCTGTTAACAGAAAGGTTAGCTTTCAGAACCCAGCAGGGTGTTCTGTGTTAGAAAGATGTACAGTCAGCTGAAATACAGACTACAGTCTGGTAAACCATGTGAGGTGATTCTCACATGTCCTATAGGATCGTTGTGAGTCAGAATCCACTTGCCTACTATGGCTTTTTGGTTTTTAATATGGATCTTGCTGTGAAGGATGCTGGGACTGAGCAAGAGTAGCCAGGAGAGTTACTCTGTTGTTGTTGTTGTTGTTAGATGAGGACATTCACTGGACATCTCTCTCCTTCACTCTCTCAAGGACCAACAACTACTGTCTAAAAGCCTTCATGTGCAAACCCAGTCATTAGCTAGTAAAGCTAACATCCTAGACCCCTTACTGCTCCCTACCACCTAGTTTTCAGACTATAGTTTTCCTTCCCTTCCTCTTGTAGTGCCCAAGTCAGACTCCTTCCCTTCCTTGTAATTCAGCCACTCTTTTGAGTACATAAAAGAACCCACTGCTCCATTACTGGCAAAACACAATGCACGACACCACAGTGTCCCCTAATTAAAAGACTTTAGTCCAATCCACCCGGCTTTGCCTCCTCTTTTTATGAGAGTCTGAACCAAGCTTTTCCAAGAGTATGTCAGGGCTACTTTTCCCTCCATGACCCCATCTTACATTTTATCTTACTTTTTAGGTGCTGGGCAGACTGCTGGCCAGGCAGAGTACTATCAAAGGCCAGTGTGAATGAGGGTAAAGCACAAACGCAGAAAAGCAAGTGAGGAGATGGGACAATGAACATTAGCAAGAACAAATCCTTATTCCTAGTTGTATTCCCTTGGGAATCTGTGATTGTCTCCAAAGCAGCCTAAAATATTCAGGCTCTTGGACATGTGAAAAGTCTGTGTTTCTATTTTCAGGTCTTTGGAAAGACCATCAGCCGATGGTCTCAGTTCTGTTTTTACAAACAAAATAAAACACAGGCTCCTGGCCACCAAGAATTTCAACTCAAGCTTCAGTGGTTGTAAATCTTTATGGGAGGAGATGACCCATCTTGCTCCCATAAATCAGCTGTTGTATTTCAACTCTTGACCTTTTGTTTAGTAGTTCAATATGTAACAAACACACAGCGAATTCCATTTGACCCCTTTCTCAGTGCTCCTTTAATTGCATTTGTGGTCCCTCTCTCCCTTCACAAGTTAACATGTCCACAAGATACATTAGCCCAAAACCCATTACCGTACAATGTAGTTGAATTTGACACATCGGTGATCCTCTGCTGGGTTTCTGAGCTGTAAATCATTATAAAGAGGACACTGCCTACCTTTCTCCCTCAAAGCAGCTGATACATTGAAAACACTGACTTTCCAGTTATGTTACTTTTATGAACTATACCACCAGGGATCCTTTAACACAGTCCTAAGAGACATGGATTGTTGGTTGAAGATGTTAGAAGATGTTGCCCAGTGACATCCATTTACCTTTGGTGGTAGATCAATGTGTGCACAGAGCATAACTAAGCCACAGCTCCTCCAAAAATAACACTCTGAGGAGCCCGGGGAGCATTTGCAGCCTGGAAGTGTTGCTCTGGAGCTCAGCTTGGAGTGAAATTCAGTCTATCTACACCTCTTCTAAAGAAGCTCTTTGAGAAGAAAGCCTAAGTGTCTCTTGCTTTGCAATGAACCCAGTGTGTCTAAATAAATATTTGCATGGTTGACCTTCCTTATTGGCCAGATGATTTTGAATGTAACCTATAATTAAAACTGGTATTCAAAGCAAACACAGTTTTCTTACCTCTGAGCGTTCATTTGGGGACTGGAAACATGATTCATTTCTTCAGCTGAGCTGTTGCTCTGGAAAATGACAATATTTAGTGCCACAGTGGAGATAGTTACAGATTTGCATGCTAAGGGAATGAAAAGAATTTGTTCTTGTTGATGTTCATTGCTGTCAAGTCAGCCCTGGCCCTGATGATCCTGTGCACAATGAGATAAAGCATTGTCCTATCTGTGCCATTCTCATGATCAGATGTGAAAAGTTGGTGTCTCTATTCTCAGGTCTTTGGGAAGGCTGATGGTCCCAGTTCTATTACAAACAACAACAACAACAAGAAATCCACCAAAACCAAACAACCAAACAAAAAACTCCAAAAAACTCTGCCAAACCAAACAAACAAAAAAAACTATAACAGGTTCATGTTTGGACTTCTGTGAGCCATAGGGTTTTCCATTGACTAATTGTTGTTGTTCTTGTTGTTGTTGTGTATCATCAAATCAGATCCGACTGGCGCAGGAGGTCGCCCCTCTTCTTCAGTGGATTCGAACTGCCTGCCTTCGGGATTGCAGTTCAGCTTCTTGCCACGAGGCCACCAGAGCACCCGCTGACTGATTTTTGAAAATCGATCACCAAGCTTTTCTTCCTAGTCTGGTTTAGTCTGGAATCTTTGTTGACACCTGCTTAGCAACATGCTGTTGCTGCTGCTGTTGTTAAGAGCCACCGAGCTGATTCTGTTCATAGTAAGCCTGTGGGCAAACCGGAATGAAGCACTGTAGTCCCGCGCCACCCTCACAATCACTGCAGGGTTTGTGCCCAGGGTTGCATCCACTGTGTGAGTCCATCTTGTTGAGGGTCTTCTTTGTTTTCATGTTCCACATCACAGACACAGGCATGTCTCAGCTGAGAGGTGAGTGACAACTCTGCACAAGTGCATTGACAGGAATCAAACCTGAGCTCTTCTGCAATTCCGAGATGCGTGGTTTGAATCCACCAGATGCTCTGCTGGAGAAGGAGGGACAATCTCCTCCTGTACCAGTCAGATCCGATTTGATGGTGCACACACATACAAATAATAATAAAATTAAAAAAAACCCCAAACCCTGGGCTCTTGTGTGGAAGATAAGAATTCTACCTCTGACCCATTGGGATCAATTAAATACATTTCCAACCTCTGATTTGGACTTAGTAATTTCTCTAAGAAGCCATGGTTGGCTTTAGTGGGAAATGAAATTAAAGAAGAAAAAGTGGCAGGCAGTACAGAAGAGTGACTGGTTGAAGATATTTAAGAACTGATAAAAAACACCAACCCACAATTTAAGAAATTCTACAGATTCCAACTAGAATAAACACAAATAAATCAACAGTTGGATATTTGTTATTGTTGTTAGATGCCATCAAGTTGACTATGGCTCCTAGTGACCCTATAATCAATAGATTGGGGTGTTGTGCTATCCTACTCCATCTATCTTCGTGATTTCTGGTATGTTCGATCCCATTGTTACAGTCACCGTGTTAACCCATCTTGTTGAAAGTCTTCCTCTCTTTCTCTGACCCTCCACCTTTCCCAACATGTTGTCTTTTTTTCCCCAAGGACTGGCCTGTCCTCACAGTACACTCAGAACAAGATGAAGTTTCACCATCCTTGCCTTGAAGGAGCACCCTAGATGCACTTCCTCCAAGATCGATGTGTTTGTTCTTCTGACAGACCCCAAACTCAAAGGCCTAGATTCTTCTATCATCATGAATCATTGTCCAGCTTTCAGATACATAGAAAGCAACTGAGGAGACTATAACTTGGATCAGGCACATCTCAATCATTGCTCTTCAGTCTCTGGAGAGGTCCCCAGTGGTAGATTTTCCCCAATGCAACTTATCTTTTGTTTTCTTGACTGGTGGCACCAAGGGTATTAATTGTGAATCAAAGATGGTTTAAGTCATTGACAATTTCAATCTTTTCTCTATCTGTTGCCTTTTGGCCCAGCGGTGAGAACTTTTGTTTTCTGATGTTATGGTGTAATCCATATTGATCTTCTGCAGCAAGCTTTTAAAAACTTCTTCACTTTCAGCAAACAAGGTTGTGTCATTTGCATAATAAAAGCTGTTGCTGGGTCTTCCTCTGAGCCTGATGCCACATGCTTCTTCATAAAGTCCAACTGAATGATTTGTTCAGCATACAGATTGAATAGGTATGGAGAAAGGATACAGCCCTTTCTGATTTTAAACCCAGCCCACACACTTTTCCTGATTTTAAATCTTGCAGTGTTCCCTAACTATGTTCCAGCAACAGCCTATTGATCTAGATATAGGTTTCACATGAGCACAATTAAAGGTTGGGGATTTCTGTTCTTCTCAATGTTAGCCACACCTATTTTTGATTCATACAGTCAATTGCCTTGAGCAATCAATAAAACACAGATTGACATTTTTCTGGTATGCTATGCTTTCCCCTAAGATCCATCTAACATTAGCAATGATATCCCTAGCACCATGGCCTCTTCTAATTTCAGCTTGAATTTCTGGCAGTTTTATCTCTAGTCATTTTTTAATACACTTCAGCAATATTTTGCTTGTGAGAGTTATTAGTGATATTGTTTGATAATTTCCACATTCTGTTGCATTACTTTTCTTGAAGATGGGAGTAAATATGATTCTTTTCCAGCCAGTTGGCCAGGTAGCTGTCTGCCAGATGTCTTGACACAGCCTGGTGAGCACATCCAGGCCTATAGCTGTTTGTTGGGCTATGTCAATTGATATCCCATCTATAGCTTATTTTTTGCCAATGCCTTGACTGCAGCTTGAATGTCTTCCTTTATTACCATTGGTTCTTGATTATGTGCTACTTCCAGATATGGTTCTGTGTCAGCTAATTCTTTTCAGTACAGTGACTCTGTGTATTCCTTCCATAGTGAAGGATGCCAGGGGCAAGTCTAAGAGAGACTGCTGGAATTCCAACACTTGACCCTTAGTCAACCTTCTGGCTGAAATGGAACTTTTTTTGAACCAACTTTCAGTCAATGAATTTAACAGATTCACTTCCTAAACCACTTGCTTCTGGAAACTCTATGAACTTTGATAAATGACAACAATTATAGAAAGGCTTCAGGCCTTTTGTTCTTAAGATCGTTGTGAGTCATGCTTGACTCAACAGCAATCAACAACAACATAAGGTGAACAATATCAATAGGGCAAAACACACCTCTTAGAACACACAAGATCAAAAAGGGTAGTGTCTAATAGAGATACAACTCAAAAGAAAGTTAGGATTAGAAAGAAAGACAAGTGGAAATTGAAAACACAAGGAAGAAGTGGGGAGAATGCTGTTTCAATGTGGGATTACAATGCCACAAAACAAAATACATATGAATTGTTTAATGGGAAACCAGTTTATTGTGTAAATTTTCCCTCAAAACACATTAAAAAGTTAAAAACAAACCCATCATAATATAAAATGATAAAATATGCTGGGGAGGTTGGTTTTATACCAGGAATGCCAAATTAGTTTAATATTAGAAAAAATATTACTCATATTAGAAATTAATAAAAATTACTATTTGATTATTTCAAAATACAAGAAGTCTTCAGGTTAGGAATGTCCAACTTGATTTATCTCATAGTTATAAACCAAGATACACCTGACATTGACAATAATGTCACTTGTGCCATGACCTCTTCTAAACCCAGCTTGTATTTCTGGTAGTTCTCCGTCAATGTACTGTTCCAGTCATTTCTAGATAATCT
>NW_006399778.1:21902668-21903767 GCF_000299155.1 Elephantulus edwardii | reverse complement strand
TAAAGCAAACACTTCAGGCCCTTCTCAGTTTCTTGGTTTAAAATCAGGAAAGGAGTGCTTCAGGGATACATCCTGTTTCCATACCTTTTCAATCTGTACGTCGAACAGATAATTTTGGAGGCTGAACTTTATGAGAGAAATGTGGCATCATCATTGGAGGAAGACTTATAAAAACCTTGTGATGTACACCCTCTGAAAACCCACTGGGAAGCTGAAATGTACATGGGCTACGACACAACAGCACATAACAATAAAAAAGGAAGGGGAAATTAGGTAAATAATCACTAACTGCACCAACAACTGGAGCCAAAAAAGGGGAAATAAAAGATTTATACTAGCTTTTGCAGCCAGAAGTAGATCTAACATGAAATCAAGATACATTAATAATAATGGGTAACTAGAATGCAAAATTTGGTAATAGAGAAGAAGGATCAATAGTTGGAAAGTATGGACTTGGTGACAGAAATTAAGCTGGAGATAGAATGGTAGAATTATATACAATCAATGATGTATTCATTGCAAATACTTTTTATAACGAACATAAATGCAGGCTATGCTCATGGATTTCATCTGAAGGGATGCACAGGAATCATCAGACAGATTGTATCTGTGGAAAGAATTGCTGGAGAAGCTCAATATCAGCTGTGAAAACTAGACCAGGTCGTGATTGTGGAACAGACCACCAACTACTCATATGCAAGTTCAAGCTGAAGCTAAAGGAAATGAAATAAAATCCACAAGAACCAAAGTTTGACCTTGAGTCTATCCCACTTGAGTTTCAGAACCATCTTAAGAACACGTTTAAGGTCTTGAACACCAATAAGCGAAGATCAGATGAGCTGTGGGATAATATCAAGAATATCATGCATGAAGAATGAAAAAGATCATTACGAGGACAGAAGAGAAAGAAATTACCAAGATGGATGTCAGAAGACACTCTGAGTATTGCGCTAGGGAACCAAGAAGCCAAAACAAAGGAAGGCAATAAATAAAATAATTAGGGAGCTGAATAGAATATTTCAAAGGGCAGTGCAGGGAGACAAAGTAAAGTATTATAAAGAAATGTGTGCAAAGAGCTGGAGTCAGAAAATCAAAAGGG
>NW_006399778.1:21886874-21900931 GCF_000299155.1 Elephantulus edwardii | reverse complement strand
CTATGAGTCACAAGTAACTCAACAGCACTTGACAACAACAACAATCACATTAGATTTGGGATATAATGTTAAAGCCATAGGAAAATATATAAATGTTACAATTAAACTATATATAAATGTCACACTGGAAAACTCTAGGATAAAAAGATCAGTATACAAACTTGGGTTTAATATTTTCATTAGAGTTTCATAATTACACTAATTCTATAATATTGAAAGATCCAGGGATGTAGAAAATAAGTTTACATGTTCAGAAGTGATTTGGCAAATGGTTGGCACAGGATAGCTCAGAGTTCAGAGCTGTTGTACATATGATCACTGTGAGCCCCAAGTGACTCAATGGCACATAACAACAGGGTGGAAAGAGACCCTGAAGGTCATTTCACTTACTAGAAAACCTCTCTGTTTTTTGTGACTGCAGCTGTGGGTGCCAAACTCCCCAGGCAAGAATCTAAGATCTGCTTCCTCAACATCAATGGATGGGACAGAGGAAACTACATAAGAACATCATGTCAAAAAGGACAGTCCCACATCTGGTGACTGATCTTGGCTGATTCAACATAACAGCATACTTATGAAATGGTTTCCTAGCACCAGCTAGTGGCAAGAATTAATGAGAATATTGTTTGTTAGAAACATAGAACCTTTATTGTAAGAAAAAAATTCCTTTCTACTTTGCAACTAAAAAGCATAATGAGAGAAACTAGAAGATTCTGTTCTAGAAAACAACGTATTCTAATTTTGTAAATAAGCTAGTTAAAAAAATAAAAAGAATAATGAGTTTGTGAAGCATCTTACAATATAGATGAATTTGGGTGGTATTATGCAAAATGAAATAAATAAAACAGAAAAGGAAAAATGTCTTATTTTTGTATTATTTTACAGTTTTTATTGTTAAGTTTTTATAAATAATGAATAATACCTAGGAAAGCGTTCTTAATTATTAAGCATAATAATAAATAAATAATAAACATGAAAATACACAACGAAAATAATAAAAGCAAACAGACTGAAAAGATAAATAACTACAGACTATGTCACCAGAAGTCCTTTTCAAATCCACAGGACATATTAGTTAATATTTGATGAATAAATACACATGAAGTCTATTAGAAAATAAAGACATATATAATTAAAAAATAAACATAATGAAGAAAAAGTATCTATGATTCTATTTTTTTCTTCAGAAAGCAAACATGTCTGATGAATGATCAGTAAAAGTCCTGCCTAATATTGCTGCCATTGTTGTTATCAGGCGGTGTACATGAATTTCAATTTATGGTGACCCCACGTGATGGAGAACTGTATTATGGAGTTTTTTATGCTGTTGTTGTTACAGGAGATTTCCAGTTCTTTTTTTAAATTTTATTATTATACTGGTTTATTTATAAAGTTTGAATACATTGTTTTTCACACAGGAAGTCTCATTAATTTTTAGAAGTCAAGAATAGATGCACACACAGAAAACAAAGTACTTAGATGGTTACCAGGGATAAGAGAAGAGGAAAGGGAAATTTCTAGATAATAGAAACTAGTTATCTTTGGTGATGGGAAAGTTAAGATCATCTATGGATGAGACACTGAGACAAAGGGAACATTTAGTAAATGTCTTAAGAGATGCAATCAGGAAATGAATGCTTCATCTTGTCTCCATACTTTTCAATCCATATGTACAACAGATCATTTAGGAGGCTAAACTTTATGAGAAGCAATGTGGCAATAAGAATTGGAGGAAGACTCATCAATAATTTGCATTATGCAGATGGCACAACCTTGCTTGCTGAAACTGAGGAGGACCTGAAGTGTTTACTGCAGAAGGTCAAGAACTGCAGTCTCTAACATGAGGCTCAACATCAAGAAAACAAATATTCTCACCATCAGGCCAGCTGGTAATATCATAATAGAAGGAGAAGAGATTGAGATTGTTAACAATTTCATCTTGCTTGGATCCACAATCAATACACTTGGCACCAACAGTAAAGAAAGCAAAAGATGAATTGTGTCGGGGAAGTGTGCTGTTGGGAAAATCTCCAGAATGTTGAAGAGCAGGAATGTCAGTCTAGCAACTAAGGTGTGCCTTATCCAGTCCATGGTCTTCAGAATTACTTTATATGTGTCAGAGAGATGGATAGTGAATAAACATGACAGAAGAAGAATCGTTGCCTTAGAGTTGTGGTACTGGAGAAAACTATCAAACATACTATAGGTTGCTAAGAGAACTAACAAGTCTTTCCTGGAAAGGATGAAATTAGATTGCTCCTTGGTCCAAGCCAAGGATTTTGAAATTCTGTCTCACATACTTTGGCCATGTTACCAGGAGGAGCCAGTACTTGGAGAAGGACATCACAGGACAGACTTGTAGGCGAATCAACACAGATATACTTATGTTGCTGTTGTTATGTGCTGTCGAGCTGACTATGACTCACAGTGACACTCTGAACACTAACTTTGAACCTGCCCTGTCCTGAGCCAACCCACAGTTTCTGACCCACTTGGCCCCAATACCACAGTCACTGTATCAATTCATCTTATCCAGAGTCTTCCTCTCCTGTGCTGACCCTCCTCCACCCTTGCAAGCATGGTGTCCTTTTCCAAAGACTGGTCCCTCTTGACAACATACCCAAAGAATGTGAAACGTAAAACAAGAGTTTCAAAATCTTTCCCTCCGAGGAGTAACCTGGTTTCACCCTCTCCAGGAAGGATTTGTTTGTTCTCTTAGCTACCCATTGTATATTTGATATGCTTCTCTAGCACCACAACTCACAGGCAACAATTTTTTTTCTGTCATCCTTATGCATTGTCCAGCTCTCCAACACATAGCAAGTAATTGTGAAGACCATAGCCTGGATCAGGCACACCTTAGTCTCTAGACTGATATCATTGCTGTTTAGCAGTTTGGAAAAGTCTCTGACTGCACATTTCCTGGCTGCTGGTTCCAATCTGTAGGCATATGAATATACATATTTTACATGCTTCACCTATATCAACTTACAACAAGACAAATGGGTGGGAGGTCACGATTATGAAGATTTCTCTGATCTAACCAAAAAAATATTAGCACTGCTTTACTGGATTAAAAGGCTTGGGACAGTACTTTCAGGGGATAGTTTAGTCAATTAACATAGCACAGTTTACGAAGATGTACTTGAATTTAGTTTAGTGAGTAGCATTTGGTGTCTCAAAGGCTTCAAAGCAGCCATCCAAGACAAAACCTTTGGTCTCTACCATTATGGAGCCAAAGAGAATGAAGGAAACCAAAGACTCAAAGAAGAAATTAATTCATTGGACTAATGTTGGTTTCAGGAGCTATTGCACCCATTATGACTTATAACAACCCTATGAGCATCAGATTGGAATCTTGCCCTACTCTGCGCCATCCTCACAATCTCTGCCGTGCTCAAGCTTGTCTTTGGAGTCAGTTTCCAATCTATGCTGTTGAAGGTCTTCCACTTTTCCAAACATATCTTTGTCAAAGGACTAGCACCTCTTAGCAATATGCCAAAGTATGTGAGACAGTTTCACCATCCTTGCCCCAAAGAAGAGCCCTGGTACAGTATTTAAATGTACGCTTTTCCCCTCTAACATCCTGGCTGCAGTTCCTCTGAGATAAATGTATGTGTTCTTTTGCCAGTCCATGGTAGTAAGTTCATGCTCTTCACCAACATCACAATTTAAAAGCATGAATGATTCCTAATCTTCCTTAATCACTCTTCAACTCTCACATGCATATGGAATCATTAAAAATGCTGTGACTTGGGTCAGGCACATTTTATTTAGTAATTACATCACCTTTTGAATTCAGCTTGAACTTCTGACAATTCTCTATGGGTATAATGCTGCAACTATTTTTTTTTATTTGCTTTAGCAAAATTTTACTTGCATATGATAGTGTTCAATGATTTCTTCATTCTGCTGGATAATGTACCGGTCAATATGTGTGTCTGTATATCATTATCAGGAACCTCTGATGGCTTCATTTACAGAGAACTCTCCTTCTTACCCAAAGCCACAGCTCTCTGGCAGTTTGAATGCATCAGTTGCTTTAAAAGAGAAGGATGGACAATCTCCTCCCATGTGATTAACAGTCTCAGGAACCTACTAGAGGATCAGCTATGAGTTAGTTTCTAATGATGGCAACGACTTAGTTGTTTTTATGGCTTTTTAAAAGTTCATTTCAGTGTCATGATGCTTTGATTATTGTCATTATATTGTATTAAGTTTTGAAATGATAAATTATGACTCCCCCAATTTTATTTTCCCATTCTAATATTGTCTTGATGATTTCATATTCTTTGTATTTCCGTGGAAATTTATCATCAGATTTTCCATTTCTTTGGGGTATGGAGGAAAGAAGTCAGATAGAAACTTGAAAGCGATTGTGTCTAATCTGTAGTTCTATTTTAGGAATGTTGGTTGGTTCTTGTGTACTATAGAGCTGGAACCAATCCATAGCTGACCCTCCAGCGAGTTTTCAGAGGCAGTTAGTTGCACGTGAAGAGATTTCCTATCCTTCTCCCGTGGAGCAGCTGGTGGCCTCAAACCGTGTGCCTTTGGGATTGTAGCGCAACTTCTTGCCACTATGCCACCAGAGCTCCAATAGGAATATTGACAGTTTAACAGGTTGTTCTGGTGGATGGACTGTAGGACACTGTGCTTCTAACTGAAAGTTGACACCTCTCTCACAGTGTGAATCTCCAGGGGCTCCAGGGAAGAAAGATGGACAATCTCCTTCCTCATGACTCACCGCCTCAGAAACTCGCTGGAGGGTCTGCTATGAGTTAGTTTTGACTTGATGACAATGAGTTTTTGAGTATTGATAGATGGTTCAACAATATTTTGATTTATGATCCATGAGTATAGGACATCTTTCTGTTTTTTTACATTTCTTTCAACAATGTGTTGAGGTTTTCGGTGTTCTAATATTTTTTTGTTTGTTTGTTAAATTTGTATCTAAGTAATTGCTTCCTTTTTTATGCTATCACTCATTCACTGCTGTTAAGTCAGAACTGACTCATGGCTGATCCTCAAACAGGTTTTCAAGAGGCTATAAAATCACACAGAGAGGAGATTGTTCATCTTTCTCTCCTGGATCCAAGGGTGAGTTTGAACCTCTAGAAAGATACCACCGTGGATGGGTTTAACAGTGCACCTCTCTGTGAACTATGCCACCAGAGCTCTCTTTTGCTGTTATACTAAATGCAATTTTATCTCTCAATTTCCTTTTCTGCTTGCTTATTGCTAATGCGTAGAAATACAATTGATTTCTGTATATTGATTTTTGTATCCTGCAACTTTGCTAAACACAAAATGACTTTTGCATTTACTGGGTGGTTTGACTTTTCATAAGTGATTTGTATGAATATTTTGTCCTAAAATTGTATTGTCATGTGCCAGTGAGTTGGAACCAACCCCTGGCTGACGCTCTGGTGAGTTTTCAGGAGGAGTTAGTCGCAGGAGAGGAGATTGCCCATCCTTCTCCCACAGAGCATCTCATGGATTAGAACCGCATGCCTTCGGGATTGCAGTGCAGCTTCTTGCCACGAGGCCAACAATGCTCGAAAATTTTATTCCTTATCGCTAATTTTTTTAAGTTATATGTGTTACGAATATCTTCTTCCACTTTGTAGCTTATTTTTTTACTATATTCAAGTATATATTTTATAAAAGAGGTCGCTAATTCTAATGCAGCCAATTTAATGACTTTTTCTTTTATGGTTAGTGTTTTTTATATCATGTTGAAGAAATTATTTTCTTCCTTAAGCCCATAAAAATATCATCCTGTACTGATTTATAAATTTTTTTCTTTCAAATTTACTCAGAATTGGTTTTTGTGTGTGATGTGAGACAGTCAACTAAAGTCCAGTTGTTGCCCCCACCCCATTTATTGAGTAATCTCCCTTTTTCTAGTGATAGATGGTTACAAGTCAGTTATGTATCAGTATTTTCACCAATTTGTGTACCAGCATATGGTTCTTTATTCTCTTTTAGTAGAATACTGACCTCATTTATTGTTGGGTTGTTTTTGTTTTTTAATTTCCGTTGTTTTATTTTTCTATGCCATTTGAATTTTTTTATCTTTTATAATTTCTATATCCTTATGGATGTTTATGTTTGTTTAGATATTTTATTTATTTATTTATTAAATATGTTATTTAACTAACATTTAAAGTCAAAGATCACTTTCTCAAAGAGAGTGACTAGAATTTGCCATTTGCCCTAACACACCCCCCCAACCCCCCCCCCCCCACCCGTGAATAGGTCATACACTCTTATGTGTATGGTGTTTTCCTTTTAGGGTTTTTGTTTTTGTTTTTGTTTTGGCATGACTCATTGTGATGTACCAGGTCTGTTGTTAAAAAGTTGGCTTCCCGGTACCATTTTCTTTAATCAGAGCTTCTGCAACTCTACCTGCCTTGCAAACACGTTGATCCACCTACATCATCAACAACTGTGTGAGCCATCTCTTCCTCATAATTTGATCAGATTCAGTGGCAGAAAGTGGGACTCTCACCATCAGGGAAGAAGAAGCAGCAGAGAATGGACAGGTACATCCTTCGCAGTCAGAGATTCCTGTGCCAGGGACTGGATCTTGCTGGAATGAAAAAGCTGTCTAGACTCAGGGACTATACTTTGCTGTTAAATGAGCAGCTTTCTGGATTCAGGGGTTGCACTTTCTGTTAAATTACAAACTCTCTGGATTGAGGAATTGTAATTTGCGGCTAAGCCAAATTATACCCTCTTAGGGATTATGTTTGAGGAGCTCTCTGAACTGAGGGTTAGTATCTTTCTATTAATCTCAATTGTATGTTGATAACTTCCCTAATAAATCCTATAACCATAAATATGGTTCTATCAAGTCTGTGTGGTCCCTGGAATGAATTTCAAACTCAATAAGTGGGTGCAGGAGTATGAGAAAACGTATTTCACCTCAAGGGAATTAGTTTTGTCTTGTGGATGCTATTTTTTAAAATAAAAATGTCATTATATATCAGTTTACTTACAAAGTTCATATATGTTGTTTTTCACACCAAATCTTTCCCATTTTCTTTACCCACCCCTCCTTCCACACATCAGATTGTGTCACCCTATGATTAAAACACCTGCCCACCCGCTCTCACTCCCCTGCACCCACCTCCCCCCTTGGATATTCATACACAGTGTACAATAATGGTCTTATACCGTATTTGTCCATATGGGATTGAGTTAGTTCACGTAATATAATGCTCTCTAGTTCTTCCCAAGTTAGGTAGTAATTTACAAAGTCATTTCTCCTGTGTGCTGCGGAGTATTCCATCGTGTGAATGTACTGTAATTTCTCAATTGTTGTTGTTGTTGTTGTTATGTGCCGTCGAGTCGCTTGCGACTCATAGCGACCCTATGTACAACAGCCCTAAACTCTGCTCTCTCCTGTGCCAATCGCACTGTCTCTGATACTCCCATCCCGATTACCCCAGTCACTGAATTAATCCACCTCATAGAGGGCCTTCCCCTCCTCCTTCGCCGTCCCTCCACCCTACCAAGCATGATGTCCTTCTCCAAGGACCGGTCTCTCCTCACAACATGTCCAAAGTATGTTAGATGGAGCCTCAGAATCCTTGCCTCCAAAGAGCCACCTGGTTTAACCCTTTCTAGGATGAATCTGTTTGTTTTCCTAGCAGTCTATGGTATTCTCAATACTCTTCTCCAGCACCACAGCTCAAAGGCATCAATTCTCCTTCCAGCCTTCTTGGTCATTGTCCAACTCTCTGATTCATAACAAGTGATTGTGAAGACCATGGCCTGTATCAAACGCACCTTAGTCTCCAGAGAGACACCATTGCTCTTCAGTACTTTGGAGAGGTCCCTAACAGCACACTTTCCCATGGCAATGCGCCTTTTAATTTCCTGGCTACTGGTGCCAAGAGTGTTGACTGTGGAGCCAAGCAAACTAAAGCTGTGAACAATCTCAATCTCTTCACCATCCATCCTGATGCTGCCAAGTGGCCCAGTGGTGAGAATCTTTGTCTTCTTGACATTGAGTCTCAATCCATATTGGAGGCTGCAGTCCTTGACCCTCTGCAGCAGGTGCTTCAGGTCCTCCTCAGTTTCAGCAATTGTTGTTAGCTATTTTTAAATTGGAGCCAACATGTATCTGACCCTCCAGCAGGTTTTCAGAGGCAGTAAATCACACTGGAGTTGACTATCTGTCTTTCTCCTGAAGAGCGCCTGGTGGATTTGAACCATGTGGTTTTGCACTGGCAGTGTTATTCCTTGCCAGTAAGCCACCAGAGCTCCCTTCTTATGTTCTTACTATTGTTTATAAGATAGTAATTTCACAAATTAAATCTTGTTTGCTGATAATTGATTTTTTGAAAATTTTGTACTTCTGTCTAGTTACCTCACTAACTTCTGCTATTAACATTAAGAACTCAAGTGTAAATGATTTGGGATTTTCTTCTGATACAACCATAACATCTAGAAATATTGACATTTTGTTTCCTCTTCCCTTTCTTTTTTGTATTTTGTTTCTTTTTCTTATCTTATTGTGATGCCTAGAACCTCCAGTTCATATGAAGGAGAAGCAGGGAAAACACTAATGCACTATCTTTTTCAATACTTATTTTTATTATTTGATATATTTGATGATTATGACTTTTGTTCTAGGTTTTTATAAATACCATCTACTTGGCTAGGTAAATTTCCTTCTACTTTTATTTTGGTAAGTGCTATTATTCTTTATGTTTGTGACAGTAATTCTCTAGGTGTCTTAGTGGCAAGGAGTTGTGCTGCCAACCCAAAGGTACACAGCTAGAATCCACTAGCTGCTCCATAAAAGAAAGGTGGGCAATTTCTTCCCATGCTATTTAAAGCCTCTATAAACTCACTGGAGGATCAGCTATAAGTCAGTTTCAACTCAACAGCACACAGGAACAACAGTAGCTAATGAAAAGTGCCCTGGGGTGTTACAAAACCAGTACCAGGAATTCTGGCCCTCAAATACTCTAATAAATTGACAATATTGTTTATAAATATCAATTTTATGGAGTGAAAGGTTAAATATGAAGTCTCTGAGTAGTACAAGAGGTTAACTCTTCAATTATGAGTCATATGGTTGGTAGTTCAAACCCACTCAAAGATGCCTCAGAAGACAGATTTAATTATCTGTTTCTGAAAGGTCACAGCCTTTAAAAAGGAGCATTCTAGAACACGTAAATGTACACATGAGAAACTTGTCCATTGACCAAGTTACAGTCATTCAGACAGAACAAGGGGATATTCTATAGTTTAAAACCAGAAAAGATATACGTTGGGGTTGTTTCATTTCTCCATTCTTATTCAATGTATATGCTGAGCAAATAACATGAGAAGCTGAACTATATGGAGAACAACGTAATATCACAACTGGAAGACTCTGTGATTCGCTCTCTCTCACTATGTATACATATGAATAAGATATACAGGTGTTGATTTAATTGCTGGAAGCAAAGAATATCAAAGATTACATATGGCCTTCAGTAGGGATCATAACATGAAGAAAACAAAACTCCTTAGAAGCGGACCAGTAAAGAATATCATGATAAATGGATATTTAAGTTGTCATGAGTTTCTTTTTACTTGTATCTATAATCAATGCCAATAGAAGCCGTTGTGTTTTTGTTAAGTGTCTTCAAGTCTACTAAAACTCTTAGTGACCTTATGAACAACAAATCTGTTAAATGATCCAGGAAGTATCAAAAGAAGATGGAAAGAGTACACAAAGTCACTATATCAGAAGGAATTGGCTGACACAGAGGAATTTCATGAAATAACATATGAGCAAGAGGAAGTTCAAGTTTCTCTGAAGGAATTGGCAAAAAACAAGGGTTCAGGAGTTGATAGCATACCAAGTGATTTATTTCAATAAACAGACACTGCTCTGGATGTGCTCACTGAGTTGTGCTAGGAAATCTGGAGGACAGCCAGCTGGCCAACTGACTGGAAGAGATCAAGATTTGTTCCCATTCTAAAGAAAGGTGACCCAACAGAATGTGGAAATTATCAAACAATATCATTGATATCACATGCAAGCAAGATTCTGCTGAAAATTATGCAAAAATATTTGGAACAATATGTCAACAGAGAACTGCCAGATGTGTAGGCTGGATTTAGAAGAGGTCATGGTACTAGGAATATTATAAGCTAATGTTAGATGGATCTTAGCAGAAAACAGAGAATACCAGAAGAATGTCTATCTGTGCTTCATTGACTATGCAAGGCTTTTGACTGTGTGGATCACAACAAGCTATGGCTGACTCTGAGAAGAATGGGAATCTCAGAACATTTGATTGTGCTATTGCGAAATCTATACTTGGACCAAGAGGCAGTGGTCAGAACAGGGCAGAGAGACACTGAATGGTTCAAAATCAGGAAGGGGGTCCATCAGGGATGTATTTTGTCTCCATACCTTTTCAATCTGTATGCAGAACAGATCATTCGAGATGCTGGACTGTACGAGGAGGAATGTGGCATCAGGATTGGTGGAAGAATCAACAACCTGCTTTATGTGGATGACACAACCCTGCTTGCTGAAACTGAGGAGGACCTGAAGCACTTGCTTCAGAAGGTCAAGGACTGAAGTCTTCAATATGGATGGAAGCTCAACATCAAGAAAACAAAGATTCTCACTACTGGGCCAATTGGCAGCATCAGTATGGATGGTGAAGAGATTGAGATAGTTAACAGTTTTAGTTTACTTGGCTCCACAGTCAGCACTCTTGGCAACAGCAGTCAGGAAATCAGGAGATGAATTGCACTGGGAAAGTGAGGGACCTCTCAAGAGTACTGAAGAGCAACGACGTCAGGATGGAGACTAAAGTACACCTGATCCAGGCTATGGTCTTTGCAATTACGTGCTATGCATCGGAGAGCTGGACAGTGACTAGGGATGATAGAAAGAGAATTGATGCCTTTGAGTTGTGGTGCTGGAGAAAAGTGTTGAATATACTACGAACTGCTAGGAGAACAAACAGCTTTGTCCTGGAAAGGATGAAGCCAGAATGCTCCTGGGAGTCAAGGATTCTGAAGCTTCATCTGACATACTTTTGGGCAGGTTGCAAGGAAGGACTGGTCCTTGGAGAGGGACATCATGCTTGGGAGAGTGGAGGGATGGCACAGGAGAGGAAGACCCTCCATGAGATGGATCGATTTTGTGTGTGGGGTCGTGAGAATGAATTTGTTTGAGATGGCGAGCTTGGCACAGGATAAAACAGCAGGGCTCTTGTGTATAGGGTCACTATGAGTCGCAAGCGACTCGATGGCACATAACCACAACAACAACTTGTTTTACAACCTATGTCTAAACTCAAGGTCTTTTCTCCCTCTAACAAGAATGGCAGTGAGAGGATAAACTTGATATTCATTCAAACAATGAATTTATCTTAAAAAGAAAATAATTTGGGGCAAGGTCATTATTACATTTCCATCTAAAAGGTACTTTTCACCACAGGCCACCCCAGGACTTTTCGAATTTTTGGCTAGACTTAGATAGACTGGATAATCAGGGATGTCATTGCGATATCAAATGAATCTTGGCTGAGAACAGAAAATACCAGAAGAGTGTATATTTGTGGTAGTTTTTGTTTTGTTTTGTTGGGTGGGGTTTTTTTGTGTTTTGGGGTTTTTGTGTATGTGTGTTTTGTTTTGGTTTTTTGCATTGACTGTGCAAAAGCATTTGACTGTGGATCATAACAAATTATGGCAAACATTGAGAAGAATGAGAATTCCCAGAACACTTAATTGTACTCATGTACAACCTATACCTAGACTAAAAGGCTATTATTGAAAAGAGCAAGGGAACAGTATATGGTTTAAAATTAAGAAAAGTGTGCATCAGGGTTGTATCCTTTCCCTATAACTGTTAAATCTGTATGCTACAAAAATATTTGAAGCTAGACTCTGTGAAGAAGAATGTGGCATCAAGATTGGAGGAAGACTCATTAATCAGCTTGGTTTGCAGATGACACAAGTTTGCTTGCTGAAAATGAGGAGGGCTTGAAACATTGGCTACAGAACATCAAACTCTGCAGCCTTCAATATGGATTGTATCACAGTGTCAAGAAACAAAAATTCTTGTCACCAGTCCTATAGGCAACATCATGATGCTGTTGTTATGTGCTGTCAAGACACCTGCAACTGATAATGACCATAGGTAAAACTCTGAACTCTACTCTATGCTGAGCCAACCTTATTGTCTCTGACACACCTACCCCAATTACCAATCACTGAGTCCATCTATCTAATCCAAGGTCTTCCTCTCTTGTGCTGTTCTTCCACCCTCCCAATCATAATGCCCCTCTCCAAGGTCCCTCCTTGAAACATGTCCAAAGTATATCAGACAGACTTCAGAATCCTTGCCTCCAAGGAGCAGCCTGATTTCACTCTATCCCGAATGAACCTGTATATTCTCCTAGTGGTCCATGGCATATGTTCAATATGCTTTTGCAGCACCACAGCTCAAAGGCCTCAATTCTCCTTCTATCATCTATAGTAATTGTCCAGCTTTATGATGCATAGCACATAATTGCAAAGAACATGGCCTGGATCAGGCATACCTTAGTCTCCAGAGTGACATTGTTTCTCTTCAATACTCTGGAGATGTCTCCGACAGCAGACTTTCCCAATGCAATTTGCCTTTTGATTTCCTGGCCGATGGTACCAAGTGTGTTGATTGTGGAGACAAGCAAACTAAAGGTGTTAACAATCTCAATCTCTTCACTATCTCATGCTGCTGCCAATCAGCCCAGTAGTGAGAATCATTGTTTTCTTGATGTTGAGCTTCAATCCATATTGAAGGCTACAGTCCTTGACCTTCTGTAGCAAGCACTTCAGGTCCTCCTCAGTTTCAGCAAGCAGGTTGATGATGTGTCTTCCTCCAACCCTGATGCCGCATTCCTTCTCATAGAACCCAGCCTCCCAGATGATCTGTTCCACATATAGATTGAAAAGGTATGGAGATATTACACACCCCTTGGTGCACAACCTTCCCGATTTTGAACTATGCAGTGTTTCCTTGCTCTGTTCTGACAACTGCCTCCTGGTCCAAATATGGGTTCTTCATAAGCACAATCAGGTATTCTATTCTTCTCAGAGTTAGTGACAGTTTGCTGTGATCCACACAGTCAAATAACTTTCCATGGTCAATGAAACACAGATAGACATTCCTCTAGTATTCTCTGCTTTCAGCCAAGATCCATCTAACATTAGCTGTAATATCCCTAGTGCCATGGCCTCTTCTAAACCCAGCCTGAACATCTGACAGTTCTCTACTGATGTGCTGTTCCAGTTATTTTTGGGTGATCTTCAGTAGAATCTTGCTTGCCTGTGCTATTAATGATATTGTTCAATAATTTCCACACTCTGTCTGGTCACCTTTCTTTGGAATGGGAGCAAATAAAGATCTCTTCCAATCAGTTGACCAGGTTGTTGTCCTCCATATTTCTTGGCACAACTTGGTGAGCATTTGTTGAAATTTGTCAACTAGAATGCCATCAACTCCTTGGCCCTTGTTTTTTGCCAATTTATTCTGAGTGGCTTGAACTTCTTTCTCAACACAGACTCTTACTCATATATTGTTCCATGAAGTTCTTCTGTGTCAGCCAATTCTTTCTGGTACAGTGGCTCTGTATACTCCTTCCATCTTCTTTTAATGTTTCCTGGATCATTTAATACTCTTTTCAAAGCATCTTTAAGTATTGCAACTTGAGGTTTCAATTTGTTCTTCAGTTACTTCTGCTTAAGAAATGCTGGAGCAAGTTCAGCCTTTTTTTGATTTTCTGACTCCACAGCTTTACATATTTCATTATAATACTTTGTCTTCCCGTGCTGCCTTTTGCAATCTTCCATTCAGCTCTTTGACTTCTTGATTTCTTCCTTTTGCTTTGGCTTCTCAGTGCTGTAGGGTAATATTCAGAGTCTCGTCTGACATCCATCTTGGTCTTTTCTTCCTCTTCTATCTTTGTAATGACCTTTCTTGTGATGCATTCTCCATGGATGATATTCTTTTTTTCATGGATAGTATTCTTTTTTTCATGGATAGTATT
>NW_006399778.1:21884285-21885953 GCF_000299155.1 Elephantulus edwardii | reverse complement strand
AACAAAGCTGCAATAAACATGGGTGTGCATATATCTGCTTGGATGTCAGCTACGGTCTCTTCAGGGTATATTCCCAGTAGTGGAATTGCTGGGTCAAATGGTATCTCTTTCATGGATGGATAGTATTCTTGATATCCTCCTATTGCTACTCTTTGCTTATTAATGTTCAAGGCCTCAAATCTGTTCCTGAGATGGTTTTGAAATTCAATTGGAATAGATTCAAGGTCAAATTTTAGTTCCTGTGCATTTTATTTATCCTGCTTTAGTTTCAGCTTGAACTTGCATATGAGTAGTTGGTGGTCTGTTCCACAATCAGCACCTGGCCTAGTTTTCAGAGCTGATATTGAGCTTCTGCAGTGATTCTTCCCCCAGATGTAATCAATCTGATTTCTATGCATACCATCAGGTGAAATCCATGTGTATAACCTGTGTTTATGTTTCTTATAAAAAAGTATTTGCAATGAATAATTCATTGATTATATAGCTTTCTATCATTCTGTCTCCTGCCTCATTTCTAACACCAAGATAATGTTTTCTGACTACTGGGCTTCCCTTGCCTTTTCCAACTGTTGCATTCCAGTCACCCATTGTTACTAATGTAAGATTGAAACTATCAACAACTTCGTTTAACTTGGATCCGTAATCAATGCACTTGGCACCAGTAGACAGGAGATCAGGAGACATATTGCACTGAGAAAGTCTGTTTTTCGGGGACCTACCCAAATTGCTGAAGAGCAATGATATTAGTTTGAGAACTAATGTGGACTTGATTCAGACCATGTTCTTTTCAATCATTTGCTTTGCTGCTGAGAGCTGGACTATGAATAATGATGACAGAAGAATTGACACCTTTGAACTGTGATGCTGGAGGAAAGTACTGAATATCCCCTGGTCTGCCAAAAGAAGAAACAGATGTGTTAGACAATTTGAAGCCAGATTGCTCCTTGGAAGCAAAGATGGTAATGCTTTGTCTTGCATATTTTGGACATGTTGCTAAGAGAAGAATGTCATGCTTGGACAGGTGGAGGTTTGGTGAAAGAAAGGAAGGCCCTCCTCCAGATAGATTGATTGACCCAACTATTACAGCAATGGGTTCAAGTGCATCAGGGATGATGAGGATGGCAGAGGGTAGGACTGTTGTTCATAGTCGGTATGAGTCATAGTCAACTCAACAGCACTTAACAACAGCCCTAACAATCAAATCAGTATTCTAAGAAGACATAGATGTTCCGTTCTCTAAAGAACCTCTTCCAATAGGAACTTGGAGTATCTGCATATATGACCAAAGTCCAGTCCAAAGTAGATTATCACCCTGCAGCAATGTACACTAGCTCACAGGGTGGCCTGTGGTCAGGCTCTGCTTAATGCATCACTAGCCATGTACACCAGTCTCTGATTCCGACATCCACACATCTTCCTGCATTTCAAATCGGCTGTCCCTTTACTCTTAGCATTTATTGATATATCCATTTGCACACATGAATAATAGCTTCATCCATTGGTTTATAATCCATGTCTACTTTATTAACTTGTTACTTAAATTGTCCAGGTTTGACTTGGGTGTGCTTGTATTGGCGTCTGTGGCTCTGTGACCCAAGGAGTGCTTATTGAGCTATTTATTTTGAGTCTTTTCTTACTTTTTTTCTATAATTATATTTTATTAATTTT
>NW_006399778.1:21877822-21880825 GCF_000299155.1 Elephantulus edwardii | reverse complement strand
AACTGAACATCTGAACAGACCCATTACAAAAGAAGAAATTGAAAAGGTAATACAACAACTTCCAACCAAGAAAAGCCCTGGACCAGATGGTTTTACTTTTGTTTTTTTAATCACAAGAAGCTAACTTCAAACTTATTTTACTCATTTCTTTGTTGATCCTTCTAAAACTATAAGTAACCTGATTAAAGTTGAGAGTGAATTTTAAACTACCATGTGTAAACTGCTTGTTGAAAGTGAGGAGGTTATCTATCAAATGCTTGTTGCAGAAGGTCAGTAACTACAGTTTTGAGTATGGATTACATTTTTTTTTTTAAATTTATTTGTTTGTGTGTACTGTCAAATCGGATCTGACTGGTACAGGAGATTGTCCCTCCTTCTCCAGCAGAGCATCTGGTGGATTCAAACCACACACCTCTGGGATTGCAGTGCACTTCCTGCCACTAGGCCACCAGAGCTCCCTACAAGTATGGATTACATCTTAACATCAAGAAAACAAAGGTCTTCGCCACAGGACCAATAGTCAACATTATGATAGATGGAGGAAGGATTGTAGCTGTCAATGACTTCATCTTGCTTGGATCAACAAGCAACACCCTTGGTATCAGCAGTCAGTAAATCAGGAGACTTACTGTATTGGACAAGTCTGCTGTCAGGGACCTCTCCAAGATGTTAAAGAACAATATTATCAGTTTGAAGACTAAGGTGTGCCTGATCCAGGCCATGGTCTTCTCAATCACTGCTATGCTGGACAGAAAATAAAGATGACAGAAAAAAAAATTGATGCCTTTGAATTGTGGTGTTGGAGAAGAGTCCTGAATAGCCCATGGACTGCCAGCAGATACGTCTTGGAGAAAGTGCAGCCAGAAAGTTCCTTGGAAGCAAAGATGGTGAAGCTTTATCTTTCATACTTGGGACGTGTAGCTAGGTGAGGTTATTCTTTGGAAAGAGACATCATGCTTGGAAAGATGGAGGGTCAGCAAAAGAGAAGAAGGCCTCCAACAATATAGATTGACACGGTGACTTCAGCAATGGACTGTAGTGAATCAGAGATGATGCGGGCAGGGTCCAGGTCAGCTGTTCATTGAGTCACTATGAATTGTACTGGACTTGCCAGCGCCTAAAGGCAACATGTGTAAATGGAGCGCTGGTGGTATAGTCCACATGGACTAGCATTGTTAACCCAAAGACTGAGCCACTCAGGCAGTTTGACTCCACCAGCACCATGGGTGCAAGTTTTAGCTTCAGAAGCCCACAGGGATGCCAGCTGTGAGTTTGTTCTGATGTCAATGACTTTGACTTTTGATGTGTAAATTAAGACAGATTGGAAGCTACTCATTGAGTTTTCAGTGTTTTATTTCAATATTTCTACCTTCCTGAAAAGACCTAGCAGTCCCCTCAATTTAACTGCAAACCCATTGCCCTGGATTTGAACCCTTGACCTACTCCCTGAGAGATACTCATTTACAATAATGGAGTTCTGTGCATTGCCCCTTACACATTGAAACAATTGTCAGTCTCTTACATCAAGTTTATACCATTCTGCTTTTATTCCACACTTCTGAAAAATACTGACGTTATTTCATTGCAACAACAGGAAAGAAAAACCCCCAAATCCTTTAATTTAAAAATAAGAATGGAGTCACAGTTGGATTGTCCTTCCTTTGTGTTGGAGAAAATGGAGACCAGACTAGAAGAATAAGAAGGACCCTTTTTGGACTTAGACCTTCTCAGTTTTGACTCTATGAATATTTGGGGACAGTTATTTCTTTGTGAGAGACTTCCCAGTCTTTGATGTTTCTCTGGCCTCTGTGTGCTAAATGTGTAAGACCCACCAAGTGTGACAATCACATCTCGAGACATTGCTAATCATCTCTGGGGCCTGGGCCTGGGTTCAGGTGACAAAATGACTCAGTTGTTGAACACCACTGCTCAGGAATAATAGTAACCCGAGAGTGAGCTATTGTGTGGCATTACCCCAGAAAGCAGATTTGAAAGGTCTTGGAGTAAAGAACAGCCAGGTCCTTTCACTCAGTAACTTGATCAGCTTCAATTTACTGAGCAGAACCACTCTGGACAAGTTTTTGCAAAGGCAGTCCCCGGAGAACAACAGGGGTGGCCTTTGGGTAATTTGGAAGGTGATATTAGAAAAGGTCAGAAGGTTGGTTCATTCATTAAAACACCTGCATCCCAGTAGTAAGAGTGAGCCGTGTGGTCTTGGACGACTCCCAGCCCAGGCAATTACTGCCCACCTTCCGTAGGTTTCCTTCCAAATTCAGTTGGATGTGGTGGGGTTTTCCCCCCTCTTTCTGTTCTGTGCTGCCTGACTAAACAATAATTATTCTCTTAGATTCTAGGAATTACTAAGGGGATATTAATTCAAGACTCATTTATAATCCCTCATAATGTTAAAATCTGTGAGATGCTTGGAAGAAAAAGGGCAACTTAATTTTGCCTTTTTGGATTGGTGGGACATAACACGTCACCCAGAGCACCCTTAGTGCAGAGGGAGAAAACTTTGTATCATCTTGCCAAAAGAGAAAAAATAATTTATCCAATAGTTTCTAACTCTGTGTTGGGCTTTTTTTGGATGAAGTCTGGCTGTAGAAAAATTGAGAAGCTGAACCATAGGTCTCAATATTTCTCTTTTTAGATGCAACGGAACAATAACAACAACAAAAAATTAAAACAAAGTAACCCAAACATTCATTGCAGGGAAGTTGGAACTGATTCAAACCTCACTAGCCAGCAGGTTTCCAAGGCAGTAAACTGAATAGGAGGAGATGACCTTTCTTTGTTTTTTTTTTTATTAAATTTTATTACTTTTAATGAACATTTACAGAGATTTGGGGTTTTCATTCATTCATTCATTGTTGCACTGTTTTCTCCACCCTCATCCCCAGTTCGTTCTTCTTCCCCCCCCAACCCCCATGTCTGTTTTAATTGTCCAATTGCCACAGTGCTTGTCAAAGCCAGTTCTGATTAATCTCCTTTGTCAGTGTGTCC
>NW_006399778.1:21831728-21877222 GCF_000299155.1 Elephantulus edwardii | reverse complement strand
ATACCTAATCACATATCTCTTTTAAACAGTTTTCTCCCTTCTCTGTTTCAGAGCAGCATACATTATTGAACCCATCTCTTGCAGAGCTGCTGGTGAGTTGAAATGCTAGGAGGCGTGGCTTCTAAATTAGCCGCACAACTCCTTATAGACTAGGCCACCAGCTTTCCAGTTGCTATTAAAGGACTTGGCATTCTTGTGCTACTAACATCCCCCTACTTAGGCCCTAGCCACATACCCCCTTGTGACCTGCTGTACCACCTGCACCTACCACTTCCAAGAAATTATAGCCAGCCTTGCATTTCAGTCTCTTAGAGGTCTGGTCTTTGTGTAGCAGCAGAAAAGGAACTGAATATATTTACGGTTACCAACCTGTCCCTTTGTGAAGGCAGGAATGCACAAGCAAACATCTTTCTGCTATTCTCTGCGTTCAGCCAACCATCCATCTGATATCAACAGTGATATTCCTTGTTCCCTAACCTCTTTTCATCCATTTTGACTTTCTGACAGCTCTCTAAAAAATGCATTGCTCCAGCAAGAGCAAGGGATGTCACTTTGAAGACTAAGGTGCACCTGCCTCAAGCCGTGGTATTTTTCAGTTGTTTCTCACATGTTAGATATTGGACAGTGAATATGGCATACTGGGGAACTCATACCTTTGCTTTGTAGTGTTGGAGAAGAATATTGAATATGCCATGGACTGCCAAAAAGAAGAAACAGATTTGTCTTGGAAGTGGTGCAACCAGAATGCTCCTTAGAGGCAAAGATGATGATACTTTGTCTCATACACTAAGGGGTATGTCAAGAAAGGCCTGTCCCTAGAAAAGGACATAATACATGGAAAAGTAGAAGGTCAGCAAAAGAGAGAAAGACTATCAGCAAGGTGGATTGACACAGTCACCGTAAATAATGAGACCAAGCACAGCATGATTGTGAAGATGGCACAGGACTGGGCAGGGCTTTGTTCTGTTATGTGTTGCTGAGTCGCAGGCGACTCAAAGCGACCCTATGAACAATAGCCCTGAACTCTACCCTATCTTGAGCTAATCTCACTGTCGCTGACATACTTAACTCCCTTACCCAAGTTACTGTGTCAATCCATCTCACTCAGGGTCTTCCTCTTCGCTGATGCTTCATGCCTCCAAGCATGCTGTCCTTCTCCAAGAACTGACCCCTCCTGGCTACAGGCCCAAAGTATGTGAGACAGAGCTTCAGAATTCTAACCTACAAGGAGCGACTTTGTTTCACCCTCTCCAGGATGGACCTGTTTGTTCTATAGTACATAGCATCAAAGCTGACATCTAACAACTTGATCCAGTTTGTCTGGAACACACAGCTTTCACACTAAGCTTCCATGTCCCCATGACCTTCAGTCTCAGGCAAGGTGAATTTGTTGGTCATTCTTACTTTTCAGAAGCAACATCCGTAATTTATTTCTTTTAATCTTAGTCTTCTCTGAACGTACCTGAAAGCAGAAGCAGGTCAGGAAGTGGTTTTGCATATGTAAAAAAAATATGTTACTGAAACAGAAACTGTAACCCTTCTGGTTGGCCACAAGAGGGCTCATTCTCCCACATATTTGCATTGACTGCACCGCAAGCTCTAAAAGGCTGAGTTACTTCCCAGTTACGTGCTTGTTAGGTGCCATTGAGGAGTCACTTAACTGTGACTCATAGCAAACTTATGAACAGCAGGTCTGAACTTTGCCCTATCCTGCACCATCCTCTATCTCTGACATGCTCAAGCCCATTATTAGAGTCACTGTATCAGTCCATCTCATTGAGGGGTTTCCTTTCTTTCTCTCACGCTCCATCTTTTCCAGCATATTTTCTTTTCCCAAGTGATCCTTCCTGACAACTTGCTTAAAGTGTGTGAGATGAAGTTTCAGCATCCTTGCCTCTAAGGAGCACCCTGATGGCACTTTCTTTCAAGACAGACTTGTTTGTTCTTTTGGCAGTCCACGGGATACTCTGTACGCTTCTCCATCATCACAATTAAAAGGCATAGATTCTTCTTTTCTCATACTTATCCATTGTCCATAGAAAATAATTGAAAAGACCATTGCTTGGAGCAGGTGTACCTTAGTCTTTAAACCGACATCATTGCTCCTTAGCACTTTGGAAAAGTCTTTGGTAGCACATTTCTCCAATGCAACATGTCTTTTGATTTCTTTCTTTTTTTTTTGTCTTTTGATTTCTTGATAACTGCTATTACCATGGGTGTTGTTTGTGGATATAAGTAAAATTAAATCGTTGACAACTTCAATTTTTTCTCTATATATTACAGTGTGACATATTGGTCTGATGGTGAGATTTTTTTCCCCTTGATGTTGAGATGTAATCCACACTGAAGGGGGTAGTTTTTTACTTTTTAGAAGTGCTTACAATTCTTCACTTTCTGGGTCACGTGCACAACACAGTTTGTTGATGAGTCTTCCCTCAATCCTACTACCACATTCTTCTTCATATGGCCTAGTTTCTAGAATGATTTATTCAGCTTTTAGATTGGATAGGTAAGGAGATAGGGTACAGGCTTGACTCACACCTTACCTGATTTTAAACTATACAGTATTTCCTTATTCTGTATGGACACCCGTATCTTGGGCTAGGTTTAGGTTTCACACAACTGTGATTAAGTGATGTTTGTCTTTAAAAGGGTCACTCAATCAGTGACAGCTCAAGAGCAAAAGTATGAAAGATGATAAAGTAATGTCATCCTTATCTTCTTCAAGATCTGTTGCTAATGGAATTGAACCTCTTATGGCCTAGTGGGTAGTGGGTTGTACTACCAAACCAGACATGAATAGTTCAAATTTACCAGCTAGCTGCTCCTTGGGAGGGAAAAATGGACAAACTCCTCTTGTTCAATTTATAACCTCTGACAAATCACTGGAGGGTCAGCTGTGAGTTAATTTTGACTGAACAGTAATAAGTAAATGAGTCCCAAGTATTCAGGCACTCTGGGGGCCTAGTGCATTAAGTATAAGCCCACCAACCAAAAGGTCAATAGTTAGAATCTACCGGGTGCTCCACAGCACTAGTGACTCAGAGTAACATTGTGTTCCAAGTACTTATATTACTCATTTTGAATCCTTGCAACAAGCTTACAAACTAGAACCTGTGGTTTAGTAGTCTAAGGTCACAATCCGCCCTCCGCCAACCCCACAACAAAACAACTTCACAGACTGCTATCTTCCCACTCTGCCCATAGTATCATGTTATCTTAAAGAACCTTGAAATGATAGAGTACAAACTATGCTCTAGGCTGAAGACTGTGGAATGAACAGTAAGAGCCAGAGATGTGGCTCCACCCCAAAGGAGAGCTTGGCCAATGACTATGTCTTCGTTTCTTGCAGATGCTATAAGAAAGCATTACAAACTTGGTTGACTAAATAATACAACTGAAATCTACTCTAGCACTGTTCTGTAGTTGTTACTGTTATTGTCATAAGGTGGCATCAGGTCAGCTCCAATTTACAGCTGGTAATCCTCAGTACAACAGAACCAAATCCTGTTCAATCCTGCATCATCCTCACAGTCTCTGCTGGGCTTCGTCCATCATTGAAGGTCACTCACCATGTCAGTCCTCCTTGTTGAACGTCTTCCTCTCCTTTGGTGGCCCTCTACCTTTCCAAGCATGGTGTCCTTTTCAAGGGACAGGCCTCTTCTGATAATATGCCCAAAGTACATGAGACAAAGCTTCATCATTAACCTTGCTGCTTTTTAAAAAAATTGTAATTTTAGTGAATGTGCTTCTTTTTTAAATTTTTATTCATTTTTTTGCCCATCTTTCTTTTTCTTAAATTATTGTTAAATTGTATTAGTTTTAGTGAACATTTACAGAGATTTTGGGTTTTCATTCATTCATTGTTGCACTGTTTTCTCTACCCTCCTCCCCAGTTTGTTCTTCTCCCCCCCCCCCGAATGTCTGTTTTAATTGTCCAATTGCCACAGTGCTTGTCGAAGCCAATTCTGATTAATCTCCTTTGTCAGTGTGTCCTTTACTAGTCCCTATCTCTCCTCCCTGAGAGAGACTTCACCCTGATTCATAAGGAAAAGGGGATGGCATATTCTCTTAGCTACTTCCTGCTGAAAAGGGATGCTGTAGGTTTCAGGGTGAAGATCTTCTCTCACTACTCTAAAGGGCCCCTTTGGCAGTAGGAAACACATAGAATGGTCAAAATGATTTGCTATATATTTGTTTAAATTTTTCCCTCTTTTAACAACTGGGATCTAGAGGGAAGAGAAAAGACCAGAGAATGACCAAAATTATTGGGGCAGCTATTGCTGCCAGTTTAGGGCCTGAGTCAGGAAAAAGAAGTCTTACTCATAAACAGTGCCACCCAAAGGTAATAAAGGAGGTCAGAATTGCTTCCACTGTGGAAAGCTGGACCACCTCAGTAGACAATGTCACAGACGAGAGCCACAGATAGGCAAGGGAGTAGAGAGGAAGCTCCCGCTCACTTGCTTTAAGTGTGGATCTGAAGGACACTTGGCCAAGGGTGGCCCACATCAGGTCCTCATGGCTGACAGGACTGACAGGCCCTAGCTCCCAGCTGGAAACAAAGGAGGACGCTTCAACGATTTAGATCCTCCCAGAAGAGCTGTGGGTGAGCATTAACATTACTGGCAAGTATATTCATTTTCTCCTGGACACAAGACCTACTATTTGGTCCTAAAAGCCTTCTGAGGTCCCAACTCTTCTCACTATTTCTTAGTTGTTGGAATGGATGGAAAACCTCATAAGCAGTTCCTTACTTCACCTC
This sequence comes from Elephantulus edwardii, assembly GCF_000299155.1. Lineage (NCBI taxonomy): Eukaryota > Metazoa > Chordata > Mammalia > Macroscelidea > Macroscelididae > Elephantulus > Elephantulus edwardii. The sequence continues at coordinate 21,872,460 of NW_006399778.1, read as the reverse complement.
TGTCTTGCATGCGGACTTCTGAGTTGTAAAACAACCCAGTGGTAGATGGAATTTGCTCCAGGACTTAAGAACAATAAATGATATAGTTGAGTGTCTACATCTTGTGGTTCCTAACCTTTATACTATAATAGAAAAAGTGCTAGTCAATAGGCCTTTTATTTTAAGAACTATCTTCCCTCTGTAACTTGATTTGTGCCATTATTAGAACCTCTACTTGGAATATTATTGCTTTTTCATTTCTGACTCATGTATTTTTAACTTGTTAGTTAAATTTGTGTCTTCTAGGCTGCAACAGTTCCATGATATACATCTTCAAGGATACGAACATGTACGGCTAAGCACATTTGATAACAGTGCATCTAAATTCCAAAATCAATCTCCACAATAGTCTCTGTGTTTCCTATTGCCAAAGGAGCCCTTTAGAGTAGTGAGAGAAGATCTTCACCCTGAAACCTACAGCATCCCTTTTTAGCAGGAAGTAGCTAAGAGAATACGCCATCCCCTTTTCCTTACGAATCAGGGTGAAGTCTCTCTCAGGGAAGAGTGATAGGGAATGGCAAAAGACACACTGACAAGGGAGATTAGTCAGAACTGGCTTTGGCAAGCACTGTGGCAATGGGACAATTAAAACAGACTTTCAAGGGGGGGAAAAAGAGGAATGATCTGGGGGGGGAGGGTAGAGAAAATAGTGCAGCAATGAATGAATGGAAACCCAAAATCTCTGGAAATGTTCATTAAAATTAATAAAATTTAATAAAAAAGGAAAGAAAACTATAGAACATTTCTGCAAGACACAATAAAAGACCCCAAAAAATGGAAAAATATTCCCTATCCATGTATAGGAAGACTCAATATTGTGAAAATCGCAATCTTACAAAAGCATACTACATGTTCAATGCAATCCCAATACAGGTAACAAATCCTTTTTTCTTTTTTAAGTTTTAAATGGGCTTTATTGCTACAAGTTGGGGCTCTTGGCAGGGCCTTCTATCTGTGGTCCCAGGATGTCACCATGGAGACATCAAGAGGTCGTGATTGCAGGAGAGGTAATTGAAGGACATGATTCGAGGCTGTCCAGCCAGGAATGCAAGAACATGGTTAGATGGTCCAGGGGTGCTCAGGACACAGGGAAGGAGAGGATATCCCCCTTCATTCCCGCTTCTTATAGCTCTCCAGGTGTGACAGGACCCAGTCCGGTGGCACAAGGAAACAGTGATGAAGCAGGAAATGAGCCCATTTATAGAGTCCATGACCCCAACCTTCTCCCGCACAGGCTTCGAGTGGCCCTGGGCGTGGGGCACCAGAACCCGCCAGGCCAGGCCCAACAGCCCCCCTCAGCAGCAGCGGACTCAGCACAGACATAACGGCCCAGTGCAGACTGCAGAAGGCGCTCAGTCCCAGGTCAAGGTCAGGAAGTCCCAAATTCATTTTTTCAAGGAGATCAAAAGGGAAATTGTTACGTTTACTTGGAGAGGAAAAAGACCCAGATAGGAAAAGCACTTCTGAGAAACAAAAATGAAGTGGGAGTCATAGCACTCCCTGACCTCAAAACCTACTACACAAAGGTAGTAAACAAAACAGTGTGGTACTGATACAATGACAGGCACATAGATCAATGAAACAGAATTGAGAACCCAGAAATGGACTCAGCTATCTATGATCAACTGATATACAACAAAATCTATCAAGTGGGAAAATGTCAATCTCTTCAACAAATGGTGCTGTCAAAACTGGAATGCTACCTGCAGAAAGCTGAAACAGGATCCACATTTCACACCATACACAAAAATCAACTCAAGGTGAATCAGAGACCTTGGGGGGAAAAGCCTAAAACCATAAAGTTCATCAGATACAAACTGAGATCAAGCTTAGAAGGCCTAGTGTAGAGACTGCCAAATATAGCTAGAAATGCTCAATCTGGAAAAAATTGATAAAATTGATGAATGGGACCTTCTAAAGAGTAAATCCCTGTGCACATCAAAAAATTTTCCCAACAGAGTGAAAAGAAAACCTACTGACTGGAAAAAAACCATTTGGCCATACCATTTCAGACAAGGGTCTCATATAAAAAGTTTAAAGAATCCTACAGGACCTCCACAAGTCTTTTGACTGATAACACAATTTAAAAATGAGCAAAAGACATGAAAAGAATTTTCATAGAGGAAGATATTTGGATGGCCAACAGACATAAGAAGAAATGTTCAAAATCACTGGCAACAAGAAAGATGCAAGTCAAAACAGCAATGAGATACCATCTCACTCCAGTAACAGTGGCCAAGTTTAACAGGACAGCAGGTAATACGCATTGGAAAGAATGTGGAGAGATAGGAACCCTTATACATTGCTGGTGGAATTATAAAATAGTACAATCACTCTGGAAGGCAGTTTGGCATTTCCTCAAAAGGCTGAACATAGAAATTCCACATGACCCAGCTATTCCACTGCTTAGAATATACCCTAAGAAAATGAGAACTGAGGCACCAACAGAGACTTGTACACCAATGTTCATAGCAGTATTACTCCTCATTGCGAGAACATGGAAATAGCCCAAATGTCCAAACACAATGGAATGAATTGAGAAAGTATGGTATATTCACATGATGGAATACTATGTAGCACATAGGAGCAATGATTTTGTAAATCATTACCTAACTTGGAACCTGAAATGCTTGCTGCAGAAGGTCAAGAATTTCAGCCATAAATATGGATTGAAGCTCAACATCAAGAAAATAAAGATTCTCACCACTGGGCCAATTGGCAGCATCATGATAGACAATGAAGAGACTGAGATTGTTAACAGCTTCAGTTTGTTTGGCTCCACAATCAACACTCTTGGTACCAGCAGCCAGGAAATGAAAAGATGAATTGCATTGGGAAAGTCTCCTATCAGAGACCTCTCCAAAGTACTGAAGAGCAATAATATCAGTCTTCAGACTAAGGTGTGCCTGATTCAGGCCACGATCTTTGCAATTACTTGCTATGCTTCAGAAAGCTGGACAATGACTAGGGATGATAAGGGAAAATCAATGCCTTTGAGGTCTGGTGCTGGATAACAGTATTGAATATACCATGGACTGCTTGGAGAACAAACAGGTTCATCCTATAGAGGGTGAAACCAAGCTGCTCCTTAGAGACAAGGATTCTGAAGCTTTGTCGGGCACCCTTTGGACACGTTGCAAGGAGGGACCAGTCTTTGGAGAAAGAGGTCATGGGATGGGGGAGGGGCAGCACAGGAGAGAAAGACCCTCGATGAGATAGACTGATTCAATGACTGGGGTAATGGGGGTAGGTGTGTCAGAGACAATAAGATTGGCACAGAATAGAGCAGGGCATAGGGCTGTTGTACACAAGGCCACAATGAGTCATAAGTGACTTGATGGCACATAACAACAACCTAACTTGGGAGGGACTGGAGAACATTATTCTAAGTGAACAAACTCAGTCTTGTAAGGACAAATACTGTATAAGACCATTATTGTAGAACCAGTATGAGGATCCAAGTGGGGGAAGGGAAGAGCAGAGGGCTAAAGATGGGGGAGTGATAATCATAGGGTTGCACAATTTGGTGGGTGGAGGGAAGTAGGGGTGAAGGAAATGGAAAGATTTGATGTGAAAAACAATGTATGCAAACTTTGTAAATAAACCAGAACAAAATTTAAAAAAACCAGACACCAATCATTGGATTAGGAGTTACTGGATGATGTAAATGGTAACTGCTAGGCTATTAATGGAACGGTTGGTGATTTTCACCTCTAGGCAGATGGAATGCCTAATGCAATGGTGGGTATTCTCAGAAGAAGTCTGGACACAGAAATACTCACAGGAAAGAAGACTATGGGGACAGAGAGTTATGTGTCAACAAACAAAGGAATGTCAAATAGTACCAATATAGACTACATTGTAACATCAAAACAAAAATCCTCACCACTGGGCCAATAGGCAGCATTGTGATAAATGCATGGAAGATTAAAATTGTCAAAGGTTTCAACTTGTTTGGATCCACATTTAAGACCTTTGGCACCAATAGTCAAGAAATCAAAAGACCGTTTGCATTGTGTAAATATCAATTTACTCTTTAAGGTGTTAAAGAGCAATGATGTCAGTCTAAAGAATAAGGTGCATTGAGTTCATATCATGGCCTTTTCAATGACTTGTTATACATGTGAAAGTTGGACAATAACAGAAGAATTGATGCCTTTGAGTTGTGATATTGAAGAAGAGTATTGACTATCCCATGGCCTGCCAAAAGAACAAACAAATAAATCATGGAGAAAGTGCAGCAGGACGCTTCTTGGGGGCAAAGACGGGGAGATTTCATCTCATATATTTTCTGCATGTTAGAAGGGGCCAGTCAGTCCTTGGAAAGGGATATCATTCTTGGAAAGATAAAGGATCAGCATGAAAGAGGAAGACCCACCATAAGATCAGTTGGCACAGTGACTATAACAATGGCCTCAAGTATATAAAAGAAGACGAGAATGGCACAGGAAAGGGGAAAGTTCAGATCCATTTCTGATAGGTTGCTGTGAATCACAGTCTATTTAATGGCACCTAACAACAACAACAACAGTAGAACTATCTCATGTATAGAACAGTTCTACTATAAAACACATGAGATCATTATGAGTCAAAATCAAGTTAGTGACCTTTAGCTAATCTAGGACAACATTATCTAAAGTAGATTGTATGTGCAAATAAAGCCACTTTCACAGGCATTGGGATTTAGGATTTGAGCATATCTTCTGGAGGGACAGAATGCAACCCATAAAGGACCCCAATAGGAAAATAGGTATGGTGGTTGTGGAGGTTATAAGGCATGACCTCAGAGTGTTGATACCACAGGGATGAGGTGGGAAATGGGAACACAGTGACTCCAGAGGTCTGGAGAGGCAGGAGTCCCAGACCTCTTTAATCTCACACCCCAAGATGAGAGGCCATATTGCTACAGCAAGTAAGGGACACAGCAACAGTGATGGAGAGAGATTATCAGAATGAAAATCAGCCAAAGCAAACCCAAAGCCATTTCTGACTCAGTGCCCTGTTAGGACCGAGTAGAAAGTGCCCCATAGAGTTTTCAAGGATCTTTATGGAGTCAGAGTGCTGCGTCTTTCTCCTGCAGAGGAGCTAATGGATTGGAACTGTCCACCTTTCTGCTAGCAATAAAACGCTTAACCCCTGTGCAGCAAGGGCTCGAGAACTAACCGGGAAGTCCTTAAAGGGAACCTAGGAGAAGGCCAGGCGAGATAGAACATATCCCAGGACTCAGGACACTGCAGCTTCCCCCAGTCAAAAGAACCTGGCAGAGCCAACCCACACCAAATGAAGATGCTAATATACCAAGAGGCCCCATGAAAAAAAAAGAGCAACTCCACTTTCATTTGCTGGAGCAAATAAAAGGAAGAGCTTGCAGTTCTGCAGGTGAGCTCTTGCAAGTCTTAACCCTCAATGACCCCAAACCTACAGTCACTGAGTTGATTCTGACTCAGGTCAACCCTCTGCTGGGTTTTGGAAGCTGCAAATCTTTAGAGAAGTGACTACTTCACTTTTCTCCTATGGATCAGCTGGTGGTTTTGAACTGCCAACCTTTCAATTAACAGCCTGATCCAAAAACCTTATGCCACCAGGACTCCTTTCTCTGAATTTTTGAAAGCAGTTTGGTTTTGATCCTTCTGCTGCTTTTCATGCCTTGTAGACACCTCCAGGAGTTCCCGGGTTCACTCGGATTTTATCTTGTCTGCCTTTTTTTAATGAATAACCTGAGCAACATGGTCCGTTCTGGCATGGAATTGATTTTCTTTCTTTCTTTTTTTTTTTTTTTTCACTGTCTGCTATTTTGACAATCACAGCTTGGGAGACCTGCTGAGTTGTCATAAAAAGGATTCCTCTTCACATTACCTTAACCAAACCAATTATGGTTTTTAAAACTATATTAGATCACTAAATCAGTCCCAACCTGCTTAGATGCCACCAAGTGAGTCAAGGGTAGCGCTTCTGAATTGCAAATAATCATTTCTCCACTCCACGGGTATATTTTTATCCAGGGCAAGAGTCTTCTAATTCAAGGCTCACAAACGGAAGCCCACGTGATTTCAAGAAGCTGGCCCTTACTTTTAAGATGTGAAGGGTTTTGTAGACTGAAAAGGAAAAATACCAGCTTCCTACAGAACCATCTTTCCTATAACCAAAAGAGGGGTGGGAATTTCTATGACTGACAGCTCTTTTCAAGCGCAAATGAGAGTGACAGTAAGAAGGGCTTTACATTCTCATTACTTTGGAGGGTACTTTTGCCCTCTTCATGTAAATATTGATAGATAATCTGGTTTTGCCCTGTCAAAAAGCACTCACGCATATAAATATGCTCAGAATTTGGCCCAGGTGTTTCTCTCTCTCTCACTTGCTGTCTTGTATTCTTTCCCCACTCCCACTCCCATTCATTCATTGTTGCACTTTTCTCCCTGTTTACCTCTCCCTCCCAATGCCCCCTTCACTCTTCTATTTGAAAAGTAAAAGAAAAATTCTTTCATTGTTATACAATCCTTCCCCCCAAGTCCACTCCATTCTGCAGCTTTTGTTCTGGACTCCTGTCATGACAATAATACCTAATCACATATCCCTTTTAAACAGTTCTCTCCCTCATCTGTTGCAGTGCAGTATACATCATTCCTCTCCTTCTTCTCTGTCTTCCCTCCACCCCAATGTCAGTCCTATTTTACACTAGTGGTGCTATACAATATTTGTCCTTTTGTGACTGAGATATTTCACTCAGCATAATGTCCCTTAGGGTCATCCACTTACTTGCTTGAGTTTTTTGCAAATAGTTTTCCAGTTTTGCCAACACCATTTGTTAAAAAAGCCGTCATTTCCCCACTTAACTGATTTCATCGCCTTGTCAAAAATCAGTTGACCATAGGTAGATGGGCTGATTTCTGGTTTCTCAATTCTATTCCATTGATCTATGTGTTTGTCATTGTACCAGTACCATGCTGTCTTAACCACAACGGCAGTGTAGTTGAATTTGAAATCAGGGAGAGATGTCTCCTACCTTGTTTCTCTTTTTAAGGAATGCTTTGCTTATTCAGGCCTCTTTCCATTCTAAATGAAACTGAAGATTGCCTTTTCCATCTCATTAAAGAACGGGATTGGTATTTGTATTGGGATTTCATTGAACTTGTAAATTATCTTTGGCAGTATTGCCATTTTCTCAATATTGAGTCTTTCTATCCAAGAGCAAGGTATATTCTTCCACTTCTCCAGGTCTCTTTTTGTTTCTTGTAGTAATGTTTTGTAATTTTTTTTAAAATAGATCTTTTATGCTTCTGGTTAGATTTATTCCCAAGTATTTAATCTTGTGATTAGCTATTGTGAAGAGTTTTGTTTTTCTTTGCTCCAGCTCTGTATTCTCTTTGTCATTGTAGAGAAATCTAACTGATTTTTGTATGTTGATCTTGTATCCTGCCACTTTGCTGAATTGGTCAACTATGTCCAGTATTTTTCTTGCTGAGTCTTTAGGGTTTTCTAAGTATACTTTCATATCATCCGCATAGAGAAATTTTACCTCTTTTTTGCCAATTTGGATACCTCTTATATCCTTCTCTTTTCTTACTGCTATCACTAAGACTTCCAATACAATATTGAGTAAGAGAGATGATAGTGGGCATCCTTGCCTAGTTCCTGTTCTTAAAGGGAATGTCTTTAACCTCTCTCCATTGAGAACAATATTGGCTCTTGGGTTCGCATAAATACTTTTTATTATGTTGAAGAAATTCCCCTCTAATCCTATTTTGTTGAGTGTTTTAATCTGCAAAGAGTGTTAGTTTTTGTCAAAGGCCTTTTGTGCATCAATTTATAGGATCACGGGGTTCTTGTTCTTTTCTTTGCTTATATGATTAATTACATTAATTGTTTTTCTTATGTTATACCATCCTTGTATACCTGTTATGAATCCCACCTGGTCATGGTGAATTATTTTTTTTAATGAATCATTGGATTCTATTGGCCAGGATTTTATTCAGGATTTTTGCATCCATGTTCATAAGAGATATTGACCTATAGTTGTCTATTTTGGTGGTGTCCTTTCCTGAATTTGGTATCAAGGATAGGTTTGCTTCATAGAATGAGTCTGGGAGAATTCTATCTTTTTCTATTTTCTGAAATAGTATATGTAGAATTGGTGATGCTAATTCTTTGAATATTTGATAAAATTCACTTGCAAAATCATCTGCTCCAGGGATTTTTTTGGCTGGAAGTTGCTTTATTACTTTTTCAATTTCCACTTTTGTAATGGGTCTGTTCAGGTGTTCAAATTCGATTTGTGTCAGTTTAGGTAGGTTGTGCATTTCTAAGTATTTGTCCATTTCCTCTAGGATTTCAAATTTGTTTGAGTATAGTTTTTTAATAATATTCCAAAGTTAGCCTTTTTATTTTAGTTGGTTCTGTTGTGATGTTGCCCATTTCATCTCTTATTCAGATTATTTGTGTTTTTTCCTTCTTTTCTTTTGTAGTTTTCCTAGTGGTTTGTTGATTTTATTGACTTTTTCAAAGAACCATCTCCTAGTTTTGTTGATCATTTCAATTGTTTTTCAGTTTTTATTTCATTTATTTCTGCTCTGATTTTTATAATTTCAGAGTTTTTAGTTGTTATTTTTCAATTTGTTGGAGATGTTGGGTTAGAGATTCAATGGTCATTTTTTCCTGCCTTTTGATGTGTTTACTAATTGCTATAAGTTGATCTTTGATTACTGCTTTAGCTGTTTCCCAGAGGTTTTTGTCATTTGTTTCAAGAAACTTTTTAATTTTTTATTTCATCTAGTACCCAGTCATGTTCAAGCAAGGTGATGTTCAGCTTCCAAATGTATGCTTTCCCCCCCTTTATCCTCTTATTAATTTCTAATTTTGTAGCATTGTGATCTAAGAAGATGCATTGTATTATTTCTATGCTTTTGAATTCATTGATTCTTGTGTTGTGGCCCAAGAAGTGATCTATTCTGGAGAACGTTCCATGCACATTGAAAAAGAAGGAATACTGTTCTTTTTTTTTGATGCATTAGCCTATAAATATATGAGATCGAGTTGGTTTATTGTGTGGTTTAATTCTTGAGTATCTTTGTTGAGTTTCTTTCTGGTACGTCTATCTTTTCTTGAGAGTGTATTGAAGTCCCCAAGTACTATAGTAATGTTGCCTATTTCCTTTTCTGTTTTGTTAATGTTTGTTTCAAATAGTTTGCATTTCTTTCATTTGGTGCATAGATATTTATTATTGTTATATTGTCTTGTTCTATCGACCCCTTAAGCACTATGTAGTGACCTTCCTTGTCCTTTGTGATGGTTTTTGCTTTGAAATTTATTTTATCAGAGATTAATATTGCTACTCCTGTGTTGTTGTTGTGGGGTTGTTTTTTGTGGTGTTTTTTTTGGTTGGTTTGTTGTTGTTGTTGTTGCCATTTGCTTGGTGTATTTTCCCCACCCTTTTATTTTTAGTCTATCTTCATTTGTCAAGTGTGTTTCTTATAGACAGCATATTGATGGATTTTTGTTTTTCATCCAATATGTTACTCTTTTTCTCTTCAGTGGTGCATTTAAACCATTCACGTTCAGTGTGCTTATTGACAGGTAACGTTTTATTGTTATCCTTGTGTTGCATTCTTTTTGGTGTTGTTGCTAGTTACTTTGGTCCATCCTATTTTCTGTGGTACTTTTATAAGAAGGACATCTCTCAGTGTTTCCTGCAATGTTGGTCTTAGTTTTTACAAACTCCCTTAGGTTCTGTTTTTCTGGGAATATATTGATCTCTCCTTCATATTTGGTGGACAGTTTTGTTAGGTACAGTATTCTTGGCTGACAGTTGTGTTCTTTGAGTATTCAGTATATGTTCCACTGTCTTCTTGTTCACATGGCTTCTGCTGAGAAATTGGCATTTAATCTTATCTATTCTCCCTTATAGGTTACTTTCTTTTTTCACCTAGCTGCTTTCAGGATTCTCTCCTTACCATTGGTTTTGGGAAATTCGACTATGGTATGCCTTGATGTTTTTATTTGGGGGTCTATTCTGTATGGTGTTCACTCATCTTCTTGAATATATATTCTCTCATTCTTCATTATGCTTGGAAAGTTTTCCTCTAGTAATTCTGCCACAATTTTTTTGGCCCTTTTATTTGCTTCTTCCTGTTCTGGGATTCCAATGATGAGCATGTTATTTCTCTTGATGGTGTCCACATTATTCTTAGGTTTACTTCTTTTTCCTTCTTTTTTGATTCTGCTTTTTGCTCTAGCAGATCAGTGGTGACAATTCTGTCTTCTATTTCACTGGTTCTGTGTTCCATCTCTTCAACTCTGTCCATGTGTCCTTTCATCATGTTGACAGCATCTGAAACCTTGGACCTCATACCGTCTTGTATTCTTTACACCATCCTTTTCAAAGGAGCAGGGAAGGTTCAGTGTGGCCAATTTAAAGACATTGGTACCTACAAATGCTCAAAAATCTTGTCCAAAAACCACCACAAGAGCCAATGAACTTACTTAAGGGAAGGGCTTATTGTCTTGCTGCCTGGTTGTAATATTTTCACCAGGTTTGTGGAAAAGAAATTGAACATACCAATGTCGAAGATACATGCAGCCATGTAGAACTGGGATGTTCTGAATTCATCACAGAAGGAGGGAAAGGGACTCAGGAGAAAAATGTCAGTTAAGCTTTCTCAAAACAGCAGCTGCTGTAGAGTCCTTAAAGAGCCCCGGGGATATAGGCTGTTATTAGTTGAACTGGTAACCAAAAAATTGTTGGTTAAAATCAACCTCCAAGGGGAAACAATAAGCAGTCTCCTCTTGTAAAGATTTACAGCCTCAGAAACTAGATGGAAATTTGCCATGAGTAAGAATCAACTCGTTGGCAGTGGGTTTTTAGGTAGATTCCTTAAATACCCTGATAGGGTTAACCACTCAGTTGTTAATTGGAAGGTGAACGAACCAACCACTCTCCAGCAGAAAGTTTTGGCAGCCTGCTTCCCCTTTACTATGGAATTGATTCTGGCTCATAGTGATCTTACAGTTTAAAGTAATACTCCCCCTAGAGCAGGGAACTCTGGCAGCCTAGTGGTAAGCAGTTGGGCTGCCAATCCAAAGATGCACAGTTTGAATCCACCAGTGAGTCCTTGAAAGAATGATAGGCAACAGCCTCTCATGTGATTTACTGCCTCTGAAAACCCACTGGAGTGTCAACTATGAGCTGGTTCCAAACTCAACAGTACATGACAAAGACAGTGACAATCTTCACAGGAGCAGACTGCCACATTTGTTCTTTGGAGCAGCTGATAAGTTTGAACTACCAAACTTTTGGCTATTAGCCAAGTGCTTTAACTACCACTACTAGTGTAGCTCTCTGATAGGGTCCTATAAGTTCACAGTCACCAAAAAGTCTTCCTCACTTTCAGCAAGCAAGATTGTGTTATGTCATCTGCATAATGTAGGTAGGTAGTTGATGAGTTTTCCTCTGATTTTTATGCCACATTCTTTTTCACAGAGTCCATCTTCACAAAATAGTTGCTCAGCAAATAGGTATGGATAAAGGATACATACCTGGCACACACTCTTCCTGATTTTAAAGCATGAGTGTTCCCTTGTTCTGTTTGGATAGCAGCTTTTTGTTCTAGGTAGATTTCACATGAGCACCATTAAGTGTTCTTGGATTCCCATTCTTCTCAATGTTAACTGTAATTTGTCCACACAGTCAAATGTTTTTTATTGTATAAACACAATAAAACACACATAGCCATTCTTCTGGTATTCTATGTTTTCAGCCAGAATTTCTGGTAGTCTCTGCTTTTCTTAATGGTTGTTTTTGTGATGGTGGTGTTATGTGCCATAGAGTAAGTAGCCTGTGACTCATACCTACCCTATGTACACCAGCTCTGAAACCTGCCCTATCCTGATCCAATCTCATCTTCTCTGACAGACCTAATCCCATTTCTTCAGTAACTGAGTCAATCCATCTCATCTGGGGTCTTCCTCTCCTGGGCTTTCCCTCCACCCTTCCAAGCATGATGTCCCTCTTTAAGGACTGGTCCCTCCTGGCCATGTACCCAAAGTATATGAGATGCAGCTTCAAAATCCTTGTCTCCAGGGAACAGCTTGGTTTCACTCTCTCCAGGACTGACCTGTTTGTTCTCCTGGTAGTCCACAGTATGTTCAATACTCTTCTCCAGTACCACAACTCAAAGACATTGATTCTTCTTCTGTCATCCTTAGTTATTATCCATTTCTCAGATGCATAGCAAGTAGTTGCAAAGATCATGGCCTGGATCAGTTGCACCTTAGTCTCTAGACTGACATCGTTGCTTCTCAGTACCCTGGAGAGGTTCCTGATAGCAGACTTTCCCAATGTAATTCATCTTTTGATTTCCTGAATGCTGGCTCCAAGAGTGTTGATTGTGGAACCAAGCAAACTGAAGTTATCAACAATCTCAGTCTCTTCTCCATCTATCAGGAAGCTTCCAATTAGCCCACTGGTGAGAATCTTTGTGTTTCTTGATGGTGAGATTCAATCCACATTGAAGACTAAAGTCCTTTACCTTCTGTAGTTTACCATATTTTAAAGCAAATTAGAGTTTTTGTTGGCTTATCATTATTTAAGCAAAATAAAATACATTTTAAATGAAGAATAACAATTGTATTACTATTTACAATTACAAAAAGCAGGATAACATTGTTCCTTCCCTTTTAAGCCGTATCATATACTTTGGCAATGTTACCAGGAGATGCCTATCTCTGGAGAAGGACATCATGCTCAGAAATAGAGGAAAAACCTCAATGAAATGCGCTGACATAGTGACTACAAGAACGGGCTTTCGCACAGCAGGAATTGTGAAGACGGAGCAGGCTCAGGCAGGGGGCTCTGTGAGTCAGAGCTGACTTACTGATAACTAACAGCAACAACAGCTGTTGTCGATACTGACTTATGGCCACTCTCCATAGGACCTCCGAGGTTGTAAACCATAATAGGAGGACACTGCCTTGTCTTTCTTCCTGGGAGTGGTTAGTGGGCTGGATCTGCTGACCTTCCCAATTAACAGGCCAACATGAAGGCATTCATCTTTTATAAACAATAGGTTTTAAGTCTAGTTCCAAATAATTTTTTTTTTTTAGTTTTTCTTTCTCATTAAGGCCTGTCTTGGTGACTTAGAGTTGCCAGAACAAAAACATCCCACAAATGAGTGATTTTAAAACATAAAAAAAGATCTTTTCTGACAGTTCTTGAAGCTAAAAGATCTACAAAGGATCTCAGGCCTGTTGATTCTTTCTGTGGGCCTCTCTCACAGTTCCCCCAACCCCTTCAATCTGTGAGTTATTTCCTGACTTCTTTCAGTTTCCCAGACAGATATGTGGTATTTTGGGAGACCATTCTTTTCTCGTTAAATTCTAATGTTATTGAATTATGGCTGAAGACCATTCTCAATATAGTTTATATGATACTGATTCTTTGGAAATTGTTGACATTTTTCTTACGAACTTAAACATGCTTTATTTTTTTTAAAAAAACATTATTTTTCCATATATACTAAAGGATCTTCAGACAAAGCTGAGTACTCTTGTGGTGTTAGAAGTAGTTAGAAGGTATCAGAAGCCTGCTAACTTCACAAGTAGGAGTGAGAAATAGCAACATCCATGATAACCCAAAGCCAATTGATTCTCCTTCTGTTATCAATATTTTTATGTTTTCTGACATCAGTCATTCTTCTCATGACAATCTCTACTTCTTGGCTAGCTCTGATACTTCTCAACACCATAGAGAACTCATACAGACAATACTCACAATTAGGAAGTGTATCAGAGAACTAAGGGGTAATAATTCAGGATACACTTGAAAGTAACAGGACAAATCAGGAGATAGTCATTCCATCAGGACACTTTCTCGTTGGCTTGGCTGCAGGCCAGACTCTGTCACTGGATCATGCTCAGATCTAGTCCTGTGGGTCCAGCGTCTTCCCTGCTTGAGCAGGTATTGCAACCCTTTCCTTTCACTGATGAAGACGTGCCCAGAGGCACCCTGTTCAGGCAGGAAGTTCACTGTGGGTCGGTGTCTTGGTGCTGATTTCCTGGTTCTGGTCATCCACATCATCTTGCACTATCTGCCTCCAGTGTTACTATTCCTTTTGTTTCCTGGGACTAGAAAGGTCTTAGTACGGGAACCCCAGGTCCAGAGGATGTGCTGTGCTCCTGACTCTTCTTCTGGATGGCAGTGAGGTCCTGCTCAGTCTCTGTGGGATTGGCTCTTTTAAGTCTAGAAGGATAGCAAAACTGACCAATTATCTTTGTGGGCCACTGGCACTTCAAGTGCTTGATAACTTTCTAATCTTGGCAAAATATTTTACAAACCTTATTCACACAGTCCCAGCCAATCATTCTGTAGAAGGTAAGAGGCCAGGGCTAGAAAAGCCATGTAAAAGCAGCTCCCTGGCCTGCAATTCTGTTTATTGATAAATAGTTGTGTGTCTCTCTTTCTTTCTCACACACACATGCATACATCTGTACAAACAAGCTGATTGCAATTGAATCACAATTCATAGCTGACCCTCTAGTGACTGACTGTTGAAAAGGTTGAGAGGAGATTGCCCATCTTTCCCTCTTGTTGCTGCTGATGGTCTCAAACTGCCCGAGAGGCCCAACCTTAAGGTTAGCAGCACAGAGCTGATGGGCAATGCCACCAGAGTTCCCGGCATATGTAAATAGATAACTCAAACGTGCCAAACTTAAAGTCATAAAACTGACAGACTTGCTGACCTGATTGATGGTTGCTGTTATTCACTGCCTTTCAGTTGGAACTGACTCATAGCCGACCCATCCAGCCAGTTTTCAGCGACTATAAATAATACAGGAGGAGAGGACCCATTTTTCTCCCGAGGAGCAGCTGGTAGATTTGAACTGCTTGCCTATGGACTGGCAACTCAACTGCTTACCACTGGGCCACACTAGGGCTCCCTTTGTCTGATAAAGGCTGGTGGAATTCCCTCATATGGCTTTTAGTCACTTGTATTTTGCATCTTGATTTATCTGTTTTTCCAAGGAATAATATCACTTGTTGCTTGACATAAGTCCATGTAATTAGTAGGATATATACTTACAACTTGAAATGCTTCAAGAGAGACTGCATGGTGGGAAAGAAGGGGATCCCTGGACTGAGATCCATCAGCCCTGGAGTTTGGAGACAGAAGGTGAAGTTGAGCTGGCCAGAAGACAGCCTGTGTTTCTGTTTTCATAAGCTCCAGAGGGGTTTTGGATACCTTCAGGCTTTAGTGACCAGGGTTTTCTGTGGGAAAGAGTGAGGAGAAGTACACCAAGGTGATGTGGAGGGGAGACAAGAGCAGACATTAAGAACTGTCCTCCGGGGTGTTCTGCTACTCCTGATGACCACTGTAAATGGGACTACAGAAGAGGGATCTAGACAGAATGGAATAAATATGTGGAACAAACATAAAAATATTCAAAATAGACAAGCCTCCTGGTCTGGTAGAAGCTCATGGAATCCTTAGGAGAATAGTCTTTTGTTACCCTTCAAACCTAGAACAAAAAACTTACCCCTGTGGTGCAATCTCAGCCAAGCAATAGGCAGACCTATGTTGTTTATATTGTTATGTGCTGTCGAGTAGCCTGGACTCATAGTGACCCTGTGTATATTAGCTCTGAATCCTGCCCTATCCTGAGCCAAAACCTCATCCCCTTTCTCCACTTAGTCAATCCATTTCATCCTGGGTCTTCCTCTCCTGAGCTGTCCCTCTACCCTTCCAAGTACAATGTTCTTCTCCAAGGCCTGGTCCCTCCTGGCCATGGAGCTTCAAATTCTTTGTCTCCGGGGAACTTCTTGGTTTTACTCTCTCTAGGAATAACTTATTTGTAGTCCTGGCAATGTTCAACACTCGTATCCAGCACCAAAATTCAAAGGCATCAATTCTTCTTCTACCACCCTTAGTCATTGTCCAGCTCTCTGACATGCAGCAAGAAACTGCAAAGACCATGGCCTGTGTCAGGCCCATCTTAGTCTCCAGACTGACATTGTTGCTCTTTAGTACTTTAGAGAGGTCCCGGAGAGCAAACTTTCACAAAGCAATTCATCTTTTGATTTCCTGACTGCTGATGTCAAGAGTGTTGTGTGCTAAAAAAAGAAATGCATAGTAAAGTGGACTGTGGAGTTGGGAAGGATTGCATCACAATGAAAGATTTTTTTTTTAAGAGAAAAATGAACTGGGGGAAGGGTGGGCTGGGAAGAAAATGTGCAACAATGAGAATAGGGAAAAAATTAAATGGAAAAAATATGCTGTAAAAATTTTAAAAAGATATAAAAAATTATATATAACAACTGCAAATTAAATTTAATTCTTAAATAATCGTAAGTTAGGCAGCTGGTAGTCAGACACGTTAACATTTTCTTTTAGTAAAATGGAGGACGAAAAAAAAAAGTGTGTTGATTGTGGAAACAACCAAGCTGGAGTTGTTAACAATCTCAATCTCTTCTCCATCTATCATGAAGCTAGCAACATGCCCAGTGACGAGAATCTTTGTTTTCTTTTTGCTGAGCTTCAACTTGTATTGAAGACTACAGTCCTTTACTTTCTGCAGCAAATGCCTCATATCTCCCTCAGTTTTAGCAAGCAGGATTGTGTCATCTGCATAACACAGATTTTGATGAAATTTCCTCCAATCCTGATGCCATATTCCTCCTCATAGAGCCCAGCCTCACAAATGATCTGTTCTGCATATAGATTGAAAAGGTATGGAGATGGGAAACATTCCTGGTGTACACCTTTCTCAATTTTGAATCATGCAGTGTTTCCTTGCTCTGTTCTGAGGACTGCTTCGTGGTCCAAGTACAGGTTTTGCACGAACA
Source organism: Elephantulus edwardii (assembly GCF_000299155.1). NCBI lineage: Eukaryota > Metazoa > Chordata > Mammalia > Macroscelidea > Macroscelididae > Elephantulus > Elephantulus edwardii. The sequence goes on along the minus strand of NW_006399778.1, from coordinate 21,855,590 downwards.
CAATTAAATGTTCTGGGATTCGCATTCTTCTCAAGGTTAGCCACAATTTGTTGTGATCCACACAGTCAAATGCCTTTGCATAGTCAATGAAGCAGAATTCCTCTGGTATTCTCTGCTTTTGGCCAAGATTCATCTAAGATTGGCTATGATGTCCCTTGCCACGGCTTCTTCTAAACCCAGCTTGCATATCTGTTATTTTTCTGTTGATTACTGTTCCAGTCTGTTTTGGATAATCTTCAGCAGGATCTTGCTTGTGTGTGATATTAGCGATATTGTTCGATAATTTCCACACTCTGTCAGGTCACCTTTCTTTGAAATGGGAATAAATATAGATCTCTTCCAATAAATTGGTCAGGTAGTTGTTCTCCAGATTTCTAGGTACAATATGGTGAGCAGGACAGAATCTGCTGAAATATGGCAATTGGTTTTCCATCAATTCCTGGGACCTTTTTTTTTTTTTTGCCAATTCCTTCAGAGAAATTTAAACTTCCTCTTTCATCACCATAATCTCTTGATTAAACACTGTTTCATGAAATTCTTCTATGTCAGCCAATTTCAAATTATGTTTCTTTTTGTATTCTTCATTAATACTTTTGATATCTTCCCACAGCTCATCTGGTCTTTGCTCATTATTAGTTAAGTCCTCAATCCCGTTCCTGAGATGGTATTTAAATTCTGATGGGATAGACTCAAGGTCAAACTTTGGTTCTTGTGGATTTAATTTTGTTTTCTTTAGCGTCAGTTCAAACTTAGGTATGAGTAGTCTGTTCCACGATTATTAGCACCTGGCCTATTTTTCACAGCTGATATTAAGCTTCTCCAGCTATTTTTTTCCTCAGATGTAATTGGCCTGATTCCTGTATAGACCATCAGGTGAAGTCCATGTGTATAGTCACCGTTTATGTTTCTTATAAAAAGTATTTACAAGGAAAAGACAGACCTATAAGGTAAACAGTAACAACAGGGATGTATTAATTCCTTTAGAGTAGCCATTAGGAAAAAAAATTGCTTTTGCAAGATGTAAATAGAAATATCATTTGACCCAGAAATTCCAGTACTTGGAGTATACCCCAAAGAAGCCATAACCGCCACCCAAGCAGATATATGCGCACACATGTTTATCGCGGCTTTGTTCACATTAGCAAAAGAGTTGGAAACAACCTAAGTGCCCAACAACAAACGAATGGATAGAGCAGCTCTGGTATATTCACACAATAGAACATTATGCTGCACTGAAAAACAAGGAACTCATGAAATATTATATAAAAGGGGCGACCCTGGAGGACACTATGCTGAGTGAAATATCTCAGTCACAAAAGGACAAATACTGCATAGTGCCACTGTTGGAAAAAGGGACTGACAAAAAAAAATAACTAAATAAACACGGGACTGACACCGGGGTTGGAGGGAGACTGAGAAAGATGGGATAAATTATGTATACTGCATTGAAACAAATGAGGGAGACAACTGTTTAAAAGGGATGTATGATTAGGTATTTTTGTCATGACGAGAATCCAGAACGAAGGCTGCATAGTGGAGTGAACTTGAGGGAGGGATTGTATAACAATGAAAGAATTTTTCTTTTACTTTTCAAAGAGAAGAGTGAACTGGGAGGGAGGGATAGGCAGGGAGAAAAATGCAATAATGAATGAATGGAAATCCAAAGTCCCTGTAAACTTTCATTAAAATTGGTTAAAAATGTTGCTTTTGCTTAGGGATAAGGATGGTGAAACTCTGTCTCACATACTTTGAGTACGCTGTCAGAAGGGGCCAGTTAAAGACATCATTCTGGGAAAGGAGATTGTAACAATGACACAGAATAGGACAAGGTTCAGATCTGTTGTTCCTAAGGTTGCAATGAGTCACAGTAGCTTACTCCACAGCACCTATCAACAGCAAACACAGTTCAGGAAGGAGACAGGGAGAGGGCAGAAGGAGGAAGGAACTGAAATGACAATCATAGAGGGTAGAAAAAGGACTATCACAATATGAGGACTAGAATTAATGTCATAAAACAATCTATTCATGGTTGAAAGAAAAGCCAATAACCTCAGTTAGCATTCACTCAAATAACAGTAAAAAGTTTAAAGATAATGAAATTAAATTGAAAAGGAAAAGCTTTCCTCCAACTCGCTTCTCAGTGCCTCTTCCAGTTGCTTCAACCCATCTCGTTTGTTGTCTTCAAGTTGCTTCCAACTCGTGGTAACTTTGTGTGCGCTGAGCGGAACTGTTCACTGAGGTTTCAAGACTGTGACCTTTCAGAAGAGGATTGCCAGGTCTGTCTTTGGCAATCCCTCTGAGTGGAGTCAAACACCAACCCTTTGGCCAGTCACTAAGCATCTAACTAACCATTTATGCCTCCCACGCCAGAATCACCAATTTTCCCATATCCACACCAAGGCAGCTTTTCAGCCAGGGTTTCTTACTTCAATTGCTCTTATAATGACATAACTGTTTTATTTTATGAATACTAAATTCTCTCTTTTGAAAGAGTCTCTCGAAGGTTGATTTATGGGGGGAGGAGAAAGTGAAGTGACTGTAAAAAAAAAAACACCATTTGACAGCAATCAATAGTTACTTTTTAGTCCAAGAAATGTATTAATTTTCTTTTTTTTCTCTTTTATTTTCTGTTTATTCTTATCAGAGTTTAATTTGTTTCATATTAATTTTTCTCATACTATTAATTTCCTTTTCAGGGTCAAGTGTGATACTGTCTCCTCCCACTGAAATGGGGATACCCCTCTATCTCTGGGTTTTCTGGTCATTACAAAGTGTATTCATTGCATACACATCCAATGATAGAGCTATGGATTACATGATTTAATACTGTTTTTTTCACCAATCATATAAAAGGAATGGTATTATCACAACTAAATTAGTTCAATCCAGCTTTACCACTGGAACTGAGGCTAAAAAAGAGGAACTGGATAAAAATAGGAGTTCTGTTCATTAAGGAGAAAAATGAGGACTATATCCTGGGTGAGACTTATCTACTTCATGCTGCTTCAAACTTGTTTCTGTTGGGCTTTCTCTACCTAAGGGAGGTTATTCATTCAGTTCATCCTCGTATCCCCAGGGGCTAGCCTAGTATTCTGCTCATGGTAGGAACTGAATGAACAGATGCTTGCCTGTGGAATTACTTGACAAAGGCGATCTGATTCTGGTGGTGACAAAGCCTCAGTTATGAGTTTGGGAGTCAGTAAGGGTCACAGGAGGATCTCATGTAATTGGCCAATAATCTCCTATCCTTTGTATTTGGTAGGAGTCCCATGGGGAAATGAGGCATTGTAATGGTTCATTTCACAAAGTCCTCTGGAACATTTCTAACTCTGTGTGCTGTTTAGAAATAGAATGGGTCAAAAATCTCCGCCCCCCCCATGAACTGCATGTACTCCTTACCTACCACACTGACACACAACTCATTTTTTACATTCTGATCTTTGAAAGCTAGCAGTTACAACTGAAAGGAATTCCTGGCTCAATGTTAGTCTTCAAATCCCAATGTCCACACAACTTTGGATATTTGAGAGTACAACTCTGTGTTAGAGAGGAGGGAGTAATGGAAATTCTATCAGCTGAATGACGAGTCTCCTACCCTATGGGTAAATTGTAATTATGACTTACATGTCTATAACAGTCACCATGCAAGTGTTTTGTATATATTATTCTCATTGTTGTTGTTATGTGTCGTCGAGTCACCTGCAACCCTATGTACAGCATCTCTGAAGCCGGCCCTATCCTGAGCCAACCTTATTGTCTCTGACACACCTACCCCCATTACTCTAGTTACTGTATCAATCCATCTCATCTAGGGTCTTCCTCTCCTGTGCTGTTCCTCTAACCTTCCAAGCATGATGTCCTTTTCTAAGGATCAGTCTCTCCTGGACACATGCCCAAAGCATATGAGATAGATCTTCAAAATCCTAGCCTCCAAGGAGAAACTTGGTTTCACCCTCTCCAAGACAGACCTATTTGCTTTTTTGGCAATCTATGGTATGTTCAAGACTCTTCTCCAGCACCACAACAAGAAGGTATCAATTCTTCTGTCATCCTTAGTCATTGTCCAACTCTCTGAAACATAACAAGTAATTGTGAAGACCGTGGCCTGGATCAGGCACACATTAGTCTCTTTTCAGTACTCTAGAGTGGTCCCAATGCAGATTTTCCCAGTGCAATTTCTCTTTTGATTTCTTGGCTGCTGATGGTAAGAGTGTTGATTGTGGAGTTGAGCAAGCTGCAATTGTTAACAACCTCAATATCTTCTCCATCTATCATGTTGTTGCCAGTTGGCCCAGTGGTGAGAATCTTTGTCTTCTTGATGTTAAGCTTCAAACTATATTGAAGACTATGATAGTTACAGCTAAAGGTATCAAGTCTTAGAAGAAAATTTGTAAGTGCCTTGAGGTTATTTAGCTTGTAGATAATAAAGTCAGAACAGGAGATCATCTGACTCTCAGCTTGTTGTTTGTTTTAGAGTCAATTCCCACTCGCAGCAACCATCTGTGTACACAGTAGTAGAACTGTATTATAGAGATCAGTACACCTGTATTTGAAAGCACTTCTAATGGGTTCTAACCACCAGTCTTTTGATAATCCCCTCAAATATCACAATTATTCTTAAGAGAAACGATGATAGTTATAGAAAGGCTTCAGGTCTTTTGTTCATAGGGTCGCTGTGAGTTGTTCTCGACTCAACGGCAATCAACTACAACAACAGTGATGTCAGTTTGAGGACTAAGGTGCATCTGATTCAGGCCATGGTATTTTTAAATGCTTGCTATGCATCTGAGGGCAGGATAATGAATAAGGATGACAGAAAAAAGAATTGATGCTTTTGAACTGTGGTGTTGGAGAAGAGCACAACATCCCATGGATGGCCAAGAGAACAAATAGATATGTCTTGGAGAGGGTGCAGCTGGAGTGCTCTTTGGAGGCAAGAATGACGAGGCTTTTCTTCACATACTTTGGACATGTTGCTAGAGGGATTATTCCTTGGAGAAGGACATGACACTGGGATGGGTGGATTGTCAGTGAAGCAGAGGATGACCATCAACCAGGTGGACAGACACAGTAACTGCTGCAATGGGCACAGGACAGAACAGGGTTCAGATCTTTCGTTTATAAGATTGCTATGAGTTGTACTCCACTTGATGGTACCTAACAACAACAACATACACAACTAAAGGAATCAAGTATTAGAGGAAATTTGTCATTTTATTGGAGTTATTTAACCTCTGACTAGGGAAGTCAGAACAGGAGCTTACACCATGTGACTCTAAACTTGTTGTTTGTTGTTCTAAGAGTCAATATGGATTGAAGCTCAATTATGAAGAAAACAAAGATTATCACCACTGGGCCAAGTGGCAACAAACATGATAGATGGTGAAGATTGTTAACAGCTTCAGTTTGCTTGGCTCCACAACCAACACTTCTCAGCAGCTAGGGATTCGAAAGACAAATTGCATTGGGAAAGTCAGCTGTCGGGAACCTCTCCAGAGTACTGAAGAGCAACGATGTCAATCTGTAGACTAAGGTGTTACTGATCCAGGCCATGATCTTCACAGTTACCTTCTGTGTATCAGAAAGGTGGACAATGACTAGAAATGATAGGAAAATTGATGGACTGCTAGGTGAACAAACAGATTCATCCTGGAGAGAGTAAAACCAGGCTGCTCCTTGGAGGCAAGGATTCTGAAGCTCCATTTGACATACTTTGGACATGTTGCAAGGAGGGACCAGTACTTGGAGGGACATCATGCTTTGGAGAGTAGAGGAACAGTACAAGAGTGAAAGACCCTGGATGAGATTAATCGACTCAGTCACTAGGTGGGTAATGGGAATAGGTGTGTCAGACACAATAAGGTTGGCTCAAGTTAGAGCAGGATCCAGAGCTGTCACAATGAGTTGTAAGCAACTTGACAACACATAGCAACAACAGCAACAGTAATGAACTTCATAAAAATGAAATCTATTATCAGTATTTACTAGTCGTCTGTGAGTCAGCATCCTTCTCCAATGCTAGTTTGGTTTACTTTAGGAAATTTATCCTTCCTCCATACACAGGTACATGAACTAAATAAGATGAATATTTATGTACAATACATCACCAATGCTGAAAATTATATCATTTTCGGGAGCCCCTGCTCCTGTTAACAATAACTGTTACATTACTCCTGATTTGTTGGTAGAGTAGCTCTCCTACATCTAAGGATTTGCTGTCACATTTTCAGTTGCTATAGTTCACTGCAGCCTGAAAATATTAAAAGGAAAATCCCACAAACAAACAGTACATACTTTTTATTTTCCTCAAAAAAGATTTTTTAATTTTTCTGGTTATTGTGATTTGAGTGACAGTGTATGAAGCAAGTTGGCCTCCCACTCAGCCACTTTTATTGATAACGTTAATTACAATACCCAGAATGTAATCACACTACTGCTGCTTCCTCCTTGTGACTCTCATCACACTTCTCTTTCAATCCTGTCCTTTCCTCCTGGCTTTCTCCTTGGGCAAATGCTGCCCTTTTGTCAGGATTATGGCTGGTTATTCTAAGGAGTAAGTTCCTTCCTGGTGTCATTGTTTGCCTTATCACTCACTCACTGTTGTTTAGTCAAAGCTGTCTCATAGCTGGCCCTCCAGCACGTTTCCAAGATTGTACATCACGCAGGAGGAAATTGTGGAGCTGCTGGTGGATCTGAAGCCCCAGGGAGGTGGCACCTGGGTGTTGATAGCACAACTCTACAAACTAGGCTGCCAGAACTCCTTATTTTAAAAAACCTTTATTTTACTTAATGTTGTTGTGTGCTGCCATGTGACCCGTGACTCATAGATACCCTATGGACAACAGCTCTGAACTCTGCTCTATCCTGAGCCAACCTTATTGTCTCTGACACACCTATCCCTTTCACCCCAGTCACTGAATCAATCCAACTCCTCAAGGGTCTTCCTCTACTGCGCTGTTCCTCCACCCTCTCAAGCATGATGTCCCTCTCCAAGGACTGGTCCCTCCTTGCAACATGCCCAAAATATGTCAGACAAAGCTTCAGAATCCTTGCCTCCAAGGAGCATTCTGGTTTCACCCTCTCCAGGATGAACCTGTTTGTTCTCCTAGCAGTCCATGGTGGATTTACTTTATTATTGTTGTTACTCATGTCTACTCTTCCTGGCTTATAAATTAAACTTTACCTGAGACATGCATCTATAGGGAAAAAGTAAGATATTTAAGATATGCTATATTATCCACAGTCTCAGATATCCACTGCAGATAAGATATTTAGAGGTTCTTGTGGCACAGTGGTTAAAGTATTAAGCTGCTAACCAAAAAAGTTTATATTTGAATCCAGAAGTGGTGGGGCAGGAGAAAGATATGGAAGTCTGTTTCCATAAATATTTATAACCTTTGAAACCTTATGAGGGAAGTTCAACCTTTTCCTATTTAGTCATTATGAATTGCAGTAGACTCTAAGGCAGTATGTTCAGTTTAGGTGTTTAGCATGCATATTTAAAGTTATTATTCAAAACCTTGTTAAGTGTCATCAAGTTGTAGACAACTCATAACGACCCTATTAATGAAAGGCCTGAGCACTTGTACAACTTTGGTCGTTTCTCCGTGTTCATAGAGTTTCCGGAGGCAAGCCATTTTGGAAGTGGATGCCACTCCTGCTTCCAAGCTTGTTTTAATCGGGTAGCTCCAGCAAACACTGTCCACCATGGATAACCATTATCGCATCAGTGTCACAGTGTTTAGCATCACAGCAACCACTTGTTACCTCTGTACAGAAAATGGGCAGACCAGTGCTATACCACTTAAAAGAATGTTTGACAAAAAAACACTTTAAACCACCCACCTTGTGCTTGGTCCACTAGGCTAACGTAGCTCTTTCTATGTTGTCGTTGTTATTGTTGTTAAGTGCTGTCATGCTGTAGACAACTCATAGCGACCCTATGAACCATTGTTCAAAATATATTTGTTTAAAATTAGCAACAACAAACCTGAAATACACATTTCCCAATTTTAAGCCAAGCAGTGGTCTCTTGTTCTGTTTGGATAACTGCTCTATAGCTACTCAGTCTCTTAAACTGAAAAAATCATTCAAGTAGCCTTACTAAATGAAGAAGAATGTGGTATCAGAATTGGAGGAGGGATCATCAACAACCTCTCTGGTTTTGACTGCTGATACTAAGTTTTTCCATCAACTTTCCCCCATACAGATATAGTTACTCTGATTCCTGTGTAGTCCATCAAGAGAAATCCATGTGAATGTGCATAATCACAGTTTACGGGTTGTTTTTTTAAAAAAATATATATCTATTTGCAATGAATAAATAAATCATTGATTGTACAAAGTGAAATCAATCTCCAGCCTTGTTTCTGTCACCAAGACCATATTTTCCAACTACTAGACTTTCTTATTTGTTTCTGCCTTTTGCATTCCAGCCACCAATTATCATTTATGAATTTTGATTGGGTGTTTGATCTGTTTCAGACTGCAGAAGTTGGTAGAGATCTTCAATTTCATCATCTTTGGCTTTAGTAGTTGGTGCACATATTTCAGTAATGTTGTAGTAACAGGTCTTTCTTGCATGTGTATGGATATCCTATCACTCACAGCACTATAGATCAGGATAGATCTTGAAACATTCTTTTTGACTATGAATGTAATTCTATCCTACCTCAATTTGATGTTCCAGTATAATAAAGCACATGATTGCCTGATTCAAAATGGCCATATCAGTCCATCCTAACTCACTAACACTGAGGAAGTCAATCCTTATGTATTCCATTTCACTTTTGACAACTTCCAATTCTCTTAGATTCATACGTTATACACTCCAATTATATTCCAATATCATCTAATTATTAATAGGGCAATAATTCTCATTACAATCCTGAGGTACACGTTTTCTAATTGTGAACCATGCAGTATCTCCTTCTGTTCAAACAACTCCTTGGCTTTTGTGCAGGTTATGCATGAGCACAGTTAAGTGCTCTGGAATTCCCATTCTTCTGAATGTTGTCTATAGTTTATTATGATCCTTATATAGCTCACTGACTTTGCATGGTCAACAAAACATACGTAAACAGCTGTATGATATTCTCTGGTATCAGTCAAGACCAATTTGACATCAACAATGATGTCATTTGTTCCATGGTTCTCTTCTGAATTTAGCTTAGCTTCCTGGGAGTCCATTGTATAAGTGTTGCTCCAGTACAACATTCACAGCATCAGCAGTCAGGAAATCAAAAGATGAATGGATTTGGGAAAAATTGCTGTCAACGACCTCTCCAGAGTACTGAGAGAAGCAACTATGTCAGTCTGGAGACTAAAATGCACCTGATCCAGGCCATGGTCTTCACAATTACTTGCTATGCATCAGAGAACTGGACAATGAATAAGGATGACAGAAAAAGAATCAATGCCTTTAAGTTGTGGAGCAGGAGGAGAATCTTGAGCATACCATGAACCACAGAAAAAAAAAACAAACCCAAAACCAAATAGATCTGTCTTGGAGAGGGTGAAACCAAGTTTCTCCTTGGAGGCTAGGAATTTGAAGCTCCATACTTTGGGCACGTGGCCAGGAGGGACCAATCCTTGGAGAAGGACATCATTCTCGGAAGGGTGGAGGGACAGTGCAAGACAGGAAGACCCCGGATGAATTAAATTGATGCAGTAACTGGGACCAAGGAGGTAGATGAGCCAGAGTCAGTGAGTCTGGCTCAGATTAAAGTCTGTCAGGTTTTAGAGCTGTTGTACATAAGGTAGCTATGAGTTACAAGTAATCCAATGGCACATAACAACAACAATATGGAATGAAATTGACAATATCAACTTGCTATTGATAGGAACAATAGGGGAAAGTGAGTGTAAGTTAATGAAATAACAGCTCAGAGGAGGCAATGACTGAAAAATAAAAAGGAAAACACGATGACAAGACACACCAGATTCTGTTCCCATAGAAGTCTGAAAAGAAAATCATTGCTTGAAATAATAATTTTTAAGTTGTTAAAAATTGACCCTGAGCATCAGGGCTATATATTTTTTTCATCAGACCTTCTTGATGGCACTTAAAAACAACATTCATTCTGTATGCTAAGCAAATAATATGAGAAATTGAGCTGCATGAAGAATGTGACTTTTGAGTTGGAGAAAGAGTTATTATGAACACTTGTGTTATGCAGACGCTACAACCTCGCTTACTGAAAGTGAAGGGGCATGTATTGAAGAGTGAAATCACAACCTTTAGTATGGATTGCATCTTAACTGCAAGAAAGCAAAACTAACAACTCGACTAATAGCAGCATCATGACAACTGAAGGAGAAATTAAAGTCATCAAGGGTTTAATTTTACTTGAATCTACAATTAACACCCATGAAAATTAACAGCCAAGAAATTAAAAGACACACACACACACACACACACCCCAAAGGCATATTCCACTGGACAAATGTGTTGTTAATGTCCTCTTTAAAGAGCTGAAGAGTGAGGACATCAATTTAAACACTCTGGTGCTCACCTGTCCCAAGTCATGATATTTTTCATTGCTTCATAAGGGAACTCTGGTGGCCTAGTAGAGAAAGATAGGCAATCAACTACCATGTGATTTATTGCCTCTGAAAAGAGCTACTTTTGGTCCCAACACAATGCAACAGCATGCACATGAAAAAGTAGAGTAATTCATAATGAAGATTGAAGAAGAATTGATGTCTTTGGATTGTAGTGTTGGTGAAGAGTACTGAGTATTCTATGGATTACCAAAAGAACAGACAAATCTGTCCTTATAGGTTGTTGTTGTTGTTCTTGTTGTTCTGTGCTGTCAAGTCGACCATGACTCACAGTGACTCTAGGAACAATGGCTCTGAACCCTGTCCTATCCTGAGCTAACTTCACTGTCTCTGACACACCTATCTCATTACCCTAGTAACCTCATTATCCCCAATCCATCTTATCTGGGGCTTTCCTCTCCTGTACTGACCTTCCACCCTTCCAACCATGATGTCCTTCTCCAAAGACTGGACCCTCCTAATAACCTGCTCAAAGTATGTGAGACAGAGCTTCAGAATCCTTGGCTCCAAGGAACAGTTTGGTTTCACCCTCTCCAAGGCAGATCTCTTTGTTTTCTTGGAAGTTCATGGTATGTTCAATACTCTGTCCCAGCACCACAACTGGAAGAATCTATTGTTGTTACGCAACACTGGTTCACCTCCAACTCATAGCGACCCTATGAACAACAACTCTGAACCTTGCCCTTTCTTGAGCCAGTCTCACTGACTCTGACACACCTACACACATTACTTCAGTTACTGTGTCAATCCATCTCATCTGGGGTCTTTCTCTCCTGCACTGTCCCTCCACCCTTCCAAGCATGTCCTTCTCCAAAAATTAGTGTCTCTTGGCAATGTGCCCAAAGTATGTGAGATGGAGCTTCAAAATCCTTGCCTTCAAGGAGAAATTTGGTTTTATCCTCTTCAAAACAGACCTATTTGTTCTCTTGGCAATCCGTAGTATAGTTTCTTTTCAATTTTTTCAAGCGCTATAATGGAAGTGCATTCCTTTCTACAGGTTGCCAGTGTTCTTTGAAGATGTTTATATTGGAAGACATTTTTTTCATTATAAAATAATCTCTAAAGAGGTAACAGAACTTCTTGTCTTCATGTCAAGACTTGATGTCTGAATACCACATGTTGATCTGCAGTGAAAGACATAAAACTACTGAAAGATCCATAAGCATGATTGAGCTTGTCTTGTCTTCAATACTCCCTCCCCCCTATTTTAGTAGGAATAGTTTTTACTCTGAAGTTTATGTCCACAGAAAAAGAACAAAGTGCAATGGAATTGAAGAAATTCAGCGGCAAGTATTTAGAGCTGCAATTTAAAGAGGAACTGTGCAGTAAAAGTTAGGTGATTCAAATCCACCTAGCCACATTGCAGAAGAAAGATCTAACAATCTACATTAATAAAGAAAACCATATGGAGCCATTCTTTTCTACTCTATAACACGTGGGTTTCTGTGAGACAGAAACAAGTCAAAGGCAATGACTTTGGATTTCTTTTGTTGCTTTTCTTCTTCCTCTGAAAAACCAAATTTAGGAAGTAGCTAAGAGAATATGCCGTCCCCTTTCCCCTATGAATCAGGGTGAAGTCTCTCTCAGGGAGGAGTGATAGGGAATGGCAAAGGACACACTGACAAAGGAGATTAATCAGAACTGGCTTTGACAAGCACTGTGGCAATTGGACAATTAAAAAAGACTTTCAAGGGGGCGGGGAAAGAAGAACGAACTGGGGAGGAGGGTAGAGAAAATAGTGCAACAATGAATGAATGAATGAATGAATGAATGAATGAAAACCCCAAATCTCTGTAAATGTTCATTAAAATTAATAAAATTTAATTAAAAAAACAACAAACCAAATTTATCTTCCAATCATCATCCTCACTACACAAATCATTTATAAGAAAAAACTAATCTGAACATAATCACCTAAACTAATATAACTGCAAAATACATCAAGTATCAAAGCTCCTTTGATGTTAATATTATGTATTAGGTACTATTTTATAGTATTACTATATCTTGGTGTACTTTAATTCACTGTCCAACTTTTGCATGTTTATATAATTGAATAGCAGGACTTGAGTAAGGTGCACCCTAGTCCTCAAGGTGGTATTAATTGAAATAAATTGTTTTCTTTTATACTGGTTTGCTTACCAAAGTGGTAGCATCCTTTGCAGTAGATTTGCCCAGTGCAACACATAATATTCTTTCCATGTACATTCACTGTAAATCTAAGTTAAATGAAACCTTTGACAACATTAATCTTTGCTCTGTTTATTTTGATGTTTCTTATTCATCCAACCGTGAGGATTTTGGTTTTCTTTGAGTTAAGATAAAGCCCATACTGAAGGCTAAAGTCTTTGAGTTTCATCAATAAATGCTTCAAGTCCTCTTTACTTTCAGCAAGTAAAGTTGTGTCATCTATAGTACTGGTTGTTAAATGAGTCTTATTAATGATGCCATGTACTGATTTATATAAACAGATTCTTGGAAAATTTCTTCAGTACATATAATGAAGACCAAATAAGAATTGATATCTTTTACTTGTGATACTGAGGAAAAATACTGAGTATGCTATGGGTTTCCAGAAGCACAAACAAATCTGTCTTCTAAGAAATACAGCTAGAATGCTCCTTAGCACTGAGAAGGGTGAGACTTAGTCTCACATACTTTGGACATATTATCTGTAGAGACCAGTCCTGAGAGAAGGATACCATGTTTGGTAATGTGGAGGGTCAATGAAAAAGAGGAAGACTCTTAAGTGAGAGAAATTGACACAATTTCTGTAAGAATGGGTTCAAACATAACAATGATTGGGAGAATAGCACAGGACCAAGTAATATTTACTTCTGTTCCACATAAGATTGTTAGGAGTTGGATGTTGTCATCATTTCATGGCTTTTATTGTGGTTGGATGTCAATAAGTATATTTTAACTCCTAGCTACCCCACATGATACAGTAGAACTGTCTCATAGGTTTCCTTAGGCTGTAATCTTCGTGGGGGTTGGTCACCAGGAGCCACTGGATCGGCTTAGCTGGCATGAGGATGCCTGAATCTGGCTTCCACTGACAGCTGTGGGAGAAGAGACACCATTCACAATATCAGCAGCACAAAGTGAATCCCTGTGATGTCAGATATACCTCCACACTCCCACACCCTTTTCTACTGATTCTAACATCAACTGTCCTCAGGAGTCTCACTTCTCTATTATGGGTTATTGTCATTGTTGCTGTTGTTTTGTGCTGTTGAGTCACTTACAACTCAAAGCAACCCTGTGTACAATAGCTCTGAAACCTACTCTATCCTGTGCCAACTTTATTGTCTCTGATACACGTACCCCATTACCCTAGTTACTGAGTCAGTCAATCTCATTGAGGATCTTCCTCTCCTATGCTGTCCCTATACCCTCCCAAGCATAATGCCTCTTTCCAAGGACTGGTCCCTTCTTGCAACATACCCAAAGTATGTCAAATGAAGCTTCAGAATCCTTGCCTCCAAAGAGCAGTCTGGTTTCACCCTCTCTGGGACAAGCCTGTTTGTTTTTCTAGCAGTCCATGGTATATTCAATACTTTTCTCCAGCAACCCAGCTCAAAGGCATCAATTCTCCTTCTATCACCTAGTCATTGTCTAGCTTTCTGGTGCATAGCAAGTAATTGCAAAGACCATGGCCTGGATCAGGAGCACCTTGGTCTTCAGACTGGCATCATTACTCTTCAGTACTATGGAGAGGTCCCTGACAGCAGATGTTCCCCAGAGCAATTCATCATCTTTTCATTTCCTGGCTGCTGGTAACAAGAGTATTGGTTGTGGAGAGGAGCAAATTGAAGGTGTTTGGCGGTCTCCATCTTTTCACCATCCATAATGATGATGCCAGTCATCCCAGTGGTGAGAATGTTTGTTTTCTTGATATTGAGTTTGAAGCCATATTTAAGGCTGCAGTCCTTGACCTCTGCAGCAAATCCTTGATATCCTTCTCAGTTTCAGCAAGTAGGATTGTGTCATCTGCATAATGCAGATTGTTGATGAGATTTCCTCCAATCCTGATGTCACAGTCCTCCTCATAGAACCCAGCCTACCAAATGATCTCTTCTGCATATAGATTGGAAAAGGATGGAGATAGAACACATCCCTGTCTTAGATCCTTTCCAATTTTTAACCAAGCAGTATTTCCTTGCTCCGTTCTGATGATTGGCTCCTGATCTAAGTATACAACCGCCATGTAAAAGTCAGAGACCATACTCACAATTATGAAGTTTATTAGGATAGTTGCAGGTCACGATACAATACTTGAATTAGGTAGGACAACTTCTCAAGTGTGTTCACAGGTCCTCTGACTTCAGCCTCATGATTCTGACTGTTACATGGCTCTTATAATCCTGCCAATTATGACATCTCCTCTCAGCCTTCCACTAAGCCTGGGAAAAAGACCCTTGGCTATGGCTTCGTGGAGTGACAATTTCAGTTCTGCTGTGTTTCACAGCCTCTGGTTCTCCATCACCTTTACTGCAGCTGGTGGTCTGGTTTGGGTCTCTGTCTTGCACAGGAATCTCTGGTCCAAAGGATGTGCTACACTTTACAATTCTCTCTTGGTAATAACAAGATTCCATGCTTCACCTCTGAATCTTCCCAATTTAAGTCCAGTCAGATGGCAAAACTGATCAGCCCTCTTGGTATTATTCTACATACTTTATTTGCATGTTCCCACCCAAAAGGACTAATCTTGGTGCTTCTTGTTGCTATTATGTGCCGTCGAGTCACTTGCAACTCATATCAACCCTATGTACAAGAGCCCTACGTGCTGCTCTATCCTTACCAACCTCACCATCTCCAACACACTCATTCCCACCACTCCACTCACAGAATCGATCCACCTCATCAAGGGTCTTTCACTCCTGCACCATCCCTCCACTCTCCCAAACATGATGTCCCTCTCCAAGGACCAGTACCTCCTTGCAACATGCCCAAAGTGTGTCGGACGAAGCTTTAGAATCCTTGACTCAAAGGAGCATTCTGGCTTCACTCTTCAGGACAAATCTGTTTGTTCTCCTAGCAGTCCAAGACATATTCAACACTCTTCTCCAGCACCACAGCTCAAAGGCATCAATTCTCTATCATGCCTAGTCACTGTCCAACTCTACAATGCATAGCATGTAATTGCGAAGACTATAGCCCGGATCACGCACACCTTAGTCTCCAGCCTGATGCTGTTGCTCTTCAGTACTTTTGAGAGGTCCCTGACAGCTGACTCTCCCAATTCCTGGCTACTGGTACCAAGAGTGTTGACTGTGGAGCCAAGTAAACTAAAACTGTTAACTATCTCAATCTCTTCTCCATCCATAGTCATGCTGCCAATTGGCCCAGTGGTGAGAATCTTTGTTTTCTTGATGTTGAGCTTCAATCCATATTGAAAGCTGCAGTCCTTGACCTTCTGCAGTAAGCGCTTCAGGTCCTCCTCAGTTTCAGCAAGCAGGGTTGTGTCATCTGCATTAACACAGGTTGTTGATGATTCTTCCACTAATTCTGATGCCACGTTCCTCCTCATACAGCTGAAAGACAAATTGCATTAGGGGAAATATGTTGTCGGAGAAATACGTTGTCAGGGGCCTCTCCAGCATACTGAAGAGCAATGATGTCAGTTTAGAGGCTAAATTGTGCCTGATCTAAGCTATGGTCTTTGTAATTACTTGCTATACATCAGAAAGCTGGAAAATAACTAAGCATGATAGAAGAAAAAGTGATGCCATTGAGTTATGGTGCTGGAGAAAGGTATTCAATATACCATAGACTGCTAAGAGAACAAACAGGTCTGTCCTGGAAAAGATGAAACCAAGTTGCTCCTTGGAGGCAGTGATTTTGAATTTCTGTATCACGTACTTTGGATGTGTTGCCAGGAGGGACCAATCCTTGAAGAAGAACATCATGTTTGGAAGGGTAGAGGGACAGCACAAAAGAGGAAGACCCTGGATGAAATAGATTGACTCAGTAACTGGAGTAATGGGGGCAGATGTGTTGGAGACAATGAGCTTGGATCAAGAAGGGCAGGGTTCAGAGCGGTTGTACATATAGTTGCTATGACTCACAAGGGACTCGATGGCAAATACCAACAGCAACAACAAACCCTAAAGGCATTGTTTCTAGGAAAGGCTTTTCCTTGGAGAAGGATGTCCTGCTTGGAAAGGTGAAGGGTTGGCAGAAGAGAAGACTCTCAACCAGATAGAGCTACACAGTGACTGCTGTAATGGGCTCAAGTGTGTCAGGATATGTGAGAATGGCACAGAATAGGACAGCGTTCAGATTTGGTTTTCATAAGGTCACAATGGATCATACATGACTCAACAACACCTAGTAACAACAACAACGTTTTGTTGTACATCCTAGCTTAAAACTATTGCAAAATTCAAACATAAAATGGCATCTTTACATCATAAGGATGTTGAGGGAATTGTGTAGAGACTTTTGGTGTGTTCATTCCTTTTTAATGCACACTTGTTTTCCTTCCTAGAAGCTCTGGTGATGAAGCATACTATGTGTTGGGCTTCTAATTGAAAGGTTGGTAGTTCAAATTAATCAGCTTTTCTGTGAAAGAAAGATGTATAGTCTCCTGAAAAAAAAATTAGTTTTGAAAACTTGATAGAGGGTAGCCAGGAGTTGAAAACAATTCAACATCGGTGCATTTTGTTCTTCCTTGCCTCTTTATTTTATATCATCTCTTTCACCATCATCTTTATCATAAATTAATTACATTTATCAGTCATCAATATTATTTTTGCAATGAAGTGGAATATTAATGAACAAACAAAGCATGCTTTTATCTACATATATTTGTCTCAGAAACCTTAAAAGATTTGATATATAATAAATGATTGAAACTCTATTATAATATTTTTTATTTTGTGTATACCAGTCTTATAATTATACTATGCTTTTAGTATTATAGTTGCTTGCTAAAATATATATTACAGTCCAAGAGAACAATTTCTTTTTCACTGTTTTTAAGACAACTTTTGTTCTATTATTCAGGAATCTTCCAACTTAGAGAATATGTAATAACTTTTTAAAAAATTAAATATACCGGAAAGTCGATTTGAAATAGTGACTTTCAGGTATAGGTAATAAAGCTATGAATTTTATATTATATAAACACATCTGCATGCTTTGTGCTGTGGATACTATATAAATGTGTTGATATGTTTGCTGTTATATACCTTATGCATAACACGGTTTTATACATATTTTCATATGTATGTTATAAAGCACAGGGCTTGAATTTTTGTCACTGAAAGAATACCCATGTTTAATTAAAAATGCCCAGATTTAATTTAATGACATTACAAAAGAATAAAAAATGAAGGGTCAAGTTGTATAAGATGTGGACTTCTTAATTTTGCATTTCCCCCTAAATGTTCAAAACTCGACCCAAACTCATTGCCTTCGAGCTGATTCCTACATATAGTGACCCTCCCTCATATTGCCCAAGCTGTAAGTCTTAACAAGACCATATTTCCACCCAAAAAAGTGGCTGGTGGATTTGAATCACTGGAGAAATAGCCTGTTAGTAGGCAGTGCAATACCTTAGGCCACCACCTGTTATAAAAAGGAAATTGCTTATGATTTTTCCTTGAACAATTATTATTTAAAGCATGTCAAAAGTTAAGGGGGAAAGTTTAAAAATTTTATTTTAAAGTATTCCTCATAAAATAAGAAATATTTCAACTATTACATTTTTAAGTCCAGGCATTTTACTTTTCCTTATTAATATTACTGGTTTCTGTTTCAATTATGAAAATTTCCTGGACTCATATAACCAGAAAAATAGACTCAAGTTCTTGAAGGTGTATCCATGTAATTGTATATAATATAAAATACAAAAATCAGGCCTGGAAATAGCAACTATTATAATTAAAGTCAGACAGGCTCTTCAAAAATTCTTAACCGTGAATTCCTAAGAACCAAAACAAGGCATCAGAAAGCTTCCAAAGGCTGAAACAATTTTTTTAAAAAAGAAACACAAGGAACTCATATCATATTATGCAAAATGGGTGACCCCTGAGGACATTATGCTGACGGAAATATCTCAGACACAAAGGGACAAACACTGCATAATGCCACTGGTGTAAAGCAGAACTGACCTCAGGGTTGGGGGGGGGGTTTGAATCTAAGAAAAGAGGGGCTAAATAACGTATATTGCATTGAAACAGATGAAAGAGAGAACTATTTGAAAGGGATCTATGATTAGGTATTATTTTTATAATAAGAGTCCAGAATGAGAGCTGCATGGTGGAGTGGGCTGGAGAGAGGATTGTGAATAATTAGAGTTGGGTTTTTTTTACTTTTCAAAGAGAAAAACCAAATAGGGGGAGGGGTGGGCAGGGATGAAAATGTGCAACAATGAATGAATGAAAATTTTAAAATGAAAATAAAATGAAAAAGAACACAAGATCAAAATCTAAAGTAAAAAAATGAATTTCTCTAAATGACAAGGAAAAAAAATAATAATGGGCAACTGGAATGCAAAGGTTGGGAACAGGAAAGAAGGATCAGTAGTTGCAAAGTATGGACTTGGTGACCAAAATGAGGCTGGAGACAGAATGATAGAATTTTGTACAACCAATGATTTATTCATTGCAAATAACTTTTATAAAAAACAAATGGTGATTATACACATGGACATCACCTCCTGGTTGACACACAAATCAAACTGATTACATCATGGAAAGAACAGCTGGAAAAGCTCACTATCAGCTGTGCAAACTAGGCCAGGTACTGACAGTGAAACAGACCTTCAACTATTTATAAACAAGTTCAAACCAAAGCCAAAGAAAATTAAATCCACAAGAACCAGAACTGACCTGAAGTCTATCTTGTCTGAATTTAAAAATCACCTCAGGAACAGGTTTGAGGTCTTGAACACTGATGAATGAAGAAGGTCAGATGAACTTTGGGAGGAAATCAAGAAAATCATTCAAGAAGAAGGCAAAAGGTCATTGCAAATACAAAGGAGGAAGAAAAGACTAAGATGGATGTCAGTGGAGACTCTGAATATTGCACTAGAGTGCCGAGAAGCCAAAGCAAAGCGAAGAAATCAGAAATTTAAGGAGTTAAACAGAAGTTTTCAAAAGGCAGCTTGAGGAGACAAAGCAAGGAGCTGGAGGCAGAAAACCAAAAGGGCCAAACTCACTCAGCATTTCTTAAGCTGAAGGGATGGAAGAACAAATTGAAGCCTTGAGTTGCAATATTTAAGGATGCTATGGGCAGAATATTAAATAATCCAGGAAGCACTAAAAGAAGATGGAAAGAGTTTACAGAGTCACTGTACCAAAAGGAATTGGCTGACACAGAAGAATTTCATGAAACAACATTATGACCAAGAGGCAATGGTGATGAAGGGGAAAGTTCAAGCTGCTCTGAAAGAATTGCCAAAAAATAAGGTCCCAAGAGTTGATAGAATACCAAACTGACATATTTCAATAGACAAATGCAGCCCTGGGCGTTCTCACCAAGTTATGGCAGGATGATGACTGCCCGGGAAACTGACTGGAAGACATCCATATTTGTTTCCATTCCAAAAAAGGGAGACCCAACAGAGTGTGGAAATTATTTAACAATATCACCAATATCATGCACAAGCAAAGTCCTGCAAAAGATTATTTAAAAATGACTGGACCAGTACATTGACACAGAACTACAAGAAGTATAGGCCGGGTTTAGAAAAAGCCATGTCACCAGACATCATCACCAATGTCTGATGGATCTTGGCTGAAAGCAGAGTGCCAGGAAATGTCTGTTTCATTGACTGTGCAAAAGCATTTGACTGTGTGGATCGCAGCACGTTGTGATTAACCTTGAGAAGAATGGAAATCCCAGAACTCTTGATTGCTCTCATGTGAAATCTGTACTCAGACCAGGAAGCAGTCCTCAGAACAGAGCAAGGAAGTACTACATGGTTCAAAATTCAGAAAGAAGTGGATCAGGAATATATCCTGTCTCCATACTTTTTCAATCTATATGCAGAACAGATCATTCAGGAGGTTGGACTTTATGAGGAGGAATGTGGCATCATGATTGGAAGAAGACTCATGCACAACCTGACACTATGCACTTGACACAACCTTGCTTGCTGAAACTGAGGAGAACCTGAAATGTTTGCTGCAGAAAGTTAAAGTCTGTAATCTTCAGTATGGATTGAATTGTAACATCAAGAAGACAAAGATTCTCACCACAGGGCTGATTTGCAGCACCATGATAGATGGAGAAGAGATTAAAGTTGTTACCAATTTCAGCTTACTCAGACCCACAATCAACCTTCTTGGCACCAGTAGTCAAGAAATCAAATGACAAATTGCCCTGAGGAAAACAGCTCTTAGGGACCTTGCCAATGTGCTAAAGACCAACAAAGTCATTCTGGAGAGTAAGATGTGCCTGATTCAGACCACCGTCTTCACAATTACTTGTGATGTATGCATGAAAGATGGACAACGACTAGAGATGGTAGAAGAGGAATTGTTGCCTTTGAGTTGTGGTGCTGGAGAAAAGTATTGAACATCATGGTCGGCCAAGAGAACGAACAGGTTTGTTGTGCACAGGGTGGATCCAGGTGCTCCTTGGAGGCTAGGATTTTGAAGTTCCATCTCACATACTTTAGGCATATGGACTGGAGAGACTCTCCCTGGAGAAGGATATCATTCTTGGAAGGGTGGAGGGACAGCGCAGGAAAGGAAGATCCCAGATGAGCTGGATTGACACAATGATTTGGGTAATCAGGGTAGAGTTTTGTGAGATTGTCTCAGGATAGGGCAAGGTTCAGAGCTTTTGTAAATAGGGTCATTATGAGGTGCGGGTTAATTGGTGACCCATAACAACAGCAACAACAACACAACTTTGCTTGAAGAAAGTAGACTGAAACGCTAGCTGGAGATGGTCAAAGACTATAACCTTCATCATGTTACATCACAATATCAAGAAAACAAAAAATCTTCATCTCTAAATCAATAGGCAACCTTTTGATGGAGAAAAATTTGAAGTTGTTGAAGATTTCCTTTTACTTGAATTCCTAATCAACATCTATGGTAGCAGCAGTGAAGAAATCAAAAGATTTGTCACACTGGGGAAAATCTGCTGTGGAGGACCTTTTTAAAGTGCTAAAGTCCAAGGATGTCATGTTAGAGACTAAGGTGCACTTGATCCAAGTCTTGGTATATTCAATTGTTTGCTATGCTTCTGAAAGTTGAAAGTTAATGGGAAGACCATAGAAGCATTGATGCCCTTGATTCATAATGTTGGTAAAGAGTATTGACTATATCATGGACTGCTGTTGTTAAGTGAAGTCGAGTCACAGGCGACTCATAGTGACCCTATGAAGGAGAGTCCTCAATGCTTGGGTGTTTCTCATCTTCTCTCCAGGTTCATACGGTTTCAGGAGGCAAGCTATTATGGAAGTGGATGCCATTCCTCTTCCAAGCTTGTTTTAATCGGGGAGTTCCACCCCACTCTCTGTCCACATTGGGTAAGCAGTCATTAACACATTTGACACACATCAGTGTCACAGTGTTCAGCCTCGCAGCAACCACAAGTTACCGCTGTACGGAAACTTGTATACCAGGGCTATACGACCTAGAGGAATGTCTGAACAAAAACAATGAAAGACAGGCCCAAGGGCTACAGATTAAAAGTCACCCACCTTCGGCTTCTGTCCACTGGGGCCTTCTGATCTCTTTCTCTATGTTGATGTTATTGTTGTTAAGTGCCATTGAGTCGCAGGCGACTCATAGCAACCCTATGAAGGAAAGTCCTTAATGCTTGGGTGTCTCTCATCCTCTCTCCAGGTTCATGGGTTTTCCGGAGGCAAACTATTACGGAGGTGGATGCCCCTCCTGCTTCCAAGCTTGTTTTAATCAGAGAGCTCCAATGCACTCTCTCTGTATCATGGACTACTAAAAGAAAAGAAAAAAATCTTAGAAAAGGTACAACCAAGATTCTCTTTAATGGCAAGAATGGTGAAAGTTCATTCATATACTTTCAGCACTTTGTCAAGAGAGGGCAGGCCTTGGCAAAAGACATCATGATGGGGAAGTGGAGGGTCAGTGGAAGAGAGGAGGATTCTCAAAGCGATAGATTGACACTGACTATAACAAGGGGTTTCTGTTGTCACGTGCTGTTGAGTTGCCTGCGACTCATAGCTACTCTAGGTACAATAGCCTTAAACTTTGCTCTATCCTGTGCCAATCTTATTGTCTCTGACACTCCTACCCCTATTACCCCAGTCACTGAATCAATCCATCTCATCAAAGGTCTTTCTCTCCTGCGCTGTCCCTCTGCTCTCCCAAGCATGATGTCCCTCTCCAAGGACTGGTCCTGCCTTACAACATGTCCAAAATATGTCAGACAAAGCTTTAGAATCCTTGCCTCCGAGGAGCAACCTGGCCTCACCCTCTCTAGAATGAACCTGTTTCTTTACATAGCCTTCCATGGTATATTTCTTTCTCTTCTCCAGCACCATACCTCAAAGACATCAATTATCTGTTTATCATCCCTAGTCATTGTCCAGCTTTCTGATGCATATCAAGTAATTGTAAAGACTATGGCCTGGATCAGGAACATCTTAGTGTCCAGGTTGACATCATTGTTCTTAGAATTTTTGAGAGAACTCTGACAGCAGACTTTCCCATGGCAATGTTACTGTTGTTGTTAAGTGCCGTTGAGTCATAGGTGACTCATAGCGACCCTATGAATGGAAATCCTAAATACTGGTTAACTTTTATCCTTCCCCCATGTTCATAGGGTTTTCGGAAGCAAGCTATTTACAGAAGTGGATGCCACTCTTGCCCCCACACTTGTTTTAATCTAGGAACACCACCAAACACTGTCCACCATAGGTAACCATAAACACATTTGACACATCAGTGTCACAGTGTTCAGCTTCACAGAAACCACAAGTTACCTCTGTATAGCAAGTGGACATACCAGGGCTATACCACCAATAAGAATGTTTGAACAAAAACAATGAAAACAGGCAAAACGTCTTTTAATTTCTTGGCTGCTGGTACCAAGAGTGTTGATAATGGAGCCAAGCAAACCAAATACTGTTAACAATCTTTTCATCATCTATCATGATGTTTTAAAAGAAGATGGAACAAATATACTGAGTCACTGTATCGAAAGGAATTGGAAGACACAGAAGAATTTCATGAAACAACATATGAGCAAGAGCCTATGTTGATGAAAGAAGACGTTCAGGCTGCTTTGAAGGAAATGGCAAAAAATAAGGCTCCAGGAATAGATGGTATACCAATTGACATATTTCAGTTAACA
>NW_006399778.1:21829063-21830454 GCF_000299155.1 Elephantulus edwardii | reverse complement strand
ACATAGGGTTGCTATGAGTCACAAGCGACTGGACGGCACATAACAACAACAACATCATGATGTTGCCAAATGGCCCAGTGGTGAGAATCTTTGTTTTCTTGATATTGAGCTTCAATCCATATTGAAGGCTGTAGTCCTTGACCTTCTGCAGCAAGCACTTCAGGTCCTCCTCAATTTCAGCAAGCAGGGTTGTGTAATCTGCATAATGCAGATTGTTGATGAGTCTTCCAACAATCCTGATGCCACACTTCTCCTCATAGAGCCCAGCCTTGTTGTTAGGTGCCATCAAGTTCAGTACAACTCATAGACACCCTACGAACAATAGATCTGACCCCTGTTCTAACCAATGCCATTCTGACACTTCCTGACACATTAGAGCCCATTGCAGCAATCACTGTGTCAGTCCACCTGGCCAAGGATCTTCCTTTCCTTCACTGACCCTCCACCCTTCCAAGCATCTCCAAGGAGTGGCTTCTCCTAGCAACATGCCCGAAGTATGTGAGGTAAAACCTTATCATCTTTATCTCCCAAGAGTACTCACCCTCTCCAAGACATATTTGTTTGTTCTTTATTTATAGTCTTGGAAACCTGATGGGGTGGAGTCACCATGAGTTTGGAACCAACTCGATTGCAGTGAGTTACCAGAAAAATAAACAAATCTGTTTGGAAGAAATATAATGTGAATGTTCCTTAGAAGCAAGGACTTAGTCATCTTCCTTACATCAAGAAAGACCAATCTCTGTCTGGTAAAGTAGAGGGTCAGTGGGAAGGAAGGAAACCTTCAATAAGATGTCTTTCTTTAGGGATTGACTCCTCCAGATACCATGTTCTGGTACAGAGCATCCTTGCTTCTAAGGAGTGTTCTGGTGGCACTTATTCCAGGACAGATTTATTTGGTTTTTGGCAAGTCAGATGCACATGAATCTTTTTAAAATACCATAAATATCTTGGTCAGAGACACCTTAGTCCTCAAAGTTACATTTTTAATATTTAGTGATCTATGTCTCACTCAAACTCATTGTCATTAAATCAGAATTGACTTGTAGTGGACCCTCCACTGAGTTTCTAAGTTTCTGAGGCTTATAAACCACACAAGAGGAGATTGTTTTTCTCCTCTGGAGCCATTACTGAAATTAAACTACCCGAGAGTCAAGGCCTTTGTATTACCCAATCTGTGTTCCTTATGGAGCATATTGTCATAACAAATTGGAAGAAAATTGAAGTCAAATTACAAGTCGAGACATTTTGCTTATTCTATATTTACTGCATAAATAATTTAAAATTGCGCTCCAAATCCACCAGATGCTCTACTGGAAAAGGAGGAACAATCTCCTTCTGTACCAGTTAGATCTGATTTGATGGTACACACACACAAATAATAATAATAATAA
>NW_006399778.1:21820762-21821474 GCF_000299155.1 Elephantulus edwardii | reverse complement strand
GGACAGGCATTTTTCACAGGTACCCGGGATTTCCGGCGGAAGCAAGCCCTTGGAAGCTCTGACAAGCGTGGACTTGGGTGGAAGTGAGGCTTGAGGGCCGCAGCCACCACAGATAAGCAACAGACAGACGTTTTTCACAGGTACCCGGGATTTCCGGTGGGAGCAAGCCCTTGGAAGCTCTGACAAGCGTGGTCTTGGGCGGAAGTGAGGCTTGAGTGCCGCAGCTACCGCAGATAAGATACCATGGACTACCAAGAAAAAAAAATGGGTCTGTCTTGGAGAGGGTGAAACCAAGTTTCACCTTGGATGCTAAGAATTTTAAGCTCCATCTCACATACTTTGGGCATGTGGCCAGGAGGGACCAGTCCTTGGAAAAGGACATCATACTTGGAAAGGTGGAGGGGCAGCACAGGATAGAAAGATCCTGAATGAGATGGATTAATACAGTAACTAGGGTAATGGGAGCAGGTGTGTTAGAATCAGTGAGTCTGCCTTAGGACAGGGCAGACTTCACAGCTATTGTACATAAAGGGTCACTATGAGTCACAGGTGACTTGACAACACTTAGCAACAACAACAAGATGTTGTTGTTGTTGTTGTTGTTTTTGTTATGTACCATCGGGTCGTTTGCAACTCATAGCAACCCTATGTACAACAGCCCTAAACCGTGCTCTATCCTGTGCCAATCTCATTGCCTCTGACACACCCATCC
>NW_006399778.1:21791082-21819688 GCF_000299155.1 Elephantulus edwardii | reverse complement strand
CCAGCCTGGACTTCCGGCAGTTCTCTGCTGATGTACTGTTCCAGTCATTTTTGGATAACCTTCAGTAGAATCTTGCTTGCGTGTGAAATCAATGATATTGTTCTGTAGTTTCCACATTCAGCTGGGTCGCCCTTCTTTGGGATGGGAACAAATATTGACCTCTTCCAGTCAGTTGGCCAAGTGGTTATTCTCCAGATTTTTTGGCACAACTTGGTGAGCACATCCACGGCAGCATCTGTTAACTGAAATATGTCAATTGGTATACCATCTGAAGAACAACAAGATAAGAAAGTCTATTTTGATGATTTACAGCCTTGGAAAAAAACTGTGAGCAGTTTTAATCTGTCATACAGACAAAAGACATAGATGACAGTGGTAAATTAACAGATGTTTCAGTTGTGTGATAAATTAACATTGTCAGCATAGGTACGTAGACTGGGACATGTGCTGTGCATGGAGGTCCCTGGAAACACACCTGGATGCATCCAAACCTAGGGCAGCAAATATAGAATTTCAAGTTTTACCACTTTGCTGCTATCTGTACCTGGTGCATTTCTTACTTTTTCTCATGATGTTTGTTGTCTCCTGCTGAACAAACTGTAGAAATCCAACATTGTCTTTGTCTCTAACATATTCTGAGACAACAGTGAATGGAAAACAATTGCAGATATTATCAACTTTTAAACTCATTGTTTAAATATCCATTTCTTAAAAGATGGGGGTATAACTAAAATGGACCTGAAATGCTTGCTGCAGAGGGTCAAGGACTGCAGCCTTCCATATGGATTGAGGCTCAATGTCAAGAAGACAAAGATTCTCACTACTGGACCAATTGGCAGCGTCAGAATGGATGCCGAAGAGACTGAGATTGTTAACAACTTTAGTCTGCTTGGCTCCCAGGCCAACACTCTTGGCACCAGTAGCCAGGAAATAAAAAACCATATTGCGATGGGAAAGTCTGCTATTAGGGACCTCTCCGGGGTACTGAAGAGCAATTGTGTCACTCTGGAGACTAAGGTGAGTCTGATACAGGCTATGGTCTTTTCAATCACTTGTTATGCATCAGAGAGTTGGACAATGACTAGGGAGGATAGAAGGAGAATTGATGCCTTTGAGCTGTGGTGCTGGAGAAGAGTACTGAATGTACCATGGAATGCCAAGAAAACAAAGAGATTCTTCCTGGAGAGGGTTAAACTAGGCTGTTCCTTGGAGGCAAGGATTCTGCGGCTTCATCTGACATTCTTTGGACATACTGTAAGGAGGGAGAGGTCCTTGGAGAGGGGCATCATGCTTAGGAGGGTGGAGGGATGGCACAAGAGGGGAAGACCCTGTATGAGGTGGATTGATTCAGTGACTGGGGTAATCGGGATGGGTGTGTCAGAGGCAGTGCGATTGGCACAGGATCGAGCAGGGCTTAGGGCTGTTGTACATAGGGTCGTTATGAGTTGCAAGCGACTCGATGACACATAACAACAACAATAATAACATCTAGAAAGAAGGCTCTCAATTTTCTTCAAGGATGGAATGGAGTTATCTGTGGGGCTATGAATATGAATCGAATAGACCTTTCAGCACCTCAAAACACCATGATGACCAAGAAGCAGGTGACCGACCAGTACTCAGAGAGTGGATGTTGGTCCAAGATAAAACAAGGCTTGAATCCTGCCTCTGATATTCACCAGCTATGTCTCTAAACAATCTGAACTTTTACTTTATCAACTACAAACTTGCAGTTGTCATTTGGATTGTGGCAGACTGAGTGTTTAAAGTCTTGCTACTACTGTTCATTGATGCTAAGATCTAAGACCAACGCACAGCAGAAAGAAAGACCTGGAGAACTGCTCCAGAAAACTAGCTGGTGAAATTCCTGTGCTTCATAACAGAACATTGTTAGAATGCTGGAAAGTGAGCCTCTTACGTTGGAAGACACTCAGAATACACAGGCTACAACAATGAACTTGACCATGCCAACAACTGTGAAGACGGTGCAGGGTTAGTGAGCATTTTGTTCTATTCTACACAGAGTCCAAGCTGACTGAATGGCAACAAAACATTTATCAACACATCTTAAGGATATGAAAGATTTTGTACTGAAACTAGGTAACACAAAATGTCTATTAATACAAATCTTTCTTTCCTCCTCAGAGTTTGTTGGTTTTTTGTTTTATTTTTTTAACTTCATTTGTTGTCTTGCTGTTGGGTGCCACTGAGTTGACTATGACTCACAGTGACCCTATGAACAATGAACCTCAAATCTGTTCTATTCTGTGCTAGCGTCATGTGCTCTGGTATGCTTGAGCCCATTGATATAGTCATTGTGATAATTCATTTTGTTTAGGGTCTTCCTCTTTTTCATGGACCATCCACCTTTCCAAGTATGATGTCTTTTTCCAAAGACTGACCCCTCTTGATAACATGTCCAAAGTACATGAGATGAAACTTCACCATCATCTAAAGAGAAACCTTCATTGCACTTTCGCCAAGACAGATTTGTTTGTTCTTTTGGCAGTGATGGGGCATTCATACTCTCTACAAACACCACAAAGGCATTGATGCACCTCTAGACATCCTTATTCATAGTCCAACTTTCAAATGCATATGAAGGAGTCTTTATTCTCAGCATATCTTGGCTTTTCGGTGGACAACATCCTCAGCCCACAATGTATTTGCTCTAAGATTTAATTTTCTTTTTTACCATTAGAAAAATGTACTTTGTGATTACATAAAGATCTCTGGTACTACAGTGATGAAAACATCTGGCTACTGGCCAGAAGTTGGGTGGTTTGAACCCACCTGTCACTCTGCAGGGGAAAGAGGAGATAATCTGCACTCACAAAGATTTGCAGCCTTAGAAATTCTGGGAGGCAGCTCTACTTTAGTTTATAGAGTTACCATCATTCAGGCTGACTTAAAGGAAGTGAGTTTTTATATACTAAACGTTATTGTAGCAGTGCATTCATTGACAACAGTACATTGCCAGAAATGTAGGCTGAAATCAAAAGAGGATGTGGAACAAGGGATATCATTATTGGTAGTGCTTTTTTAAAAAATTTATTTTATATTGGTTTGCTTACAAAATTTGTCTACATTGTGTTTCACATTATCTTTCATTCACATTGTGTTTCAGGCAATCATTCCCATTCATTATATATTATAAAATTAATCAACATTCAACTATGTCTACCATTGCCTTGTTTTTTCCAGATCTTGAACTATGCCCAGCATTCCCCACCAGATCTTTCCCATATCTTTTATCTACTCTTCCCTCATTCCATGAAATTATGTGACCCTATAATTTCCCCCTATTCATCCTCACCCCTCAGCTCCTATCATTCCCCCATCACTTAGATCCTCATATACATCTCTATTTCTACAAATATTGTCTCATATAGTATTAATCCTTATGGGACTAAGTTAATTCACTTCAGAATAATGCTCTCCAGTCCCTCCCAAGTTATGTAATAATTTTCAAAATCATTGTTCCTAAGTGCTGTGTAATAGTCCACTGTTTGAATGTACCTCAGTTTCTCAATTCATTTGGTTGCAGTTGGATGTTTGGGCTGTTTCCATGTTCTTGGGATGGTAATTAACACTGCTATGAACATTGGTGTATAAATATCTTTTTGTATCTCAGTCCTAATTTTCTCTGGGTACATTCCTAAGAGTGAAATAGCTGAGTCATATGGAATTTCTATGTTCAGCTTTTTTTTTCTCTTATTAGTGTGTGTGTGTGTGTGTGTGTGTGTGTGTATGTGTGTGTGTACTGTCAAATTGGACCTGACTGGTACAGGAGGAGATTGCCCCTCCTTCTCCGGCAGAGCATCTGGTGGATTCGAATCACATATCTCTGGGATTGCAGGGCAGCTTCTTGCCACTAGGCCACCAGAGCTCCCCTATGTTCAGCTTTTTGAGGAAGCACTAAACTGCCTTCCAGAGTGCTTCTACCAATTTACACTCCCACCAACAGTGAATGAGAGTTCCTATTTTTGCATAGCCTCTCCAATGTTTATTGCTTGCTGTCCTGTTAAACTTTGCCACTTCTACTGGGGTGAAACGGTATCTCATTGTGGTTTCCTTTGCATCTCTCTTATTACCAATGACTTTGAGCATTTCTTCACATGTCTGCTGGCCATCCAAATGTCTACCTCTGCCAAAGGTCTTTCAATGTTGTTCACCCAGTTTGTAATTGAGATATCAGTCTTTTTCTGTGGAGACCATGAAGTATTTTGTAAACTTTTGTTATGAGACACGTTGTCTGAAATGGTATTGCCAAATGTTTTTTTTTTCCCAGTCAGTAGGTTTACTTTTCACCCAGTTGCAAAAAGTTTTTGATGTGCACAGGAAATTAATCTTGAGAAGGTCCCATTCATCAATTTTACCTTTTCCTGGTTGTGTATTTTTGGCTGAATTTGTCAGCCTTTTTATACCATGGGCTAGACTGTCTAAGATTGGTTCTACTTTATTTCTTAAGATCTTTATGGTTTGGGGCTATACAAGGAATATTATTGTTGATGTCAAATGTATCTTGGTTGAAAGCAGAGAACAGATAGAACCAGAAAGATGTTTACCTGTGTTTTGACTGTGAAAAGACACTGGACCATGTGTGGAACATAACAAATGATGGATAACATTGAGAAAAATTATAATTTCTTAAGACTTAGTTGTGTTCATGTTGTTGTTGTTGGATGCCGTCGAGTCAAGCACGACTGATTTTGACCCTATGAACAGATCCCAACCTTGTGCTATACTATGCCATCTTCACCATATCTGATATATTTGAACGTATTAAAGTCACTGAGCAGAGCAGCCTGGGTAAAATCCAGGAATGTCACTGAGTCAATCCATCTGGTTAAGAGTCTTCCTCTCTTTCACCCACTCAAAAATACGTGAGACAAATCTTTCCTTCCAAGGAGCACTCTTTTTTTTGACATTTTTTTTCCTATATTTTATTAATTTTCATAAACATTTACAGAGATTTTGGGTTTCCATCCATTCCCTGTTGCACTATTCTCCCTACCCTCCTCCCAGCTTGCTCTTGTCCAAATGCCACAGTGCTTGTCAAAGCCAGCTCTGATCAATCTTCCCTGTCAGTGTGTCCTCTGCCATTCCCTATCACTCCTCCCTGAGAGAGACTCCACCCTGAGTCACAAGGAAAAGGGGATGGCGCACTCTCCTAGCTACTTCCTGCCGAAAAGGGACGCCATGGGCCTCAGGGTGAAGACCCTCTCTCACCAGTCCAAAGGGCCCCCTCGGCAGCAGGAAACACACAGACCACCATGGAGATTGATTTTGGGATTTAGATGCACTCCTATCGATTGTGCTTGGCCGTACATGTTCACATCCTCGAAGATGCACCATGGGGGTGTTGCAACCTAGAAGACACAAATCCGACCAACAAGTCACAAGTACATGAGTCCAAAAATTATGGAAAAGTAAAAGAAAAGATTCTTTCATTGTTTTACAAACCCTCCCCCAGGTCACCTCCACCATGTAGCCCTCGCTCTAGTCTCCTGTGATGACAGAAATACCTAGTTATATATCTCTTTTAAACAGTTTTCTCCCTCCTCTGTTTCAGTGCAGTATACATTATTGAACCCAAGGAGCACTCTTAAATCTTTCCTTCCAAGGAGCACTCTTGGCTTCACTTTCTCCGAGACTTTTTTGTTTCTTCTTTTGGCAGTCCACTGAAATATTAGGGAGCTTTGGTGGCTGAGTGATAAGGAATTTCACTTCAACCCAAAGGCACATGGTTCAAATCTGCCAACTGCTCCACAGGAGAAAGAAGGGCAGTCAACTCTTTTGTGATTTACTGCCTCCAGCAATCTTATGGTGGGCCAGCTATGAGTTGCTACTGATTGAATGGTACACAACAACAGCATGGGATTGTTTGTAGTCTTCTGCATATACTATCAAAAGCCATCAATTCTTCTGTCATCCTTATTCATTGTCCAGCTCTCAGTTTCATAACAAGTGCTTGAAAAGACCATGACTTAAATCAAGTACTCCTTAGTCCTCAAGGTGATATCATTGTTACTCAATAATTTGGAGAGGTCTATGACTGCTGGAAGGAGTATATAGAGTCATTGTACCTAAAAGAATTGGCTGACACAGAAGAATTTCAAGAAACAACATATGATCCAGAGGCAATGATGATGAAGGAGGAAATTAAGGTTGCTCTGAAGGACTACGCAAAAAAAAAATAAATAAATAAAGCCCCAGGAATTGATGGAATACCAATTGACATATTTCAGCAAACAGATGCTGTCCTGGATGCACATACCAATTTGTGCCAAGAAATCTGGAGGACAACTAACTACTTGGTCAACTGATTGGAAGAGATCCAAATTTATTCCCATTCAAAAAAAAGCTGATCCGACAGAGTGTGGAAATTATCATACATTATCACCACACACAAGCAAAATCCTGCTGAACATTATCCAAAAACAATTGGGAAAGTACATTGACAGAGAACTACCAGTAATACAAATTGGGTTTAGAAGGACACTAGAGGTATTATCGCCAATGTCAGATGGATCTTGGCAGAAAGCAAAGGGTATCAGAGGGATATCTATCTGTGTCTCATTGACTATGCAAAGACATTTGACTTTGTTGATCACAACAAATTTTGGTTAACTTTGAGGAGAATGGGAATCCCAGAATACTTGACTGTGGTTATGTGAAATCTATACTCGGACCTGGAAGCAGTACTCAGAACAGAGCAGGGAAACGTTACATGGTTCAAAATCTGAAAGGGTGTATGTCAGGGATGCATCTTCTCTTCATACTTTTTCAACAGGTCATTTGGGAAGTTGAACCTTATGACGAGAAATGTGGCATCAAGATTAGAGAAAGATTCATTAACAACCTATATTATGCAAATAACACAACCTTGCTTGCTGAAGCTAAGAAGGACTTGAAGTGTTTGCTGTAGAAGGTCAAGGACTGTAGTCTTCAATATGGATTAAAACTCCACATCAAGAAAAGAAAGATTCTCACCACTGAGCCAATTGGCAGCACCATGATGATTGAAGAAGGGATTGAGGATGTTAACAGTTAGAGTTTGCTCAGCTCCACATGGCACCAAGCAGTCAGGAAGTCAAGACTAATTGCACTGGGTAACTCTACTGTTGGGGACCTCTCCAGAGTATTGAGAAGCAACAATGCCAGTCTGGAGACCAAGGTGAGCTTGATCCAGCCCATAGTCTTCACAATTACATGCTATGCATCAGAGAATTGAATAATGACTCTGGATAATAGAAGAAGAATTGATGCCTTTGAATTGTAGTGCTTGAGAAGAATCTTTAACATACCATGAACTGCCAAGATACCAAATAGGTCTGTCTTGGAGAGAGTGAAACAAAGTTTCTCTTTGGAGATTGGGATTTTGAAGCTCTATCTTACTTACTTTGGCATGTGTCCAGGAGAGACCAATCTTTGAAGAAGGACATCATGCTCAGAAAGGTGAAGGAACAGCACAGGAGAGATAGAAGAATCCAGATGAAATAGATTGATACAGTCACTGGGACAGTGGGGTTAGGTGTGTAGGAGTTAGTTAGACTGGCTCAGGACAGGGCAAGCTTCAGAGGTGCTATTCATAGGGTCACTATGGGTCACAGGCAACTTGATGGCACATGACAACAATAACATGACTGCAAACTTTCTCAGTAAAATACATCTCCTGATCTCTTGACTACTCATACCAACGGTGTTGACTGTGGATCCATGAAAGATGAAGTCATAGACAGTATCAGTCTTTCCTTCATCTATTATGATGTTGTCTATCTGTCTAGTTGTGAGAATATTTGCTTTCTTGCCATTGAGATGTAACCCACATTCAAGGCTGTATTTCTTTTATCTTCTGCAGCAAGCTCTTCAAGTCTTCCTCACTTTCCTCAAGCAAGGTTGTCATCTCCATATCTTAGATTTCCCATGAGCTTTCTCTGATCCTGATGCCATATTCTATTTCACAGAGTCCAGCTTCTCAAATAATTTGCTCAGTATATAGATTGAGTGGGTTTCACTCAAGCTGTTGTGCCAGGCCCGGATTTTGCCTGAGCTGATAGTCCCAGATCACCTGCACCAGAACCTGTCTGAGTGCCAACATCACAGGGCAGTGGAGAGGAAATGAACAGACAGGGGCAGCTGGTGGCCTGAGCTATGTTGCATGGGCTGACCAGAGGTAGTGGGGAGGGATGGGCTAGAGGACTAGGAGAGGGAACAGACATGGGTGCTGGTGGGACAGAGCTGGGGAGGGTACGATGACACGTGTACTAAAAGGGGACAGGACCAACACCAAATTGGATAGCTATAAAATGAGAAAGAGTCTTTCATCTACTCTATTTGGTTAACTAATTGTCTGTCACATATTGCCTTAAAGCTGAGAATCCAAATTAAAACAGACAAGGGTGAAAGATTGCCCATTTACTTCTGAAATAACAGAACTTTGAAAACCATATGCACAACAGAGCAAAGTTAGAGTGTTGCTGTTGCTGTTGTTGTTGTTGTTATAAACCATCAAGTTAGAATTGATTCATAGCTGACCCTCCAGAGGGTTTTCAGAGGCAGTGAATCATTCAGGAGATTACCCATTCTTCTCTCGCAGAGCAGCTGGTGGTTTCAAACCACATGTTTCTGGAATTTCAGTGTAACTTCTTGCCATTAGGCCACCAGAGCTCCCTACAGTTAGATTAGACTAAAAGATATGGTAGTGGAGGCTGAACCCTGTACTGAAAATCATAAAGGAGGAGGAAAAGTTGCAAACAGACACTAGTAATTGGAACATGGAATATGAGAAATAGGAATGTAAGAAAATTGGACATTGTTAAGGAAGAAATTGAATGCGTAAATATTGAAATACTAAGCATTGGTGAAATGAGATGGATTAGCATGGGACATTTTTAATCAGATAAGCACATTATCTACCATGCTAGAAATAAAGAGGTGAAGAAAAATGGGATTGCACTCATAGTTAAAAAGACAATTTCTAGATTCAACTTGTGATACAGTACAGTGAGCGATAGGATAATATCTATACACATATATAAAAGATATGTTAATACCACTATTATTCAAATATATATCTCAACAACCAAAGCTAAAGAAGAGGAAATAGAGGATTTCTACCATCATTTGCAGACTGAAATCTATCAAACATCAAACAAAGATGCATTAATAATGAGTGACTTGAATGCAAAAGTTGGGAACAAGGAAGAAGGATCAATAGTTGGAAAACATAGATTTGGTGACAGAAATGAAACTTAGATGTAGAATGATAGAATTTTATACAATCATTGATTTATTCACTGAAAAGAACCTTTTCTAAGAAACACAAACAGCAACTATGGATTTTACATGACAGTCTACACAGGAATCAGATTGATTACATAGGTGGAAAGAATCACTGGAGAAGCTCAATATCATCTATGAAAACCTATGCCAAGTGGTGACTGCAGAACAGACCAGCAACTACGAACATGTAAGTTCAAATTGAAGCTGAAGAAAATGAAATCGAATTCACGAGAGTCAAAATTTGATCTTGAGTCTATTCTACCTGAATTAAAAAACGATCTCAGGAACAGCTTTGAGGCCTTGAACACTAATGAACAAAGACTAGACCACCTATGGGAGGAAACTAGGAATATAATCCAAGAAGAATGTAAAAAGTGATTAAATGTAGAGGAGGAAGAAAACACCAAGGTGGATGTCAGAAGAGATTCTGAATATTGCACTAAAGGTACAAAAAGCCAAAGCAAAGGGAAGAAATCAGGAAGCTGAGGAGCTGAACAGAAGATGTCAAAGGGCAGATCGGGAAGACAAAGCAAAATATTATAATAAAATGCACAAAGAGCTGGAGTTGCACAAAGAGTTAGTCAAGAGGGATAAACTCACTTGGCATTTCTTAAGCTGAAGGAACTGGAGAACAAATTGAAACTTTGAGTTGCAATACTTAAGAATGCTATGGATATTGTGAAATGTTTTTTCCAGTTGGTAAGTTTTCTTTTCACTCTGTTGGAAAATGTTTTTGATGTGCACAAAGATTTAATCTTTAGAAGGTCCCATTCACCAATTTTATCCTGTTCAGACTGCATTTCTGGCTGTATTTGGAAGTCTCTTTATACCATAGACTAGACCATCTAAGCTTGATCTCAGTTTGTCTCTTAAGAACTTTATGGTTTTGGTCTCTCCTCTCAGGTCTCTGATCCACCTTGAGTTGATGTGAGATGGCACTGACATATCAGAGAAGAGCCTCATAACAAAAGTTTATGAAATACTCCTGAGCTTCCAGAAGAAAAAGACTGATAACCCAATTACAAAATGGGAAAAGACATGGAAAGAACTCTCATAGAGGAAGATATTTGAATGCTCAACAGACACATGAAGAAATGTGCAAAATCACTGGCAATAAGAGATGCACATCAATGAGATACCATCACACTCCAGTAGCAGTGGTAAAGCTTAACAAGACAACAAGTAATAAATGTCAGAGATGATGGTGAGATAGGAACTCTTATACATTGTTGGTGAGACTGTAAAATGGTACAAACACTCTGGAAGGCAGTTTGGTGCTTCCTCAAAAAGCTAAACATACAAATTCCATATGACCCAGCTATTCTACTGCTTGGAATATACGTCAAGAAAATGAGAACTGAGGCACAAACAGAGACTTGGACACCAGCGCTCATAGCATTCACTATCGCAAGAATACGGAAACAACCAAGATGTCCAAAACAATTTAATAGATTGAGAAATTATGCTATATTCACACAATGTAATACTACAAAGCACACAGGAGCAATGATTTTGTAAATTACTACGTGACTTGGGAGGGACTGAAGAACATTATACTAAGTGAACTAACTCAGTAATATAAGGACAAATAAATACCGTAGAAAACCTTTATTGCAGAATGATTATAAGGATCCGAGGGGAGGGGGAGAATGGAGACAGAGGGATGAAGATCAGGGGTGTCAATTTAATCATTGGGTACTACAATTTGATGGGTGGTGGAGGTGAAGGAAATGGGGAAAAATCCGGTGTGAAAAGCAATGTCAATGAATCAGTGTGTGTGTGTGTGTGTGTGTGTGTGTGTGTGTATTTGTTGTTGTTATGTGCCGTTGAGTCACCTGAGACTCACAGAGACCCTATGTACAACAGTGCTCTATCCTGTGCCAATTTATTGTCTCTGACACATCTACCCCCATTACTCCAGTTTGTACTCCTTCCATCTTCAATCCTATTCATTCTATATGTTGAGCAAATTAGTGGAGAAGACTCTGTGAAGAGGAATGTGGCATCAAGATTGAAAGTAGACTCATCAATAGCCTGCGTTAAGCAGATGACACAACCTTCCCTACTTAAAATGAGGAGGACTTGAAGAGCTTGCTGCAGAAGATCAAAGAATACAGCCTTCAATATGCATTGTATCTCAGTGTAAAGAAAATAAAGATTCTTACCACTGGACCAATAGACAACATCATGACAGATAGAGAATAGATTAAAACTATCAACAACTTCATCTTACTTGGATCCACAATCCACACCCATAGTACCAGCAGTCAGGAAATTAGAAGGCCAATTTCACTGAAAAAGTCTGCAGTTAAGGACCTCTCCAAATTATTGAGGAGTAACTATGTCAATTTGAGAACTAAGGTGCATCTGATTCAGGCTATGGTCTTTCCGATCACTTGTTATGCCTCTAAGAGCTGGACAATGAATAAAGACTACAGAAGAAGAATTGGTGCCTTTGAGTTTTGGTGTCTGAGGAGACCACCGAACATCCCATGTACTGCCAGAAGAGCAAGCAAATATGTCTTAGAGAGAGTGCAGATAGAGCACACCTTGTAGGCAAAGATGATGACGCTTCACCTCACATTTTTTGGGTGTGTTGCTAGGAGGGGCTATTCCTTAGAGAGGAACATGATGCTCAGAAAGGTAGAGGGTCCGCGAAGGAAAGGAAAACCCTCGACCAGGAGGATTGGCATGGTGACTGCCACAGTGGGCTCTAGTGTCTTAGGAAGTATGAAGATGGCACAGGATAGGGCAGAGTTCAGATCTGTTGTTCTTAGGGTTTCTGTGGGTCATGCTCATCTCAATGGCAACTAACAACAACAAAGATTGTAAGGATAGTACAGGGCCACCCAATGTTTATTTCTGTGATCTATGGGGTCACTAGTGAACATAACAGAAGTCAAACATTATGCTTAGTGAAATATCTCAGTCACAAAAAGACAAATACTGTATAATGCCACTGTTACAAAATAGGACTGACAGGGGATTTGGGGAAAAATTAAGAAAAAAGGGGATAAATAATATACATGACTTTGAACTTGACGAGGGAGAGAACTGTATAAAAGGAATATTTGATTAGGTATTATTGATATGGCAAGAGTCCAGAATAAAAGCTGCATAATAAAGTGGTCTGGGAAAGGGGGGACAATGACTGTGTAACAGTGAAAGAACTTTTTTCCCAAAGGGAAAAAAAAAGGAGCTAGGGGGGAGGAGGGGCAGGGAAGAAAATGTGCAACAATGAATGAATGAAACCCAAGTTCTTCATGAAGTTACAATAAAATCTCAATTAAAAAAAAAAGAAAGCAGGTAAGAACAGCAACATGTACTAGATGTTATTATACTACTTGGTTATCTTGGTTCTGTCCTTTGTAAATGTAGTGCCATGCTAAGGTATAGAAACTGTTAGTACCTATGCTTTACCTATGCCGGGTGAGGTTTTGTTCATGTTGTGTATTTAGATAAAGCATGCATTTTGTACTTCCATTCCCTGATACAAAAAAGACCCTTGAGATGTGATGGAAATATCATAAGTTCGTTAGTTTTTAATTCAATATTTCACCTTTTCAAGAAGACAAAAGAGTAATATTTAGCATTTCAGACCAATTGTGAACATATTTTGAATTATTATAGTCTCAATCAATCTTTCCAGAAGCAAAAAGAAAACCCAGTTTAATCAATTCTGACTCATAGGAACCCTATTGGACAGAGCAAAACTGCCCCATATAATTTCTAAAATTATAAATCTTTACTGAAGCAAGACATTTTTCTCTCCTAAGTGTGACTTGCAGGTTTGAACCACTGACCAACGATTCTATAGTAACTGCTCTTCTTTTTTTAAAGAAAATTTTTGTTATTAATTTCAATGAAAATTTACAGAGACTTTGGATTTCCATTCATTCATTGTTGTACTTTTCTCCCTGCCCACCCCGCCCCCCAGTACACTCTTCTCTTTGAAAAGTAAAAGAAAACTTCTTTCATTGTTTTACTATCCCTCCCCCCAGGGTCCACTCCGCTATGCAGCCTTTGTCCTGGACTCCTGTCATGACAAAAATATCTAATCACATATCCCTTTTAAACAGTTTTCTCCCTCATCTGTTTCAGTGCAGTATATGTAATTTATCCCGTCTTTCTCAGTCTCCCCCCAACCTTGATGCCAGTCCGATTTTACAACAGTGGTACCATGCAGTATTTGTCCTTTTATTACTGAGATATTTCACTCAGCATATTGTCCTCCAGGGTCACCTATTTTGAATAATATTGCATGAGTTCCTTGTTTTTCAATGCAGCATAGTATTCCATTGTGTAACTATACCAGAACTTCTCTATCCATTCGTTTTTTGATGGGCACTAAGGTTGTTTCCAACTCCTTGCTATTATTGCGAACAAAGCCGCGATAAACATGGGTGTGTATATATCTGTTTGGGTGTCAGTAATGGT
Source organism: Elephantulus edwardii (assembly GCF_000299155.1). NCBI lineage: Eukaryota > Metazoa > Chordata > Mammalia > Macroscelidea > Macroscelididae > Elephantulus > Elephantulus edwardii. Next base: position 21,805,963 of record NW_006399778.1, on the reverse strand, counting down.
CTCTTTGGGGTGTATTCCCAGTAGTGGAATTGCTGGATCAAATGGTATCTCTATTTGCAACTTTTTGAAAAAGCACCACATCACCTTCCACAGTGGTTGCACCGTAACTGCTCTTCTTCAACACCACCATTCAAGGGCATTGATTATTCTTTTTTCCTGTTTAAAAAAAAAAGAAAGAAACTTCTTTTTATTTACAAAGATTCATAGAATATCATCAATCTCTTACAGGGAGCCTTCAATTTACTGACGAAGAAGCTGAAGTCCAAAGCTGACCAATTCAAAGCTTAGTGGTTGTTAGCACGTTGTTTCATTCATCCATCATAATGGGTGTGTGTGTGTGTGGGGGGGGTCTCATACAAGGCATTGGGCTGCAGGGACACAGGAATATCTAGGGTGTGGCCTCTACCTTTGCAGTTTCTGGGGCAAGGGGGCCACATGGCTCATTAATGCAAAGCTAAGATGTAGCTCCTGACATCTAGCCTGCCATCTTTCCCTTGAGACACTCTCATTTATTCCAGTTTTCAATTTCCTGGAGCCTTAGGCCCTTTAGATATGTACCTTTTCCCTCACCTATTTCCACCTCCAACACAGGATTCCTTGGTGTGTTTTCTAGGAACAAGAAGTTACAAGGTTTTTGAGACAACAGAGTCAATAGAGAAGTAGCAGGCTCACTTAGGCCACTCCCCTGTGTGGTGCCTCTGGGAAGATCTATCTTGAATCACCACCACCCTGGCCCTGTGCTATGACCTCCAGTGATAACAGAGGCCGGGAGAGGGGCTGTCACGCCAGCTTCGAGGCTGCACCTGGTCATCAAAGATGAGTCAAGTCTCATGGCAGAGTTCAGTCTCACCCTGTCCCACCAACTAAAATCTTAGGTCAGTCAAAAGGAAGAGAGATGGCCCCATGAAGACCCAGGAAGCCACTGAGGAGGGGGCCTCAGGGACTCCTTCCCCAGCACCCTGGCTCTAACAGAAATGAAGGTTCTCTGCACGGTAGATGAAGTATAATTGAGCCATTTTGATTTGGACTGCTGCTGACTTGAAGAGTGTATGATATGTGTCATCACCTCCCTGGGAAAGCAGCAGGTCTGCCATGACTTGGTCTCCCACACCCAGGACAAAGATGGTCACTTTCATGCAACCTCTAATGCTGCTGTCTGGATCTTGTAGCAGGCTGAGGCCTAGCTACTCCCTTAGCAGCGTGTGACCTGGAGAATAGTAGAAAAACCCAATGTCTGTTTGGAATCTCTCCATCTCTGATTTGTATCTCAGTACCGAGGAGTTCATCACCAGGATTAAGACGATCTTATGAAGAGTTTTGCAGGAATCTCATGGAAATTCTGGAAGAAGGTATCATTGAAGAAAGGGTTGTTTCCTCTCTTGATCCTTGTGTGGTTCTCCTGGCCACCGATAGTGACCTTCACCGGTGACCTGATATTCTTATCCATGCATGAGCTGTTGGGCTTCAATCACCCTTATTAGAACCTGAATGTCCTGAGGCTTTGAGTACAGAGCTGGGAGTGTGAGATAGCCGGCAACCATCTCCTTCTGCCGTGCCACTTCTCTTGCTGTTACACCGTGGAGATTTTCATCTGTCTTTATATCCTGGGTGATAAGGGACACCTGTAAGGTGATAGTGCAATTTGTGATCTTCATGAAATGACCATGAAGGGATAATTCCTTCACATGTAGGACTTTATTTGGTTGATCTACCAAGGGCTTGAGCAGTACTATGGCCATGCCAATGAAACGTTCATGTTTAGATGAGCTTATGTCCCGAAGGGTAGAGTTCAAGAAGGAGTCTTCTTGCAAGGGACAGGCCCAGAGGTGTCAGACCAAGGTCTCATTCCATGTAGGGCTTTTCCTTTTGCCACTTGAGTTCACTTCTTGATATCTGGCTCTAGCATGAAGCTCAGGCACAACTTGCGGGCAGAAAACCTGCACCAGAACAGTCTGTCCATTCCCTATCTATGTGAGGGACTGAATTAATTTTCCTCGAGACATATCATAACAGAGAAGCCAGCATTTAGCTGATGCAGGCATGACTAGACCCAAGAACACACTTTAAATGCATGACCAGGTCACTCCAGGTGTTCCCTTTTAACTTTAAAATCTGCTAGGAGCTTTCCTGACCACGCAACTGAGTCCTACATGACCTTCTAGAGCACATTCATCGTGAAAGGCATATTCCCTGACGACCACACGCCATGCCTGGTGAACCATCTTTAAGGCCACATGCACAAAACACACTCGACTGCAGCCCTCTTTCATTTTTATTCACTGTCCAGCTTTCAGACATATATGAAGCAATTAAAAATGGATCATTTGGATCCAGTGCACTTCAGTCTTTTTTTAAAAAAATTATAAATATTTTAGGTTGTGATTTTAATGGAAGTTTACATAAAATTTGGATTTCCATTCATTTATTTGTTGCACATTTCCCTCTCTACCCCACAAGTTAGCTTTTCTCTTAAAAGAATTCATTCATTATTGCACAATTTCATCCTCTCCAGTCCACTTTTCTATGCACCTCTTATTCTGGACTATTCTGATGCAAATAATGTCTAATCATATATTCCTTTTAAACAGTTTTTTGCCTTCATATGTTCCAGTGCAGTGTTCATTATTTAACTCCTGTTTCCCCTCAAGCTCCATGAGAGTCCCACTCTATAAGAGTGGCATTATACACTATTTGTCCCTTCGTGACTGAGATATTTCACTCAGCATAATATCTTCCAGGGTCACCCATATTGTAGAATATTTCATGAGTTCCTTATTTTTCAGTGCTGCATAGTATTTTGTTGTGTGAATATACCACAGCTTCTCTATCTATTAATTTATTGATGGGGACTTGGGTTGCTTCTATCTCTTTGTAATTGTAAACAATGCAGTAATGAACATGGAGATATCTATCTATCAATCTATCTATCTATCTCTGTTTGTGTTGCAGTTCTGGTTTCTTTAAGGTATATTCCCAGTTGATCAATTGATGGGTTAAATGGTATTTCTATTTCAAACTTTTTGAGAAAACTCCACACTGCCTTCCATACGGGTTGCATTATTTTGAACTTCTACCAACAGTGAATAAAGGTTCCAATTTCTCCACAACCTCACCAGCATTTGTTGTTTTCTGCTCTGTTGAACTTTGTTATTGTTACTGGGGTGAGATGGTATCTCATAGTTGCTTTGATTTGCAACTCGCGCTTTAAACTGGCATTATCGTCTTTAGCACTATATAGAGTTCTTTAGAACAGATTTTCCCAAATTAACATACCTTTTGATTGATTTTTTTATTGAGATTTTAATGAAACTTTATAGAGTACTTGAATTTCCATTCATTCATTGTTGCACATTTTCTTCCCTGCCCCCACCGTAGTTCACTTTTCTCCTTGAAAAAAAAATGCTTTCATTATTGTACCATTCCCCACACCCATCCCAGTCCACTTTATTATGCAGCTCTTATATTGGACTGTTATCATGCAAATAATATCTACTCATATATTTCTTTTAAGTATTTCTTTCTCTGATCTGTTTCCATGCAGTGTACATTATTTATCCCCTCTTTTCTTAGTTTCCCCCCAACCCAGATGTCAGTCCTGTTTTACAACAGTGGCATTACACATTATTTATCTTTTTTTTTGCCTCTTTTACCTTTCTTTTTTATTATTAAATTTTTGTCCATTCTTTTTCTTTTTCTTTTTTAAATTTTTTATTGTACTCTTTATTGCACTTTACAGCTAACTTCCCCCTTCCTTTTTTATTATTAATTTTAATGAAAGTTTACAGAGACTTTTGAATTCCATTCACTCATTGTTGCACTTTTCTCCTTGTACACCCCTTCACCCAGTTTTTTGAAAAACAAAAGAAAAATTCTTTAACACATTGCTGCAAATGACGGCAAAATGTGTTCCTAAACACAGTCATCAATTTAAAAGTGTGCAGCAACTTATTAATTGTTATACAATCCCTCTCCCAAAATCCACTCCACTATGCAGCCTTCATTCTGGACTCCTGTAATGACAGTAACATCCAATCAAAAACTGTTTTAAACTGTTCTCTCTCTCATCTGTTTCAATGCAGTATACATCATTCCTCCCCTCCTTCTCTGTCTTCCCTCAATCCGAATGTCAGTCCCGTTTTACAACAGTGGCCCTGTGCAATATTTGTCCTTTTGTGACTGAGATATTTCACTCAGCATAAGGTTCTACAGTGTCACTCATTTTGTGTAATGTTTCATGAGTTCCTTGTTTTTCAATCAGCATAGTATTCCGTTGTGTGAATATACCACAGCTTCTCTATCCATTTGTTTGTTGATGGGCACTTAGATTGTTTCCAATTCTTTGCTATTGTGAACAAAACCACGATAAACATGGGTGTGCATATATTTGTTTGGTGGTGGTGGTTATAGTTTCTTTGCGGTAAATTCTCAGTAGTGTAATTACACAGACATTCCAATGGCTACCACACACATGTTGGGAGAAAACAGGGGAAAACAAACAAAAAACACTCCATCAATCTCTACAATAATGCCAATACCACAATGTCCTGGAAGCAGCAGACAACACCAAGTCCCAAAAAAGAACAAGACAAGATGCCACTCTACAAAAAAATGATCAAGACAGAGTCAGGAAAGGCTGATTCTCAGAGGGGAAATTCAGAAGATTAATATCAAATGTTTTCACAGGATGGAAGAAAAAAAATGAAGAAATCCTCAAGCAAAACTAGGCAAATTGGAAAAAAATCACTATAAGACAAATTTGATAAAATCAATGAAGAATTAGAAACCATAGAAAAACAAAAATTTGCAACCCAGAACAAGATTAGTATTTCAGAAGCTGTTAACATGTTGGGGAGACAGAAGAGCAAAAATGAAGTGATAGAGAATAAGCAAACTAGAAGCTAGGAGGCCTCGGCACCCATCTGTTAGAGGAAAAGACAGAGCCAAGAATGGAGGAAAATGAAGAAAGCAAAACAATTATGTGGAATACCCTCAAAAGGAATAAGTGTAATTAAAATTCCAGAACAAGAAGCAAAAAAGGTACCAAGTAAATTGCCTAAGAGGTACTAGAAAAAACTTTCAGGTATCATGAAAAATGAGGAACTATATCTCTAAGAAGCTAAATGAATCACAAAAAGGATAGACCCCAAAAGGAAAACATCAACCATATCATAGTCAAATTCTCCAAAATCAAAGACGAGGAGAGAATTAAAAGAAGCTAGAGCAAAACAAATTTACCTACAAAGGAGAACAAATAAGAGTAAGCCCTAATTTCTCAGAAGAAATCAAGCAAGCAAGAAGACAATTAATTGTTGTGGTGATGTGCTGTCAAGTCACATGTGACTCATGGTGACCTTATGCACAATAACCTTGTTTTACCATTTCTTTTAAAAAGAAAACAGAAATGGAGACTGTACACATGGACCCCACCTAAGGAATATACAGGAATAAAATTAACTACATGTACGGAAAGAGATAGTGGGGAAACTCAATGTCACATTCAAAATAAGACCACAGGTTGACTGTGGAACAGACCATCCATATCTATTATGTGCCAACTTTACTGTCTCTGACACACCTTCCCTCATTACTCCAGTCACTGAATCAATCCATCTCATAAATCGTCTTCTTCTCTTTCTCTGTCCCTCCACCCTTCCAAGCATGATGTCCCTCTCCAAGGATTTGTCCTTCCTTGCAACATGCCCAAAGTATGTCAGACGACGCCTCAGAATCCTTGCCTCCAAGGAGTAGCCCGCTTTCACCCTCTCCAGGACAAACCTCTTTGTTCTCCTGGCAGTCCATGGCATATTCAACACACTTCTCCCGCACCACAGCTCAAAGGAATCAATATCTTTCTATTATCCCTGGTCATTGTCCAGCTCTCTGAAGCAAAGCAAGAAATTGTGAAGATTATTATGGCCTGGATCAGGCACACCTTAGTCTCCAAATTGACATTGTTGCTCTTCAGTACTCTGGAAAGATCCTGACACCTGACTTTCCCAATGCAATTCATCTCTTGATTTCCTGGCTGCTGGTACCAAGAGTGTTGATGGCGGAGCCAAGCAAACTAAAGCTGTTAATAATCTCAATCTCTTCGGATGACATATACAAAACTCTTGTACCCTGCAAAACTGTTCATAAAATATTACAGAAATTATTACATTATTTTTTAAAAAAACACAGACATTAAGGGAGTTCGTGAACATAAGACCGACTTTGCAAGAAACACTAAAAGAAGTTGTTCACACAGAGACAGCACAGAAAAGTGGAGGGAACAAACTAACCAGCAAATAAACAAAAAGAGAATTTCACAAAATGGCAATAGTAAAACCTTGCCTTTTGAAAATCACATTGAGTGAGAAAGATTTGAATGTACTGTTTAAGAGTAAAAGAGTGGCAAGAAGCTGCACTGCAATCCCAGAGGAACACGGTTCAAATCCACCAGATGCTCTGCCGGAGAAGGAGGCGCAATATCCTCCTGTACCAGTCAGATCTGATTTGACGGTACACGCACACAAAATAATAAAAAATAAAAAAAAATTAAAAAAAAGAGTAAAAGAGTAGTAGTTGGGATAAAAACCACGACCCATTAACAGTAGTAATTAATAGTAATAATAGAGAGCACAGATCAATGATGTTTAATTGTAAAAGACACAATTTTGAGGGTGATTGTAAGAAACACATGTGAATAAAAAAATTTTTTTTAAAAAATTTAAAGATAAAATGAGGGAAAATAAATGCACCCAAACCCCAAAACAACATGGAATGTGAATGACTGTACAAAATACAGAGTGTGTGAATGAAACACAACATATATAAATGATTGTGTACAACATAAAGTGCATGTAGAAAATATGACATATATGAATTATTATATGCAAATTAATAAAAAATTTCTTAAACTTTCCTCTCCTAAAAAGGTCAATAAATCAATTGCAAAATCAACAAAGAAAAAGATACAAATAATATGAATAAGAAATAAAATGAGTGATATCAGAACAGAACCAACTCAAATAAAAAGGACAATAATGGAATATTATGAAAAGCCAAACCCACAAAGTATGAGAGTTGAAGTTTGCCTCCAAGGAACAATCTGGCTGCAACTTTTCCAAGATTGTTCACTCTTATTTATTCTTTTGGCAGTCTGTAGATAGCATTCTTCTTCAATCAGACAACTCAAAGGCTTCCATTTCCTCCCTGCCATCCTTATTTTTTGTCTAGCTCTCCAATGCATAGCAACTGAATTAGGCATGTCTTGGTCTTGAAACTAATATCATTGCTTTTCAGGACTTTGGAGAAGTCCCTGACAGTAGATTTCACTGATGGTACCATTGTGGGTCCAAGCAAGATGAAGTAGTTGACATAATTAATCTTTTCTCCATCTGACATGATTTTGTCTGTCAGACCAATGGTGAGGATTTTCATTTTCTTGATGCTGAGATGTAATCCACATTGAAGGCTGTAGTCCTTGATCCTTTGCAGCAAGTGCCTCAAGTCTTCCTGGCTTTCAGTTAGCAAGGTTGTGCTGTCTGCATAAAGCTTGGTGTGGATGAGTCTTCCTCTGATCTTGATGTCATACTCTTCTTCATAGAGTCCAGCTTCTCTAATGATCTGCTCAGCACACAGATTGAATAGGAATGGAGAAAGGATACAGTCCTGATGCACACATTTTCTGATTTTAAACTAGTGTTCCCTTGCTCTGATTGAAAAGACCATAGCATGAATCAGGAACACTTTACTCCTCAAACTGATAACATTGTTTCTCAATAATTTGAGATGTCCCTGAGTACAGACTTCCCCAGTGCAATATATCTCCTAATCTCCTGACTGCTGGCACCGAGGGTGTTGATCATGGATCCAAGTAAGATGAAGTTGTTGACAATTTGGTCCAGTGGTGTGAATTTTAGTTTTCTTAACCTTGAGATGCAAGGTGAAGATGCCTTCTTATTGAAGGTTATATTTTTTAATCTTCTGTAGCAAGTGCTTCAAGTTCTTACTTTCAGCAAGAAAGGTTGTGTCAAATACATAACATAGTTTATTGATGAATCTTCCTCCAATCCTGATGCCACATTCTTCCTCAAGCCAGCTCCTCTAATAATTTGCTAAGCATACAGATTGACTAGGTGGGGTGTCGGACCCTTGACAATTAGCTTTTCTAGCCATTGCAATAGCCTTCATTGGGCGGGGGTGGGGGGGTTGATCTCTAGCTACATTAACTGTGGGCACATGGTATTGAAAATTATCAACCTCTGTGAGACCAATATATGAGCATGCTTTCCACACCGTGAGAGGTGGTAATGGAAGGATGGTGAAGAGACTGTGACAATGTGTAACTAGAGAAATCCTGGAGATGGAGCCACAGTTAAAAGTTTCTTGCTGGATGATTGAAGGGAAAGCTGACTGATAACTGTTCTGAGGTAAAGTTTGCTGGATGGTGGAGGAAATCAGGCTTCTTGCATTTATTTGTGCTGCTGAGCTGAATGAACCTGGACTTCACTAATTGAGGAATTATGCCTTGTTAGTATGGCTTGGGACTGATAGAGTAAACTGGGACTTACATTTGTGTGATATTATTTGCCTCCTCGACTCCCCAACCTATTTTCCTAATAAACCCCACAACTGTGAGTAAAGTCTGTGAGTCAATTTGCAATGAACATTGTACCCAATGACTAGTAGAAATAGGTGCAGGAGTAAATGAGGTGGCATGTCCGACTATGTGGCTATTTGTTTAGTACTATGGGTGTTACTGATGGGGACAGTTCCCCTTTATGAAATGAGTAGAAATCAGACTTGGCTATCCCCACATTGGATCTGCTCTTTTCACAATAGGCGTGAAGAGAAGATACAATCTTGATATACATACGTTTCTTAATTTTAAACCATGTAGACTGGAAGAGATCTATATTTGTTCCCATTCCAAAGAAAGGTGACCCAACAAGTGTGGAAATTATCAAACAATATTATTAATATCACATGCAAGCAAGAATCAGCTGAAAATTATCAAAAAATGACTGGAACAGCACATCAACAGAGAAGCCAGGAACGAAGGCTAGGTTTAGAAGAGCCCTTGGCACTAGGACTATTATAGCTAATGTTAGATTAATCTTAACTGAAAGCAAAGAGTACCAGAGGAATGTCTGTGTTTCATTGACTGTACAACGGCATTTGACTGGGTGGATCACAACAAACTGTGGCTGACTCTGAGAAGAATGGGAATACCAGAACATCTGGTTGTGCTTATGTGAAACCTCTACTTGGACCAGGAGGCAGTCGTCAGAACAGAACAAGGAAATACTGCATGGTTCAAATTTGGGAAGGGTGTGGGCCAAGGATGTGTTCTGTCTTCATACCTTTTCAATCTATATGCAGAACAGATTATCTGGGAGGCTGGGCTCTATGAGGAGGAATGTAGCATCAGGATTGGAGGAAGACTCATCAACAATCTGTGTAAAGCAGATGATGCAACCCTGCTTGCTGAAACTGAGAAGGACCTGAAGTGCATAATGTCAAGGACAGCAGTCTTAAATATAGATTGAAGCTCAACATCAAGAAAACAAAGATTCTCACCACTGGTCTGATTGGCAGCATCATGATAGATGATGAAGAGATTGATATTGTTAACAGCTTTAATTTGCTTGGCTCCACAATCAATACTCTTGGTACCAGCAGCCAGGAAATTAAAAGACGAATTGCATTGGGGAAAGTCTGCTGTCAGAGACCTCTCCAAAGTACTAAAGAGCAATGATGTCAGTCTGGAGACTAAAGTGCACCTGATACAAGCCATGGTCTTTGCAATTACTTGCTATGTGTCAGAAAGCTGGACAATGACTAGGAATGATAGAAGGAGAATTGATTCCTTTAAGCTATGGTGCTGGAGAAGAGTATTGAATATACCATGGATGGCTGGGAGAACAAACAGGTTTGTCCTAGAGAGTGCGAAACCAGGCTGCTCCTTGGAGACAAGGATTCTGAAGCTTTGTCTGATATACTTTGGACATGTTGCAAGGTGGGACCAATCCTTGGAGAGAGACGTCATGCTTGAAAGGGTGGAGGGACAGCACAAGAGAGAAAGACTCTTGATGAGATGGATTGATTCAGTGACTGGGACAATGAGAGTAGATGTGTTGGAGACAATAAAATTGTCACAGGATAGAGCAGCGTATAAGGCTGTTGTGCATAGGGTCACTATGAGTTGCAAGTGACTCGATGGCACATAACAACACAACAACAACAACAGTGTTCCTTTATTCTGTTTGTATAGATATTCATATATCTGGTGGCTTAGTGGTAAGAAGCTGTGTTGCAATCCCAAAGGCACCTACTTAGAATCCACTAGCTGCTCCATGGGAGAAGGATGGGCCATATCCTCCCTTGTGATTTTTTTTTGCTGTTGTTCTTGTTAGGTTTCATCCAGTTAAGTATGACTCAGCAAACAAATGAACAACGGATCTGAACCCTATCCTATTCTGTGCCATCACAATTTCTGACACACGCAAGCTTATTCCTACAGTCATGGTGTGAATCCATCTGGTTCAGGGTCTTCCTCTCTTTTGCTAACCTGCCACCTTCCCAAGCATCATGTCCCTTTCCATGCAATGGCATTTCGTAACACCATGCCCAAAATATATGAAATGAAGTTTTGACATTCTTGGCTCTAGGAAGCACTCTGTGCTTTCTCCAAGCCATATTATTTTGTTATTTTGGTAGTTCATGGGATGTTCATTACTCTTCTCCAATACCACAGCTTAAAAGTATTAAAAAATAGTATCAAAGAGTATCAAAAGTATCCTTATTCACTAACAGTGAATCTTTTAACAGATGTCATTACTTCTTAGTCTTAGATAGGTCTTTGATAGCAGACTTTCCCAATGCAACATGTCTTTTGATGTCTTCACTGTGGGTACCAAGAATATTGATTGTGAATCCAAGTAAGATGAAATTGTTGACTACTTCAATATTTTCTGCTTTTATCATGGTGTTGCATGTAGGCTGAATGGTGAAGATTTTTCTTTTGTTGATGTTGATATGGAATCCATATTGAAGGCTCTTCTGCAGCAAGTGTTTTTTCAAGTTCTCTTCACTTTCAGCAAGCAAGATTGTGTCACTGTCACAAAACAAGTTGTTAATGAGTCTTCTTCATGTCTCGATGCCATATTCTTCATCATAAAGTCTAGCATCTCAAATGATTATCTCAGCATACAGTTTGAATAAGTATGGAGAAAGGATGACATTCTGCCACACACTTTTCTTGATTTTAAAGCATGCTGTGTTTCCTTGCTCTGTTACAACAGCTTCTTGGTCTAGGTATATGTTTTGCTTTAGATCTAGGTATTGTATGAACACCAGTGGCCAAACAGGGAGGATTCTGGGATTCATGTTCTTGTCAGTGCTAGCCATAATTTGTTATGATTCATACAGTCAAATATTTTTCAAATGTATAATCAACAGAACACAAATAGAGATTTCTTCCTGGATTTTCTGCTTTCAGCCAACATCTATATGACCCCAGCAATGTCCTTGGTGTCATGACCCTTTCTAAATCCAGCTTGAATTTTTGGCAGTTCTTAGTCGGTGTTCCATTCTAGTCATTTTTATATCCTTTGAAATATTTTTCTTGCATGTGTATTAATTATCGTGTTTCTTTAATTTCCACATTCTTTTGTTATCTTTCTTGGGAAGGGGAATAAATATGGATCTCTTCCAGTTAATTGACCATATGTCTATTTTCCCAGTTTCCTGGCATAAACTGGTGAGCATGTCCTAAGCTTCATCTGTGAGTTGAAACAGTTACTCTACCAAAAAAGAATTGACTGGCATGGAACCATTTCAGGAAGTAGTATACAATCAAGAATTTAGAAGAAATACCACTAACATATTTCTCAGAAGCTAGCAGTGAGTCTTTGATTCAGTAAGCCCATCATCAGGAATGATCAATTGCTCAAAAAAGACATATGTTTTATTATGCAGAGGGCTGATGAAAATGAGAGTACCTCCAAAGAGATGGACTGACACAATAGTCATAATAAGACACTTAAATTTATCATGATCCTGAAGCTGGTGCAGTACTGGGCAAGGTTCCTCACATGTCTATGTATCACATTTGTTGAATGTAAGGTTCCCATGAGACTGTATTTTTTCAGATATATTCTTTCTACAGAAGGCTAATATTCCCCATTAAATTTATATTTCTCTAACATCATTCACTTTATTTGTATGTTTCCATGTAGAGATCTGGGTTCTATTCTTAGTCAATACATCTTACCAACATCAGTAAGAGGAAGTCTGCTTGGATCAACAATCAACACCCTTGGTGACAGCAGTTACGAAATCAGGAGACTTGCATTGGGCAAGTCCACTGTCAGAGACCTCTCCAAAATGCTGATCTCAGTTTGAATACAAAGAGAGGCTGATTCAGGCCATGGTCTTTTCAATCACTTGCTTCTTGATGTTGTTGTTGTTTATGGCTGTCAAGTCCAGCACGACTCATAGTGACCCTATGAACAAAAAGACCTGAAGCCTTTATGTAACTATCAACATTTATCAAAGTTCATAGAGTTTCCAGAGAACTGTTGTTTAGGAAGTGGGTGCCATACTTGCTTCCAACAATCACTTGCTTGCTAAGCATCAAATAGCTGGACAGTATATAAGGATGACAGAAAAATTGATGCCTTTGAGTTGTGGTGCTGGAGAAGAGTACGGAATAGTCCATGTCCTGCCAAAATAACAAATAGGTAGGTCTTGGAAAAGGTGCAGCCATAGTATTCCTTGCAGGCAAAGATGGTGAAACTTCGTCTTTCATACTTTGGACATGTAGTTAGGTGAGGCTATTCCTTGGAAAGAGACATCGTACTTGGAAAGATGACCCTCCAGTCAGTTAAGGAGAGGAAGACCCCCCACACACACACACAGGCCAGGGAGATGAATTGACATGATGACTTTAACAATGGACTCTAGTGTGACAAAGATGATGAGGATGGCAAAGGATTGGTCAGCGTGCAGGTTGGCAGTTCATAGGGTCGCTATGAGTCGTACTTGAGTTTACTGGCACCTTCCAACAAAAGGATGCTGAACAAATTTTAATAGTTTCTAGATGGAGATGAAGTAGGAAGCAAGCCCTGATGATCTACTTCTTAAAATTAGTGGTGAAAAGCTTAACGGTGGTTCTCATTGTTGAGGGTTACTACGAGTTGGGGGATTGAATGGAAATGGAATTGAATTGAAAGTGCTCCTCCCCCCAAAAAAAAAATTTTTAAAAAAAAAGTGCTCCTCCCAACTCCATTCTCATTTCTCAGACATCTCCTCTTGGAAGTTTGACATACATATCCCCACTTCAGCCTGGTTTATGTCCATCCTTACGTTTGTTTACTATCATTTGCCTGTCTATTCATTTAAAAACAGTAAGTTTTACAAGGTGAAGGCCAATGCCATATTCTCTGGCATAGCCACAGCAACTACAACAATTCTCAGCACGCGGTAGTCAGCCAGTAAATGTTTGTAAGAAATGAACAAATAAAGAGCTGCATTTGCCTTCTAACAGTTTGTTCTTCACTTGACACAAGTGAAGAATAGGGGTGTTTATTCATTGGGCACACATTTAATGAAAAGCCTTTCTTTTTTCTTCTTCCACGCCCTTTCGTTCTCACGGGTTGTGGACTTTTCAAGCAACTTTTTTGGTATAAAGATTTTTATTAAAAAATAAACCCAAAAAACTTATACTGATATACTGTCTTATACTTTGAATGCATGCATGCATAACTAACTGTATGTATGTACGTACGTATTTCTTTCTTTTTTTAAAATTACTTTTAATTAAAGTTCACAGAGGCTTAGGGTTCTAGTCATTCATTGTTGCACTTTTCTCCCTGCTCACCCCCTACCCCCAATTCACTCTTCTCCTTGAAAAGTAAAAGAAAACCTCTCTTATTGTCATGCAATCCCCCTCCCCAAGTCCACTCCACTGTGCAGCCTTCATTCTGGACTCCTTTCATGACAATAATACCCAATCATATATCCCTTTAAAACAGTTCTCTCCCTCATCTGTTTCAATGCAGTATACATCATTCCTCCCCTCCTTCTGTTTTCCCTCAACCCGAATGTCAGTCCTGTTTTACAACAGTGGCCCTGTGCAATATTTGTCCTTTTGTGACTATTTCACTCAGTATAAAGTCCTCCAGGGCCATCCATTTTGCATAATATTTCATGAGTTCCTTGTTTTTCAATGCTGCATAGTATTCCATTGTGTGAATATACCAGAGCTTCTCTATCCATTTGTTTGTTGATGGGCACTTGGGTTCTTTCCAGCTCTTTGCTATTGTGAACAAAGCTGTGATAAACATGGGTGTGCATATATTTGCTTGGATGGAGGTTATGGTTTCTTTAGGGTAAATTCTCAGTAGTGGAATTGGTGGGCCAAATGGTATTTCTATTTGCAACTTTTTTGAGAAAGTGCCTTCCATACATACAGCCTTCCATAGTGGTTGCACCATTTTACACTCCCACCAACAGTACATAAGAGTTCCAGTTCTCTGTAATCTCGCCAGCATTTGATGTTTGCTGTTCTGTTAAATTTTGCTATTCTTACTGGGGTGAGATGATATCTCATAGTTGTTTTTCTTTAAGCAACTTTTAAGGCCAGAGTCTCAACCCTTTGGTGCTGTCAGATTGGACACGGTGGGGCGCGGGCGCTGGTCACTGTGGGGTGGAGAAAGGCAGCAGGCAGGCGCCGGCGATCGAGAGTCGTTGCTCCTGCCTCACGTCTGACCTCGGTGCAGCCGCAGCTCGGGCTTCGAACCGCAGCCTCAGGTCCCTGATGCGCGCGGCGCGGGCTTCGAGGTGGCTGAGCCGAGGCCTGGAGGTCGGGAGGCCCGGAGGCTCGGTTGGGGCG
>NW_006399778.1:21721314-21790928 GCF_000299155.1 Elephantulus edwardii | reverse complement strand
AACTTGGGGAGCTGGCGGGTGCGGTGTTGGGACACTAGTCTCTCCCCGTCCCTCTCGCGACCAGAGCTGGCGCCGCCCGAAGAGCGGGGCTGCGGGGGGCGCCACCCCGCGGAACCCGGACACCTCAGGGGCGCCGAGGTCGGCGGGCGCGCCCCTCGCGAGCCTCCTTAGCGTCCGGGACACCGCGAGCTGGCGGGCTCCTCGGAACAATGCGCTCGGCGTCCGCACCCCGCGCTCCCGGAACAGCGGGCGGCGCGAGTGGTCCCGCGGGTGGGTGGCGGCCCAGGGTCCCCCTTTTCCCGGCGCCCGAGCACCCCAGCCTGGCCTGGGACCCCGCCATGCCGAACTTATGGGGTCTGCTTTTGTCACTGTGGAGAGTCGCACGCCTCGGGAAAAGGGACGCGTGTGGGCTGCAGTGCTAAGATGCCCGGTGCGTGCGGCTGAAAGTCCACCTCGGACACCGCGGTCCCCGCAGAGCTGAGGGTGCACGCGGGGGGTCCCAGGACTGTTGAAATTTTCAAGTCGTTTTGTTTTTTTCTCTTTTGTGTTTTAAGCAGAGTGTGTGTCTTTCCTATTTGCATTCTTAATTTGTTTTGTGGCATGCGTCTTTGTGTTCCCTAAATAGTTTCTGTGCGATTTAAACCTGGAAATTGGCTCTTCAGTGTTCCTCTAAAGCCAGTTTAAAAAAAAAAAAAAAACCAAAAAACAAACCAACCAAACCCAAACCCAACAGTCATGCACTTAGATTTTATTAATCTTTTTAGCAAGATACCCATGAACCATTTTTGATGATGGCAAGCGAGACATGAAAGAAACCAAGTCAATGGGATTTCCTCGGGGACGAGGTTCCTGGGACCCACGCGTGAACGTCTCATGCTCTCTGTGCGCCCAGTTTTTTGCTACCTTACAGTCCCATATCGTTGGGAAACCCAGATTCACAGGGAAACTATGCAGCTGTATTTTCCTCCTGAGGCTTCAGATTCACGCTGCTCCCTCCTTTTTCCATTTAGCGTTGTTTTGAGGTTTGGGGTTTGTTCAAGAAATGGAACACCTTGTGCGAAATCCTTAGACCCTGTTAGTCATGCGTTAACAATGGTCATACTTGGAACGCCACGGAGATATTTTTCAAAGTTTTTATTTACTACAGGCTCATTGTTAAAAGCCACGCATGGCCACGTTTAGCTAGGGACTGAACCTTTCCGTATTCTCTCAGGCACAATAGCCTACTTCATTACGTTTTGATCAGTTGTTTCTTATTGGAAAAATGAAAGCTTTTTTCCTTTCTTTTTCTCTTTTTAACATGTTATGAAATGTGCTGTGCAAATACTGAGGCGGAACTGAGAAACAGCATATTTCCTTTTTCAGTGGAGTCAGTGTTTTTGAAGTGGCTTGCAGCTGCCCCATCATTCTCCAGAAGCTTTCTTACCAACACTTACTTATTTTGTTGATTAGATTCTTTTACATATAGAATCCCAGTTCAGCCTTGGGGGGAAAAATACTTTAATGAGCATCTTCTTAAATGGCCTCATTTCAAGCAGTGGAAACTGAGCTTGAAATTCATGGTGGAACGAAAACGCAACCGTATTTTTTGCTTTACCACCCAGCTCATCCCTTTTGGTTTGTTTTAAAAGAAGGTAATACAGTTCACTCATACACAGAAAAGTATAATACACATAAATGCAGGAAAAATGCCTGGCAAGAAATATAATGCGCTGTCAGTATCCACTTTTGTTGAGTCTACACTAGACTCAACAAAAGTAGACATTTTTTTTTAATGCAAAAGCTGGCTGGCATATTCAGATTTTTCCCATTTGTGTGAAGAGTGCCTGAAACAATATGGTGGAAATTTGGGAAATCCTGTTAGTTTTGAAAAAAAGCAAAATGTGACAAATGATTCTCCCAGTAGAACATTGGGGAAATAGAAGAAAACACAAAGAAGGAATAGAGATCAGTTGAAACCTTTGCTTCTTGAGATAACTGCAGCTAACATTTTGGCAGACTTCCTTCTGTTTCCATTCAGTTTGTGTATTTCGTTACAGGTATGTATAGTTACAGACTTTTCTCACTTTATATATTTACATTTTTTAACTGAATTTTATAATCTTTTTATGTTGTCACCTGTCTTTCAGTCCTTTATTATGAACTTGAAGCCGCATCATCATGTATTTTTCAGTATGTTTTTAATGGCCGTATAATACATGAATGGGCCGTAATTTATTCACTTTATATTGATCTGTAAGGGTTCCACAGTCTTAAGATTTTTTTTTCTCATTAAGATTCGTTTAAAAGTTTTTTTAGACTGGGAAATTTAAAGGCTTGTAATCTTTTCAGATGAATGAAGATGCAAATTCGGTTTCCTCTAAATTGTTACCTTTCCTGCCCTCTGTGGCAGTCGTTAGAGCCAGCTCTCAGTTTCAGCTCCCTTGTACACTTTTCTCAAGCCCGGTGCATGCGGTTATGTACATATATCTGCATGCATGTTCTTTTGATGATTATTTTACGTTCGATGTTTATTTATTCATAGAACTGTTTCTTTAAGCTGCGATGCCCTTTCAAGTTCTGGATCTGATTTACAAACCTTTTAAGTCATGTTAAATGATAGACTTTCTGGAATGGAAAGCACCTTAGGTTATTTACTATTTTTGTGTTTCTCTACTTGGTCTTCATGCTATTTTTAATGCTCATACTGGGGGTGGGGTGGGGGAAAGACAACACACAACAATATGGGGGCTGCCACTAGGAAAATCTGTAGTGGGGAGGTTAGGGAAAGTAGATGGATGGGAAAACCGGGCAAACTTGCCTGGTAATCCATCGCTCCAGGCATCGTCTCGTTGATAGGGGACATTACTAGACAGTCACACCTCCCAGTCTGTGTCTAGGGCTCTCTGGTTTGTGGGACACTCATCAGCTTTGCTAGCACCCTTTACAACATTTGTTTGGAGATCTGGGATAGTGTTCTGAGTCTCTCCTTTTGAAGTAATCTAGAATTTTCTAATTGGAGCCGAAAGTCGTCTTTGTAGAACCTCTGAAAGCTGTAGACACCATTACTTCCTACTGTACTTGGGTTTCACTGAAGATCAGGGCTTCCCAGCCTCATACTATTGACATTTTAGGCTTGGTGGTTCTTTGTCCTGAGGTACTCACTGCCTTGGGCATTGTAGGATATTAAGCAGCATCCCATATCTCTATACATTAACTGTCAGTAGCATCTCCCCCAAGTCTGGACAACCAAAAATGTCTTCACACGTTACCAATTGGGGGAGAATTGCTCCATTTCTCAGTTGCTGCAGTAATTAAGGGAAGGATCTTCCCTGGCTGGCTGGCTGAATCATTAAAGTGTTAAAAGTCTCTTTAGTCAAAAGACTGTAAGAATAGACTATATAGAGGGTTTACATGAAGTTCACCTTGAAGTTGAGAGCTGGACTTAGAGGCCTCTCCCAAGTGTCTTCCTGCTTTTGATTTTATGACTTTTATATCGTGTCCTCTTTGAGTAGTTCTGCTTTGAGTTTCCTTTTGTGGTCCAAGATGAAGCCATGTCAGGTATCCTGGAGGGTATGAAGGAGTTTTCATGACATCAGAGCAGCATTCCCAGTGTGCAGATTAAATTATTACTAAATTTGAATACATTTGCATATAGTGATGCCTGGTGAATAATTTAAACTGTGGTCCATTATATTGAATTGCCTTAGAAACAAACATCTTTTCTCTTAGAAAATGAGACTTAGTGAAGCAACCCTTTGAAGATTGATGGTAGAACCAGACTATCGTTTTTCTAGCCCCCTCCTCCTCCTTTCTTTTGAATAATGAATTCAGGATTACCCACAGAAAAATGATTACTTTGTCTTGAGGAAATAAGATTTACTTTTGACATGCTTACCTAACTTTAACTTATGACATTATCATTTAAAGATAGCTTATTGATCATTGTGAAAAACATACATCTTTAATGCAGCTTCTTCACCTAGGGAGGTAAAAAAAAAAAGTTGCCAAATCTTTATAATGTGTAAGTATAAATTTTATAGATAGATTTGCTGTTGTGATATGTAAGTTATCTTTAGTCAGAAGTTATTGATAAAATATAAAAAAAGACATGCTGTTGGAGCCATAGTTGATAATTGGCTGGTTCTTAGAATTACAAAATTTCTGCAGAGTTTCACTGGAATGAATGCCCGAGTCCTTTAAATATTCTTTCTTAAAGAGAATGCCTTGCATTCCCAACCCCCTCACCTCACTGAAGCGTGAATTAGAGTTATTGTATGTAGTAAATCTAGTTCATTTGGAATGAAATATGCTTATAATATTTTTCTTCCTCCTGTATAGTATGTATTTTTTGAGTTGTTAGTTCCTGTCATGCTTATCTTGTGTTTTCATTTATTAGTCCTTTGAAACTTGTAGTAAAGGAGACTTCACTGAATACGTATATATTTTCCAGCCATTTTGGTGAACAGAATATTTTGTAGCTCTTGCAGTAAATCATATGATAGGTTTTGCTTTGAAAGAGCTAGATTACCTCTTGGCACAGTTTGCCTTAAATATGTAAAGCTAAGTGCGACTGTTAGTTTGATTACAGTGGGCAGCTTGTCTGGAAATTGGTAAAACCCATATATTTTATATGTGTGTGTATGTAGTTCCACTAATACTGTGTTCAGCTGTGATGGGGAAAAATTTGTGGCATTTTCAAATAATTTAGAGGTTTTCTCAAAATTGGAAAAGAACTGTGAGAGTCACCAAAGTCACACTTCAGTTGTTGTTGTGTTGTTATGTGCCGTCGAGTCACTATGTACAAGAGCCCTAAACCCTGCTCTATCCTGTGCCAATCGTATGTCCAAAGTATGTCAGATGAAGCCCCAGAATCCTTGCCTCCAAGGACCAGCCTGGTTTAACCCTCTCCAGGATGAGTCTGTTTGTTTTCTTGGCAGGCCAGGGTACATTCAGTACTCCAGCACCACAGCTCAAAGGCATCAATACTCCTTCTATCCTTCCTAGTCATTGTCCAGCTCTCTGGTGTATAACAAGTGATTGGAAAGACCACATTTCAGTAGGAAGTGCATATTAGCTGGGGACCTTATTACAATCTATAAGCTTATTACAATCTAAATTAAACTTAATTTAGATATCAGTATAAAATTGACATTCTAATTCTTTCTCACTCTGTTGTGCTTGTTTTAGGAATATCATCAGACTTCTTAAAGACTTAGTTTTAAGCATACCCAACAATATTGTTGTGTGCCATCAAGTCGACTGTGACTCTAAGTGACCCTGTAAATCACAGGCCTGAACTTTGCCTTTTCCTGTGCCATTGTCACACCCTCCCTCAGATCAAGCCCATCAATCTCTTATTCTCTTTCTCTGCATCTCTATCTTTCCCAGCATGATGTCTTTTTTCCTAGGACTGGCCCTGCCCAACATCATCCCCAGAGTATGTGAGATGATAATTTCATCCTCCTTGCTTCTAATGAGTACCCTAAATTGCACTTCCTCTAAGATCTTATTTGCTTGTTTTTTTGGCATTCCAGAGAATATTCAGTACTTTTTTGCCAATATCACAATTCAAAGGCATCAGTTCTTTGGTCTTTCCTATTCATTGTCCAGCTTTCAGATACATAGAAAGCAATTGGAAATACCATGGCTTGGATCAGGTGAACCTTAGTCTTTAAACTGAAATCTTTGTTGACTTCTTGGAATAAATTAAAATTCATAGTTGTGCAGCTCTGGTACCATTTGTTAAGTGGTGTGGTGACCCCATGTGTGCAGAGTAGAATTTTTACCAAGTTTTCAAGGCTGAGACCTTTTTGGAAATCTCTCTTCCCAGATGTCCGTGAGTAGGTCTGAACTGCCACCCTTCCAGCTAGTAGTCAAGTGCCTTACTGTTTGTGCCATCCAGAGGCTTTCCTGTTAAGTACTGCTTGTTAGGGTTGAGCAGGTAAGTTCTCTTCTTTTGGGGTGTAAACATGGTGCCAGTGCAACCTCTGCTGGTTTAACTGAAGCCTCTGTCAGTGTCCACACTGAACTGGTGAATACGCAACAAGCACTAAGACCTAATTTGCAGGCCGTGGAGGGAAGGTCAGTATGGTCTTTGCCTCTTTCTGTTTGTGAAGAGGGGACAGTGATTCCCCTGTCATATTGGAATGTTGTGAGATGTTGTTGTTATGTGCCGTTGAGGTGGAACCAACTCATAGCCAACACTTTAGTGGGTTTTCAGAGACTGTCGATCACACTGGAGGAGATTGCCGAGCTTTGTCTTCAGCCGCTGGTGGATTTGAACCACAATTTCTTACTCACTAGGCCAACAAATGTGAGGGGGGGGGGAAATGTAAAGCAGTTTTAGATGCTTGAGCTTTTTGGAAAGACATGAATAATAGTTTTCTTAGATATTTCTACTGATAAACTTGTTCTTGAGAGTAAACTCAGCACAGCTAATTTCTGTGTGCGTACTGGCTTTCTGACCTTCCTGCTCCCCAAAAAGGTGGAGGATGAGGACATCTCTAGACTCTTGGATGCCTTTCGTAAAACAGCTCCTGCATCTTACCTTCTCTGTGCATATTTTTTCTTGACCTTTCTCCCCTCCCCCCCAGCCACCAACTTTGAGACTTCTCAATTCTGTCCCCAGCTTCTGCTGACACCTTTCTTCCCATCTAACCAAGTAATTTCCCTCATGAATGGTTAGCCTCCCCCAAAGTCTCAGACACAGCACTGATACCTTCCGCTGAAATATCTTCCCTCCTCCTGACCACTTTATTTAAAATCTCCTTGTGCTATTCTTCCTCCAGTCTTGCACACTCAAAATCGTAGACTCACCTTTGCGTCTCTTTTTACCCCATCTTTTAGTTAACACATCTGCCCACGCTTCCTCTGCTTTGTTGTTTTTCTGCTTTGCGTGTTTTGTTTCCTCAGCCATCACCTGTGGTTTAGACCCTTATCCCTTTTCAGCTCATTCTTCACTGGCTTGCCTGGCCCCACTCCTACATGCCTGCTTCCTCCCAGGTTCCTAATCTTTCCTGCCAGTCTAGGCTGAGTTTGTTTATGGTGCCCTGTGGTTCTCTATTGGCCTATCCTAGTTGACCATCAGCCTCCCTGGTGCCAGAAAAGCAAATCCACTGCCATTGCATCAATTCCTACTCATGGTGACCCCAGAGGACAAAGAACACTGCCCCAACCAGGTTTCCAAGACTGTAAATCTTTACAGAAGCTGATTGCCTCATCTTTCTCCCTCAGAGTGGCTGGCTGGTGAATTTGAACCTCAGCTTTCTGGGTAGTAGCCAATCTGTTTAACCACTACTCCACCAGGGCTCTTTGCTTTTCTAATGGACAGCTTAAGACTACACTCTTCTGCCTGCCTATGTCTCAGGGTCTCTGCTTATCAGTAATTCTTCCCCTTTCTCTAAAGTCTTTAAGGCTTTTGGTCTGGTGAACCCTATCCACAAGGTCAAGTTTAATTTGTACCTGTGAACCCAATATCTCCCCCATCTGCACTGCTGTTGCTCTCACAGACCCTCTTTTGAGGCACGCATTTTGTGTACCACTGCAGACAAGCAGGAAGAGACTAGACTAGTCATTTGTCCTTTTTATCATCAACATTTAGGCATTCATGTCTACCTTGAGAGAAGAACGACAAATAATTTATTTTGAGGGAATACACTTTAAAAAAATGAAAGCACATATGTGTAGAGACTTCTGGAAGTGTGGAGCAAGGCTAGTATTTAAAATGCTCTAGAGAACAGAAGTTGTTACTTAATGTAGAGTTGTTATGTGTCATTGAGTGAGGATCGATTCCCAGATTCCCAGCTGACCTTTCAGTGGGTTTTCTGGGGCTGTAAATTGCACAGGAGGAAAATGCCCATCTTGATCTGGCTGAACAGCTGGTGAACTCAAACCATGTGATTTTGGATTGGCAGGGCAGCTTCTTACCAACAGGCTACCAGCGTTCCTTACAGGTATAGAGTTGTTGTTGTTGTTGTTGTTGTTATGTGCTGACGAGTCGCTTGCGACTCATAGTGACTCGTTGCGACTCATATGTACAATAGTCCTAAACTCTGCTCTGTCCTATGCCAATCGCACCGTCTCCGATACATCCATCCTGATTACCCAAGTCACTGAATCAATCCACCTCTTAGAGGGCCTTCCCCTCCTGTGCTGTCCCTCCACTCTCCCAAGCATGATGTCCCTCTCCAAGGACCGGTCCCTCCTTACAACATGTACAAAGTATGTTAGGCGGAGCCTCAGAATCCTTGCCTCCAAGGAGCCACCCGGTTTGACCCTTTCAAGGATGAATCTGTTTGTTTTCTTGGTAGTCCATGGTACATTCAATACTCTTCTCTAGCAGCACAGCTCAAAGGCATCAATTCTCCTTCTGTCTTCGTTAGTCATTGTCCAACTCTCTGATGCATAACAAGTGATTGCAAAGACTATGGCCTGTATCAGACGCACCTTAGTCTCCAGAGAGACACCATTGCTCTTCAGTACTTTGGAGAGGTTCCTAACAGCAGACTTTCCCATGGCAATACGTCTTTTAATTTCCTGGCTGCTGGTGCCGAGAGTGTTGACTGTGGAGCTAAGCAAACTAAAGCTGTGAACAATCTCAATCTCTTCACCATCCATCCTGATGCTGCCAATTGGTCCAGTGGTGAGACTCTTTGTCTTCTTGACATTGAGCCTCAATCCATATTGAAGGCTGTAGTCCTTGACCCTCTGCAGCAGGTGCTTCAGGGCCTCCTCACTTTCAGCAAGCAGGGTTGTGTCATCTGCATATCACAGATTGTTGATAGATCTTCCACCAATCTTGACCCCACATCCCTCCTCATAGAGCCCAGTCTCCGGTATAATCTGTTCTGCATACAGGTTGAAAAGGTATGGAGACAGGACACATCCCTGGTATAGAGAGTTGCCCTAAAATGCTGACCTTACTTAAACTAGAAGAGTCTCTTCCTATCAAAATTGATTTTAAAAATTGCTTCAATAAAATCTTGTGAGAAGCCCCACAGAGTCTTGTGATTTAAGTCTACCTGGAGATTTAGCAAAATGAAATTTTAACTCGCATTTTGTTTTCATTTGCTCATATAGGAATTGACAAAGCTTTCCTGTCAATGATGCATGACTTGTGTAAAAGGAATTTTCCTACGTATCTTATTATGTAGAAAGAACCAAAAGCAGCCGAGTAGTCACCTATCAGATGACGGTATTCATACTGGTAGAGTTGTTGTGGGAGAATAGGTGCCAAGCCCAGAATACCCATGCTGCTGTAGTTTTCTTCCCTTTTCCAGGAAATTCAGAAGTCTTTTGGCAGAGTTCCTGAAAAGCTCCCAATTTCAAATATTTAGCCCCAAAATTGATGTCTGAATTGGCAACTCAGATGGAAAAGTAGTAACTCACAGGGGTATCTGAGGATTCATTGTATTTTGGGAATTGAGCGTTCATATGGCCTCTTGCTTTAGGAGTTTTGTGTTTGTGGTGGAAACCTGCCATTTGAATGTTAGTAAAGAATTGACCTAATTTTCCTTATATGCAAATCTATTACATGAAACAATACAAGGATCAAGAAAGTATCTTTTTGTAGAGACTTACATTTCTTTAACATTTTCTGAATACATGTATTCGAGGCTGTGAGCTAGTTCATTCTGTTTTGATCCCCTGCTGAGATTTTCCATTTTTACCCCAGAGGTGGCAAAACTCAAACCAAATAGGCTACCATCAATCACAGCAACCCCCATGGAGTCTCCAAGGATGCCCATCTTTCTCCTGTGGAGTGACTAGTGTACTTGAACCACTCACCTTTTGGTTAGCAGTCAGACACCTTATGCACTGTTACTAGAGCTCCTTGCTTTAGATTACTGAATAATAATAATAATGTACATTTTAATAAGGTTATCCTCTTTTTGGAAGGACCAGAATTGTAATAATTATATATCTATATCAGAGAGTAGGGGCTGATAGGAAAGTAATAGTAGTTGTATTCTTATATATATTTCCACCTTTTTATGTTGACTTTTATGTCTTCTACTCCCCAAATTATCTTGAAATTAGGAAAGGAAATTTTCAATTCAAGGGTGTTTTGATTGGGTAGACTTACTTCATCCAGTAAAACTGACAGTAATTTTTTTATCCCAGAGGGAAGAATATTCCAGTGTTACAAAAATGGGTTTTAATTTCCTCAGAGAAATTAAGTATTTTTAGAGAATTATTGTGCTCTTGCGTACGGTTGATTCAATTTTGACTTATAGTGACCCCATAGGACAGAGTAGAACTGCCCCATAGGGTTTCCAAGCAGCAATATGAGATGTAGGGGTTTTTTAAAAAGGCGTTTTTGACCTCTTCCTTCTTTTATTTAAAAGAAAGGATATTTAAGGAAGGCGACCAAATAAACTCTAGGATGTCTCAATCTAAATGTGGATATAGCACACTTTCTTAGTATTTCAGCTTGCATTTTACTTGACTTTTTAATTCATGGTGTTTAATTTCTAAGGGCCTGATGGAATGAGAGTCCTTTTGACTTCAGAGCTATATAACTTAATGTTTTATGCAGGACTTCTAATCTATCTTGTTTTGCATTTTGGCTCAGCAGGGTGAAATAACTTGCCTTCTAAAGTCGTTCCAAATAGTGGACCCTCAGTTTTTCTACTAGGTTGAAAAGGAACTTGTGGTGCTGGCACCAATCCTGCCAAACTCCAACTCCTTGTTTAGGTTTGTGCCATGCTACACTATCTGCTCTATGATTTTGGAGAATTGGACCCTGGGATAGGTAGTTGTCAGTGACTAAGTTTATTTATTGAATTGAAAGATGTTACTCATCTATTTGTGAATGTTTTATTCCTTTCAGCAACTCAGATATTTTGGTAGTGGTAGTTGTTTGGTACCATTCAGTTGACTATAACTCATATGATCTTATGACAACCGGGTTGTTGTTGTTGTTATGTGCCGTTGAGTTGCTTGTGACTCATAGTGACTCTGTGTACAACAGCCCTAAACTCTGCTCTATCCTGTGCCAATTGCACTGTCTCTGACACACCCATCCCAATTACCCCAGTCACTGAATCAGTCCACCTCATAGAGGGCCTTCCCCTCCTGCGTTGTCCCTCCACCCTCCCAAACATGATGTCCCTCTCCAAAGACCTGTCCCTCCTTACAGCTTGCCCAAAGTATGTCAGACGAAGCCCCAGAATCCTTGCCTCCAAGGAGCAGCCTGGTTTAACCCTCTCCAGGAAGAATCTGTTTGTTTTCTTGGCAGTGCATGGTATATTCAATACTCTTCTCTAGCACCACAGCTCAAAGGCATCAATTCTCCTTCTATCCTCCCTAGTCATTGTGCAACTCTCTGATGCATAACAAGTGATTGCGAAGACCATGGCCTGTATCAGACGCACCTTAGTCTCCAGAGAGACACCATTGCTCTTCAGTACTTTGGAGAGGTCCCTAACAGCAGACTTTCCCGTTGCAGTACGTTTTTTGATTGGCTACTGGTGCCAAGAGTGTTGACCGTGGAGCCGAGCAAACGGAAGCTGTGAACAATCTCAATCTCTTCACCATCCATTCTGATGCTGCCAATTGGTCCAGTGGTGAGGATCTTTGTCTTTTTTTTTTTTTTTTTTTCGATCTTTGTCTTCTTGACATTGAGCTTCAATCCATACTGAAGGTTGCAGTCCTTGACCCTCTGCAGCAAGCATTTCAGTTCCTCCTCAGTTTCAGCAAGCAGGATTGTGTTATCTTGCATAACGCAGATTGCTGATAGATCTTCCACCAATCCTGATGCCATATTTCTTCTCACAGAGCCGAGCCTCTTGAATAATCTTTTCTGCATACCTGTTGAAGAGGTATGGAGATAGGACACATCCCTGGTGTACACCTTTCCCAATTTTGAACCATGTCGTGTTTCCTTCCTCTGTTCTGACGTCTGCCTCTTGGTCTAAGTATAGGTTTTGCATTAGCATGATCAAGTGTTCTGGGATTCCCATTTTTCTCAGAGTCAGCCACAGTTTGTTATGATTCACACAGTCAAACGCCTTTGCATAATCTGTGAAACACAGATAGACATTCTTCTGATAATTCCCTGCTTCCAGGTAAGATCCACTTAACATCAGCTCTAATATCCTAGTACCACGACCCCTTCTAAACCCAGACTGGACTTCTGGCAGTTCTCTGCTGATGTGCTGTTCCAGATGTTTTTGGATAATCTTCAGTAGACTCTCACTTGCCTGTGAAATCAATGATACTGTTCTATAGTTTACACACTGTTGTGTCATCCTTCTTTGGAATGGGAACAAATATAGATCTCTTCCAGTCAGTAGGCCAAGTGGTTGTTCTCCAGATTTCTTGACACAACTTTGTGAGCACATCCAGGGCAACATCTGTTAGCTATAATACGTCAATTTGTATACCATCTCTTCCTGGGGCCTTATTTTTTGTTATTTTCTTCTACATACTTTATGTATTCTTTTTCTTCATTGTCTTTTTGCATTGGGTAGAAATCACTGTAGGGAGTTAGAGATAGGAGATTTCAGGTAGAAAGACAGCACACGTTTTCTTTTACTAAAGCTTTGCGTTATTCTCAGTCTCTTCCTTTTTTTTTTCTTTCATCCATACATGAACAGATGCACTCTCTCATGTACACACTCCACATTTTCTTTAGTCTTCAAATGTTAAGTGTAAACACGTCAGGTCTTACGGTGACTTACTAAACTTGGTAGTATAATCTGCATTTAAAAAGGAAAATTAAAAATGATATTCATCATTCATTGTTTCATGAAAAGAAAACTCATACTTCTTCATTTAGCAAATTCTTCCAGAGAGTCAATATTTACGAATTATGTGATTTTTTAAAATTTCTTTTTATATATCAAGTAGGAGCTCGATTTTTTATTGCTCTATAGAGTGAACAGATTCTAATTTGGTGATTCCATTCTTCTGGTGGGAATTATAAGCAGCGGTTTCTTTTTTTTTTTAACCAATAATTTTTAAATTTATTTTCTTTTTTTTTCTATAATTATAGTTTATTAATTTTCATAAACATTTTCAGAGATTTTGGGTTTCCATTCATTCATTGTTGCACTATTCTCTCTACTCTCCTCCCAGTTTGTTCTTGTCCAAATAAGCAGCAGTTTCTTATGTTTTTGATTTTTTTGTATAAGAAGAAGAGACTTTGACAGTGAAAATTGACAAGTATTTGCAAAGTAATGAAAATAATTTTATAAAAAAGTTTATGAGAGCTAGCATAGATTAGGCATTTTTAACATTTTTGGAGAAGTTTATTAATTTAAGACTCTCTTGGTCAGAGTAGGTTAAGGTTAGTCTGGGACACTGCATGGAATTCTGCAAAAGCATTTTTGACTTTGCAGCAATGTACTTACTTGCTTGGCAGATTGTATTTTACGTAGTCAGTTTGGAATATTTTTTCTATTTTATACTGGCTATAAACTTTTCAGAACTCATTTCACAACATGAATTTTATAAAAAAAAATTTTGTACTGGTTTATTTACAAAGTTCATATACATTGCATATACATTGTTTTTCACACCAGATCTTTCTCATTTCCTTCAGTCCCCCCTTCCACCCATCAAATTGTGCAACCCTATGATTAACCTTGCATTCTAGGCCATGTTTTTGATGATTTTATAGTCCTTAAATTTCCATATGACCATATTAATTCCCTTATTTTCTGACTTATGATTAGTTTGCAAGCTTTCTGTTGCTTCCTAAGTCTTTTGTTAAGCATTTATTTTTTTCTGACTCTTGATGTTACAGTATGAGACTTTTTTGATTTATTTTGGTTTCTTAATGACATAATTATAAGATAATGAATATCTGTGACCTCTTAGTAATGTTGCAGATTTAATGAATTATTTTCTCAAGTAGCCCCTGAAGACTTTAAACTCATTCTAAATAATAATTATAAAATTGGATCAGTGACATACAGGTGAATGTACAAATTAATTAAAATAATTATTTTCTCATATGTCCCTGAAAATTAATCTTAAAAGGTTTGCTATTTTCCTTGCCTTTCCTGTACGTTGGTAGATTTTACAGGTCTACAAAGGCTAAACAAAGACAGGTTAACCTCTGTTGTATGTGTTAACATTCATGCTCGTTTCTATCTTTAAATTCCTTGACCACATTCCAGAGGATCCTTGACGGCCATGTCTAGGGCTTCAGGGCTGGTCCAAAGATAGGGCTATTCTTCTGTTCTAGATTTTCTAGTTTCTGTGCCTCTGATGACTGTAGAACTAACAGTTGTTGAGATTGTGTTAAGATTTGAAGAGATCTGTGTTTGAATAAAGACCCAGTTTTTTATTATTGCTTTATTGATTCAAGTAGCTTTTTAAACACATTACCTGTGTAATATTACTGTTAAATATTTGTAAGGATAGCTAAGTGACATCATGCTTGGGAGGGTGGAGGGACAGCGCAGGAGGGGAAGACCCTCTATGAGGTGGATTGATTCAGTGACTGGGGTACTCGGGATGGGAGTGTCAGAGACAGTGCGATTGGCACAGGACAGATAGGGTCGCTATGAGTTGCAAGCGACTCGATGGCACATAACAACAACAACAACGTATTACTAAATAATAATAATTTAATGGTGGACGGTATTTGGTGGAGCTCCCAGTTTAAGACAGGTTGGGAAGCAGGAGTGGCATCCACTTCCTAAACAATATGCCTCTGGAAACTCTATGAACTTTGATAAATGACGATACTTCAGGCCTTTTGTTCATAGGGTCATTATGAGTTGTGCTTGACTTGATGACAATCCACAACAACATTATTAAAATCTTTAATATATAAAATAGAGTGCTCTGGTGGGCCTAGTGGTAAGACACTGTGCTGCAATCCTGAAGGCACGTGGTTCAGATCCACCATCTGCTCACATGAGAAGGATGGGCAATCTCTCCTGTGCGATTTACTGGCACTGAAAATTCTGGAGGGCCAACTCTGGGTCTTTTCTGACTCGATGTCACACAACAACAAAAATAACAACAACACATATAGAGATCAAATTTTTTTATTCTAAGAGTACATACTACTCTTGGTTGTTGTTGTTGATTGCCTTCGAGTAGAGCACGACTCCTAGCGACCCTATGAACAAAAGGCCTGAAGCCCCTCTACAACTACAGACATTTATCAAAGTTCTAAGAGTTTCTGGAGGCATGTTGTTTAGGAAGTGGATGCCACTCTGTTTGGTAGAATACTATAAAAAAAAAATTCCCACTGCCGTCAAGTTGATTCTGATTCATAAATAGCATCTCTACAGATGGACTAGACCTGTCCCCAAGGGTTTGAAAGATTGTCAATCTTTGTGGGAACAGACTGTCTCTTTTTCCCTGCTGAGTTGCTGGGTTTGAACCACAAACATTTGGGTTAGTTGCCAATTTCATTAACTGCTGCACTCCCAGGGCTCCTCAATTTTGGTGATAAAACTCTAAATTTGTGCTATAAATACGCATATCTGCCTTAAGTACTTTATTTGCCCCTTTTAGTACTGATGATCCCTAACAGGATAACTAGGTGGAGTAGGCAGGATACATGAACATATTCAAGGGATATTAGAGAAGACTTGGTCAGGCAGATATATCCAAAATAGAAACAAAGGCATGAGCCAGGGCCCGAGACATTTTAAGAATTTTAAGATTTTTCATATTTTATCATTGGAAAACTTAATTGTCTAGCTCCCTCTGCCTCCCCCCCTTAAAAAAAAACCAACACAAAACAAATAGCAACCTAGCATTTTTAGGCCTTTAGTGAAGTACATGAATGGAAAGACCCCTTGGTCTCTATACTACATGATGATAATTCAAATTTTCACATTGACAATACCTTAGCCTTGAGGTATTGTGTTTTAGTTAAGTGGGTATGCAAAACCAGTGCTATCCATACTTCTATTTTGAAGTTAGCACTGAGTATGAAAGTTTTATAGGCTCCAGAAAGTTTTATGCCATGCCAAAAATCAAATACCTCTGCATATTAAGAAAATTACTCTGGTACCATTTTTGGTTGCATTGTAGCTAGGTTCTTGGTTGAGAGGCTGTTGGGGAGTGTTTTGAGCATTTTTGTCAAAATTCTTGAAGGTGGTGTAGGGATTGATTGTGTAGGACTCTAAGCTTAGTGATGCATAAAGTTAGGGGGATTCTGGCACAAAGAAGACTTGTCCAGTCCAGTATGCAGTGGTCTTCTGTTAAAAAACACTGCTCTAGGACGTCTTCCTTTTTGTAACACCCTCTGTTTGGTGTAGTTTAGTGAAGTTCATGTATAGCACTACTTTTTGAGAAGTCTGTGTCTTGAAATGCTTTAGCTATTGTTACTGTTTGCTGTTGAGTTGGAACCGACCTTTAGCTGACTCTCCAGCAAACTTTCAGAGGCAGTAAATCTCACGGGAGAAGACTGTCCATCCTTATCCCACTGAGCACTGGTGGATTCGTACCAGGTGCCTTTGAGATTGCAGTGGAGTTTCTTACCGCTAGGCCACCAGAGCTCGCTTTGCAGACCATCTTAAATGTGCAGTTTGACAATATTGTGAGTCAAGAAGACGAGGGGGGGGAAATGAGAGTCTGCTGTTTTTTGAAACAAAACAGATGAGAAAGAAGCAACAAAGGGGAGGGTTCAGGTGCACAGGGAAATGGAGGACCCTTTAAAGACCAGCACTAAACCCCTATTTTCCTTTGGGAAGAAATGAGTAAATTCCCATTTGCACAACTAGGATGGATAGTATAAAAAGTCAGAGAAAAGCGAATGAATCATACAACAATCCAAATGATACTGTGGCTTTTTTAGTAAGAAAAAGTAGAGATTAATTGAGACAACAAATGAGGGAACAGAAGAATTTAAGTACTTTAATGTTTCAGTTATCTGTTTCAGATGCCAGGCTAAGTTGTGTGAATTGTGCCCGTGAGCGAGCAGCTGCAGCAGAGGAGGAACAGGAAAGGAGTTGAGAGTTAAATAAAGAGGGGAAAACAAATGAAGAGCAGATGGGAAGAAGGCCGCGTCTGAGAAAAGGGCAGCCCCACCATCCTCCTGTGCCCTTAGGGCAAAAACCTTGGCATCATCCCTGACTTCTTCTCATTCTTGCATACCTAACCCATAATCCGGCAGCACAACTCGGGGATTTAATTTGGAAAATGTGTCTGGAATCCAGTTTTTCTGTGTCTGCCCCTGCTCGCAGCATGCCACCTACATCTCTTGGCTACACTGGTCCTTGAGCCTCCCACGAGATTGTCTTCCCTTTGCCCTGTTCCTTTACGTTGTTATTGTTGTTGTTGTTGGGGGCCCTGTGAACAGACCTGAACCTTGTCCCGTCTATGTCACGTTAGACCACTGCCATCTCCAGGTTCCCATTGGCTTTAGGTCTTTAGGTGGGCAAACAAGCCATAACTGGTCTAGTGAACAATGCCCGTGTGTCTGCGGAAGTCTTTCGTCAGCCTTCTGCCCCACCACACCCAGTCTTTCTGATCATCCCTGCCATATCCCTCATTGGCCACCAGCAACACGGACACCTCCGCCTCTGCACATCTCGAGGAGGTGGGTCGTTCTGGGTTCCTGCGCTCTCCACCCCTCTACTTCACAGGCTCACAGCTTTTGTCCTTCTGGCTTTTCCATAGTTCTCTGACTATGAGACACCGCTGGATCTGTTTTCTCTCAGATTTTATTTTTCTCTAATGCACTTTCAACTCCAATTGACTTTCATTCTGTTTTTACCTACTAGTGTATTGTGGGTCTCTTCCCTGGAAGACAGGGATCCTTCTTTTTTGTTTTGTTCAAGAACAGTACGTGGTCAACAAAGAGAGGCAGGAGTAAGAACCTTGTGAAGCCATAGAAAACCGAAACCAAGCCCACTGCTGTGAATTGAGCTAACTAAATCCATCCAGTTTCCTTGTTGTTGTTGTTAAGTGCTGTTGAGTCAGTACGACTCATAGTGACCCGTGAACAACAGATCTGGAACCTGTTATATCCTATGCCATTTTTATTACCCCTAACACATCTGATCTCATCGCCACAGATAGTGTATCAATCCAATCTCTATCAAATCCATCTAATCTACTCTTTTAAGGAATAACCTCTCCTAACATGGTGGACAGTGTTGGCTGGAGCTTCCCGACTAAATCAAGCCTGGAAGCAGGAGCGGCATCCACTTCCAAAATGGCTTGCCTCCGGAAACTCTATGTACGAACAGTGCTCAGGCTGTTCATTCATAGGGTCGCTATGAGTCGTCTACGACTTGACGGCATTCAACAACAACAACAACAACAGCAAATTTTGCTATCCTTGGATTTCCTGGGTTGTAACATTTAGAAGAGGTAGCCATGGGTCCTGGGCTTAGTTGCCTAATGCCCTGGAATCTCTGTCCCGTGTTGACTGAGTGTACTATGACTTAACTCTAGCATTATTGTGAAAATGAAATGGACTATTTATGTAAAGTTTAGCCTGGTGTCTGCTGGCTGTTGAAATAAGCTTTTAAATGACAGTATTTAATGTTGATGATACTTTGGAGAAGTAAAAGACAAACCATGGGAAATGGTGGTTGTTGTTAGGTGTGACCGAGTTGACCCTGTGAACGGTAGATCTGA
Organism: Elephantulus edwardii; assembly: GCF_000299155.1. Taxonomy (NCBI): domain Eukaryota; kingdom Metazoa; phylum Chordata; class Mammalia; order Macroscelidea; family Macroscelididae; genus Elephantulus; species Elephantulus edwardii. The sequence continues at coordinate 21,772,385 of NW_006399778.1, read as the reverse complement.
GCTCTGTCCTATCCTGTGCCATCCTCAACTAATATACTTGAGGTCATTTTATTTTTCAGTCACTGTGTCACTCTGTCTAATTAGGGTCATCACTTCTTATGCTGACCCTCTACTGTTCCAAGCATGATGTCTTTTCCAAGGACTGGTCCAACTTAAAAACATGCCCGAAGTATGTGAGACAATGTTTTGCAATCCTTGCCTCTGACGAGAACTCTGGTTGTACTTTCTCCAAGACATATTTGTTTGTTCTTTTGGTTGTTCATGGGATATTCAGTACTTCAGCACCACAAATTAAAGGCATCCTTTCTTCTGTCATCCTTATTCATTGTCCAACTTTGAGATACATAGCAAGTAACTGAATAGATTTGGATCAGGTGCACTTTAGTCTTTGAACTGACATTGTTGCTCTTTAGTAAATTGGAGAGGTCCCTGACAGCCGATTTTCTTAATGCAATACATCATTTGATTGCATAATTACTGAGAAATGGAGGTGGTTGTTATGTGCCATCAAGTTGACTACAGTGGCTCTGAACGCTGCCCTATCCTGTGCCATCCTCAACATCCCTGGCAATACTTGAGTTCATTGTTACAGTTTCTGCGTCCATCCATCTCGTTGAGGCTCTTCTCTTTTACTCAGATCCCCACCTTTGCAAACATGTCTCTCTCCAAGGATTGACCCCCACCCCCACCCCCCGCCATACACATGCCCAAAGTATGTGAGAAGGAGTTTCACTCTGCTTGCCTCTAAGGATCACCCTGGCTTCACTTTCTCCAGGACAGACCTTTTTTTTTTACTCCTGGCAGGCTTTGAGATATTCAATACTCTTCTCCAACACCACAACTCAAAGGCATCAATTTTTTTGTCAACCTTATTCATTGTCCAACTTGCAGATGCATAGCAAGTAATTGAAAAGCTCATGTCATAAGGATGTCATATGCATTTACATGAAGTGATTTTTGCTTGAATAAGGCACACCTTAGTCTGTACACTGACATTGCTCTTTAGTACTCTGGAGCGGCCCTTGGCACAAGATTTTCCCAATGCAGCTTGTCTTTTGGTTTCTTGACTGGTGGTACCAAGAGTATTGGCTGTGGATCCAAGTAAGATGAAATCATTGACAGTTTCAGTCTTTTCTCCATCTGTCATGATATTGCCTCTTGGCCAGGTGGTTAGGATTCTTGTTTTCTTGATGTTGGGAAATGAGCCATACTGAAGGCTGTAGTCCTTGGTCTTCTGCAGCAAGTGCTTCAAGTAGAAGAACCTAAAAGCTTAGTGGAAGGAAACATGAAACTCTGACATTTAGTTCACTTTTGGAGGCACAGGGCATTGTGCAGGGCCTGCCTGAGGGAACTGGGTGGTGGTCAGAAGGTATTTATGGTACAGGTGAGGCAGACATGCAAGCCACTTAGCTCAGCACTATTTATCTTAACTCGTCCAGATACCCATCTTTAGCTTCCTAGCTGTCTCAAACTTTGGAGGAAAAGGTTGATTCAACACATGATAACTACTAAAAAAAGCACATGTTAAAACAGTATGAGAAAGTTGCTAAATATTTAAAAAACAAAGGAATCTGTATAATGGGATAATCAGTTACCGAAAATTTAAGCTCTGGTCGCTTAGGGGTAGGGAATCTCACCGATAACCCAAAGGTGGTGCCTGGGTGCCTCTTACAGTTCGATTTCACAAGCAACTCTGTGGGGAAAAGATGAGCATTCCCCTCCTGTGCAATTTACAGCCTCTCAAACCTGCTGGAGGGTCAGCTATGGGTTAATTCTGACTCGACATCATTGAGTTTGAGTTAGATTATGAGGTAGTGTTGAGATTTAATGCTTACCAGGTGATTGACACTTTAAATCTGCCCCACAGCTCCAGCGGAAAAAGCCTGGTGACCTGAAATCATATTTTTATGATGTTGTTTAGTATCATTGAGTCAGAACTGACTCATAGTTGACCCTCTGGTGAATTTTCAGAGGCAGTAACTTGAATGGGAGGAGATTGCCCATCTTTTGGGATGATGTTACCCATCTTTCTCCCATGGAGCAGCTGGAGGGTTCAAAGCGTGTGACTTCAGGCTGGCAGTGCAACTTCTTATCTCTAGGCCACCAGAGCTTACCATAAAGATTAGAACCTTAAAAGCCCCATGGGGAGAGTGATGTGGCATGATTGTGAAGTCAAGTCAGCTTGAGGAACTTGGAATAGCAACATCACGAATTTTACTTATGGAGTATTTACCTGGTTAAAGTATATGGATACATTCCCTGTGCCAGTCATGAATTAAAAAGTACTTAGATGACCAACCCCTAATTTAAATAAAGTTTTTATTTTATACTGGCTTAATGATAAAGTTCATATACATTGGTTTTCTTATCGGATCTTTCTTATTTCCTTTACCCATCCCTCCCTCCACTCATCAGATTGTATGACCCAATGATTAACCACCCTCCACTCCACACTTTGGATTGCTATACACAGCCAAGCCTTCATTTAAACAGAATGCCTTTGGTGGTTAATATGATCAAGTGGGTGTGTTTAAATAGCTCAAGAAAACCCCCTCCCCGACCCTCTCCTTATTAAAGAACTGGGATAAAATGTCAAAGAACAGTTTTCATGGCAATAGGTAGGCAGGGTATTCTTCCAGTATGAAGAATGTCTTAAAGTAAATGCTCCTTGGTGGATAACAAAACAAAAAGTTACAATGTAAAGCATGGTCTCAGAGGTGGTGAGGGCAAGGAAGGAAAGATTTTATTGCAGTCAGGTTCAGGAAGAAATAGAAGAATTATGCTTAATCATATGCATATGTATTTGTACTGGCCACATCTTGAATATGATAGTGGAAGTATGACCTGAAGTGGTGTGGTGTTCATGTATTCCGAATACATGATGACATAAATGACTTAAGACATGAGTTGCAGAAAGGACCATCTTCGTAGATTGTTATTTAGAAGCAAGTGTGTTACATGCATTTATAAGAAATTATTTCTTCTCATCATTTTATTATGTTCTTAATATTTTAAGTACAAATCTTAGAGGAACCATTGTAGTTCTTTCTGAGCATCTCATCGAAAAATTTCCATTTTTCTGCACGTTTTTTGTTCTGTTCCTCACAGTGACCAAACTTTGGTCAATCTTTGGAAACCCACCTTTCTTCTTTCGAAAGTTGGAAAAACAAAATTGTGTAGTGGGGTCAAATTGTGTTTGCTTTGAATGTAATATTGCTGTAACGGAGAGGGGTGATTAAGTTTTAGAATACTCAGCAAAGCTGTGTGTTTTAGACTATTAACAAAACTAATTTATTTGTTCTTAGGAATGATGCAATTCCAAGGCAAAAGTTTGATGTCATTCTAATGAGTCTGCTTTCAATTTTAGAACATAATGAAGCCCTACTAAAGATTAGGGAGAAATCTGTTTTATTGTGGACGATAAATCTGACGAGAAAGCAGCCAGCATAGACTAAAGTTGATCTGGCCTGGAGTTGTTTGTGAATAGCCGTTTGAGCTAACCCTACATTTCTGTATGTGGTTTTAAATCACTGTAAAATTTGTAGGCAGGTAAATATTACAATTGTCTGTTTTTCTTTTTAGGGCTCATGTAATCAAAGAAGTGTCTTTGTTGTGTGTATCTTTACAGAACACAACAGGAATTGAAAATGAATCAGGTGAGTTTAACAATAAGAATTTATACAAATACATTACCTACATGTTAGACCAGTACTTGGTTTTTAAACGATAATTAACACATACTTATCCCACCCAAAATGTCATTTTTGTTTTTTAATTCAGTCAGTTAATACACACTGGTGTTGCAGTGGTTAAATACTTGCACTGCTAACCAAAAGGTCAACAGTTCAGACCCACTAGCTGTGCTGAGGGAGAAAAGATCTGGTGATTTGCTCCCCTTAAGATTACAACCCCAGAAGCCCTATGAGCAGTTCTGTTCTGTCCTATGGGGTCCCTATGTGTCAGAGTGGACTTGATAGCATATAATAGCACTATCACCACCACCATCAGTTAGTCATTGTTGTCATATTACATATGTGTGTCTCTGTGTGTTCATTGTTCATTAACATTTAATATCTGCTTTTTTTTGAAAATGAGTTTAAATTTTGAAACCTTGAATAGCAGACTCATTTTTGAGGATCTAAATTTAGGCTTTTCTTTTTCACTTTTTCCTTGGCCACAGCATAGTGTGGGGGTTTTGTTTGTTTTGAAGCTTATTAGCTTTTTGTTTTAACGTATTTTATTTTGTAATTGTACACTAGTTGAAAAGAGAAGATTGAAGTTATTGTTTTGAGACCGAGGCTGTTCACAGGAGAAGTTTTCAAGTGTTCTGTCCCTGAAAATATTGCCCACAGAATAAAAGCTAGAGATTTCTAGAGATTTAAATGTAAGATGTGTTTCTCTTTACATCATGGTATGGGATTACCTGGAGATTAAATTCTTCTTCTGTGGTTATTTCTATATAGCCTCAAGGGTGTTCTGTTAAGTAAAACAAGTTTTGTGGGTTTAATTTATTCTAGAATTGGATTCTAATTTTACTGGCCTGGGTATCATTTCTCTTGCAGTGATCAAAATTTATGGGTGTCAGAAAGAGTCTCTTTTGAAGTTTTCATAAAATGCACTAAAATTTATGTAGGGAAAACTTTTTAAAAGTTAATATATAATTTTTACTGCTTAGTTTAGAGTTATCAGACCTAAAATATCCTTATCTGCAAAAATTTGGACACCATTTTATCATTCACAGATGCATGCTTCCAACTGCTTTTATAAGTGGATCAGTTTAATTAAGTGACCGAATTTAATTAGCCCAATTCCATGTTGCTTGGAGAAATGAATTTTTTGAGAATAAATTCTTTTTCTTTTCATTACTTTATCAAAAATACGCTTATTCTAGAGCAGAGGACCATACATCATAAAAAAAAAAAAATCTGGCTAACACATGGGGCACATGGTTTCTATTATTTTAAAACTTGCAGATTTACTGACATGCTTTTGAAGGCAAATTATTTTTGAAATGGTGAGATGGGGGAAGGAGAAGAGAACAGAGCGGATTTTTCACAGTCATCATCCATCAAAGTTATATGCATATATATGTCATAGGTTTCATTTATTTTCCTATTTTAAGATTGATTCTTAATGTGAACCCGGTCATGCAACAGAGTTTGCTCTTCTCCTGCCTGGGGACTGGTAGAAGAGTCTTGATTCTGGATTAGCTTGGTCGTGATTGCTTTCACACGGGAATCAAAATAAGTCACATTGCTCTCACTACATTGCTGGTATAGAATAATTTCTTTGAAGTGCCTGAGACTTTAGATTCAGAACGGTATTATTAGATCCAGGGAGCACTAGTGGGCCTAGTGGTCAGAAGTTGCACTGCAATACCAAAGGCATGAGGTGGAATCTTCCAGCTGCTCTTGTGGGAGAAGGAGGGGCAGTCTCCTCCCATGCAATTTACTGCCTCTGAAAAACCACGATGAATCTGTTCTGACTCAGTGGTTCACAACAACAGCAACAACAACAGCTGTAATATTAAGAATTAGATTTATCTTTCCTACTGTATTAGACTAGTAAGACTTCATTTCTAAAGTAAATATCTGTTTGACACGTCACACTTTCACTTAAGAATGCTACCGACATCAAGTGAATGCACATTTTTTTAAAAAGTCTGCATGCCATTCACAAGAGTTGTGGTAATAGCCATTTCTTTTCTTGGCTGCTTTTGCAATTTCTTTTTGTTTTTGACAAGTTTTAATATCATATCTGCAGAGAGTCGCCTTTGATGCCAGATGTCAAATATCAATGGAAAAGAGGCCTCTTAGGTTCCTAATGGCTAGCACATTTCTGATTTAGGTATAATTTAAGTGATCTGGTACTAATGAAACTTTTATATGGATTATAAAAATTGTCCAGTTTTCATGAGTAAAGTTTTCAGCATCTTTTGTTATGTTTTCATTATTTTAGGAATATTAGTTGCATGGTATTTAGTCCTGGTTATTACATCATGGTAAAAAGGAACATTCTTTCAACAATTGGCCCTGTAATTTTTCACGTTAACAATTGTTTCAGTTTATGTTTCTCCTCTTGAGTTTTTTTTTTTTTTTTTTCATTTTATGCCAACAAAAATGAGCAATAAGTGCTTGGCAAAACTTCAAAAAACTCTATACAAAAATCCAGATATTATAAAGGAATGTTTCTGTTTGAATCAGATTGACATAATTAAAACCCCGAGGCTCTTTTAAGGTTCATTATTCTCTCTAGGATTGATCAGCATTGAGTTGATGAATTTTAGCAGTCAAATCTAAGTCTTTTTTGATGCACTTGGTTTCTAGCTACATGGTATCATCAATCTCTAGCTCAGGTGACCTGTTGGGTAAGGAGCTGTTTGCCAACCCAAAGGTTGGTGACTTGGTCCACCACCTGCTCTATTGGAGAAAGATGAACTCTCCTCCTGGGCTATTTATAGCCTCTGAAAATCATCTGGAGGGTCAACTAAGAGTCGGTTCTGACTTGATGTCACATAATGACAAGAACAGATTATAGTGAGCTTTTGGGAAGAAATGAGTTTATTATAATATTTGCAAGTGATTTCCTATAGGGGGGAACCCCCAAGAATCCAGCATTTAAAACTTCCTAGCATTTTGAGCATTGACATTGAGATGCAATCCATATTGAAGACTATAGTGTTTGACCATATGATTAAGAGTCAATGGTAATGAAGGAAGAAGTTAAAGCTGTACTGAAGGCATTAGTAAAAAATAAGCCCACAGGAATCAGTAGGATACCAATTGACATGTTTAAACTAACAGATGCAGCTTTGGACATGCTTACCAGTCTGTGCCAGGAAATTTGGAGGATAGCAGCCTGGACCACTGACTGAAAGAGAGCCATATTTGTTCCCATTCCCAAAGAAGGTGATCCAATCAAATGTGGACATTATTGAACAATATCATTGATATTACATATAATCAGAATATCTCTGAAGAGCATTAAAAAAATGGCCAGAACAGAGTGTAGACAGAGAACTGCCAGAGGTTCAGGCTGGTTTTAGAAGATGCTTTGGCACCAGGGATATCATTGCTGATGTCAGATGGATCCTGGCTGAGAGCTAAGAATACTAGAAGAATGTCTCTTTGTGCTTTTTTGACTGTGCAAAGGCATTAACTATGTGGGTCATAACGAATTATGGCTAACCATTGACATGGATGGAAATCCCAGAACACTTACTTGTGCTCATGCAAAAGCTATACCTATACCAAGAGGCTGTTGTGTGAACAGGGCAAGGAAACACTATGTGATTCAAAATTAGGAAAGGTATGCATATCCCTTCTCCATACTGATTCAGTTTGTATGTTAAGCAAATATTTGAGAAGCTAGACTCCAGGAAGAAGACTATGGCAGCAAGATTGGAAGAAGACTCCTCAATAACCTGTATTATGCGGATGATACAACCTTACTTGCTCAGAGTGAGGAGGACTTGAAGTGCTTGCTGAAGAAGATCAAAGAGTGCATCCTTCAATGTGGATTTCATCTCAACTTCAAGAAAATAAAAATCCTTGCCACTGGACCAATAAGCTACATGATGATAGATGGAGAAGAGATTGAAACTGCCAACAGCTTCATCTTGCTTGGATCCACAATCAATACACATGGTATCAGCATCAGAAGATGTATTTATTGGGAAAGTCTGGGATCTCCACATTATTGAGGAGAGATGTCAGTTTGAGGACTATGGACTGTCTGATTCAGGCCATGGTCTTTTCAGTCACTTACTATGCATCTGAGAGCTGGACAGTGAATAAGGATGACAGAAGAAGAGTTGATCCCTTTGAGCTATAGTGTGGGAGAAGAATACAGAATATTCCATGACCTGCCAAAGGAACAAACAGGTATGTCTTGGAGAAGGTGCAGACAGAGCACTCCGTGGAGGCAAAGATGATAAAGCTTTGTCTCACATACTTTGGGGTTGCTGCTAGGAGAGGCTTTTCCTTGGGGAGGGATTGCAAAAGAGGGTAGACAGTGACTGCAGCAATGAGTCTGAGTGTATGTGAGATCGTGAGGACGACACAGGACAGTACAAGGTTCAGATCTGTTGCTTAGAGGGTTGCTATGAGTCGTACCCAACAACAGCAACAACAATGTAGCCCTAACTCTTAATCAGGTCAAATCTGTTCTGAATCCTTTCTGGTGTAATAGCCTCTCAGGCTCTCCCCTGAACTCTAACCCTGAGGCTCTATGAAGTTTCCAGCCCCACATTTTCTTTTGATCTTTTCTGGTTTTGTCTTTCATGCTGTACTTACCCATATCTTCTCTTTTACCAATTTAGAACCCAGCTTGCCTTGCATGTGTGTCTTTTTTCTTCTGGTTCCTGCCTGGTTGGTAGGCAAGAGTAAGAATAATTTTATTTCCTCTTCTCTGTCTCCTTTTTCTTTTCACTTTCAAATCCTACCATAGTCCATACCTATACAGATGCTTAACTTTTGCGATTTCTAGTGCTTTCCTTCCCCAGTCTTTCTCCCTTTATCTTGGAAACTTAAGAACTTTTTAAGTAACTCTTTTCATTAAATCTAGACTTTGGAATGCCATATTATTTTTTAATGGAATATTTGAGACAAGCTAATTTCTGTAATGAAGATACATGTTCATAGTGGCTTAAAGTAGATGTTGTAGAGTTTAATACCATTTACTCTGCACTGAATCCTTAACTCATACCAGGTTCTCTTCTAAGCACTGAATATATGCCAAACCCATTGGCGTGAAATGATGTCTGCCATGTTAAAGTAGAACCACACTCTATAGAGTTTTCAAGGCCACGCCCTTTTGGAAGCAAATCACCCGGGTTTTTTTCATTAGTGCCTTTGGGTGGAATCAAACTGCCAGCCTTTCATGAACTTGAGTGAGTAGCCATCTCTGCTACCCAGGACTCTGTATTTTGTATAGGTTCTCTTGTGCATTTATTCTTTACAACCGCTCTATGAAATGTGAATTTCATAGCTTTAATTTTACAGGTGAAGACATTAAAGTACCGAGAAGTGGCCATGACCTGCTCATGATCAAACAGAATAAAAGCGCTCTAGTTCAAACCCAGGCCCGCCAGATCCCAAAGCCTGTGCTCTAGGCCCGCATGCTATATTGCTGCAGCAGTTAGGAGAAGCTGGGACGTGTTGAGGTGACAGTAACTCCAGAGGTTCAGTGGATTGACAGGCAGCTCTGCTGTCGTGGTACTTAAGAACAGAAGATGATGACTTTTTTCCAACAAGTATCACTTCTGCCCATGTTACTTGGCCAGATATTCACTTGACCACACCTCCTTGTTACTCAGGTTGGCAAGCACTGCAGTCACATCAGGTGCCCAAAAGAGCTGCAGTGTCTGTGTATCACCCTATTATGTAACACAGCGGCCTTGATTACAGATTCCCTGAGTCACATTGGATTGTTTTCCTTTTAGAAGAGGAGCCCTCATGGCACAGTGAGACTTAAAAAGTGTTTGGCTGCTAACGAAAAGTTTGGCAGTTTGAATCCACCAGCTACTCTGTTGGAGAAAGACGAAGCAGTCACCTCTTGTAAAGATCTGCAGCCTCAGAAACCTCATGGGTCAGTTCTTCTTGGTTCTTCAGGGTCATTGTGAATTGAAATGGCCTCAACAGGCTGTGAATTACATAACTCAAATTGCTGTTACTCATAATTGGAGCTTCCTGTCAATATAGTGGCTTATGATTGCAGCATTTTAACAGCTTGATCACTAATCTATGTTATTAGCATTAGCAATTTAACCTTCCAGTTTTGCTGTAAGGCTAGTAAAAGCACTTAATTTCTGGATGCTACAAATCTGAGTTCATTAGTCGGTGAACTCATTGTAATAAGCTCTCCATACTTCCCTTGCTTCAGCTGTGACTAAATTGAGTCATTCTTTTCAGGCCCTGTCTGCATCTCATAAACAGGTGTTGTAGCATCCGCAGGAAACAGGGCAAGGATTTGGAAGCCTTTAGCTATGTTGTTGTTGTTATGTGCCGTCAAGTTGCAGCTCTGATTTTTGCTCTATCTTGAGCCAACCTTATTGTCTCTGACACACCTACCCCCACTACCCCAGTCACCGAGTCAGTCCATCTCATCCAGAGCCTTCTTCTCTTGCTCTGTCCCTTTACTCTCCCAGGTATGATATTCCTTTCTAAGGACTGGGTCCTCTTTGCAACATGCCCAAACTATGTCAGATGAAGCTTCAGAATCCTTGCCTCCAAGCAGCAGCCTGGTTTTACCCTTTCCAGGACAAACCTGTTTGTTCTCCTAGCAGTCCATGGTATATTCAGTACTCTTCTCCAGCACCACAGCTCAAAGGCATCAAATCTCCTTCTATCATCCCTGGTCATGTATTACAAGTAATTTTGAAGACTGTAGCTTGGATCATGTACACCTTAGTCTCCAGAATGACATCATTGCTCTTCAGTACTTTGGAGCGGTCCCTGACAACAGATGTTCCCAGTGCAGTTTGTCTTTTGATTTCCTGGCTGCTGGTTCCAAGAGGGTTGATTGTGGAGCCAAATAAACTAAAGCTGTTAATAATCTCTGTCTCTTCATCTTCTATCAAGATTTTACTAATTGGCTCAATAGTGAGTGTCTTTTTCTTGGTGTTGAGGAGCGTCAGTCCATAATGAAGGCTGTAGTCCTTGACCTACTGTAGGAAATGCCTGGGGTCTTCCTTAATTTTGGCAAGAAAGGCTATGTCATCTGCATAATGCAGGTTATCGACGAGTCTTCCTCCAGTCCTAGAAGGAGAGAATTTAAAAGTAGGAAGAGAAGGTAACTTCAACTTGACACAGTACAAAGTACTGTACAGACAGTGCTACAGGGAGCTGTAATAAAGATTAATGGGAGAAGAAGCGGGGTCCTGGATTCCGTGGTCAGAGCATGTTGTTCTGAGATGATTGATATTAGAATTGAGACTGAAGTAATTACAAGAAAGCAGCTAAATGAGTGAGCGAATTCTAGGCAGTGAACAAACAGTAAGTGCAAAAGCCCTCAGGTGGGAATGAACTGGGTGATCCAAGGCACAGTGGATAGATTTTGGCAAGCATCTGGGACTTTTAAACAAAATGACGTTGATATGGGAGGCAAGGGCCAGGTTTAGAGGGCACAAAAGGTCATCGGAAGGAGTTTATGTCTTATTCTAAGTGCAGGGAGAAGCCACTGGACAGTTGCATATCACTTTTGCTGTAGTATGGAGCTGAATTGTAAGGGTCAAGAACGTGATAGTGTTTTTCATGACTGAAGTTAACCCTGTATTGAGAACAGTTTCTTCAGTTGCACACATAATGAACTTGTCAGATTTTGGAAAGTTATTGTTAGATGCTTTCAAATGGACTGCTGTTTGTAGAGACTCTGAACAGCAGATCTAATGTCTTGTACCATCCTCACAATCTATGTCAAACTCAAATCCATTGTTGTCACCTTGTCAGTCCATCTCTTCCTGTCTTTCCTTTATCCTCTGTCTTTCCCAGCATGATGGATGTCTTTTTTCCCCTTGATGCTTGTTTATTGAAAGAGCCGTGCAACTGTCATTGCTGTCAGGTTGGACCTGACATAGCTGACCTTCTAGTGGACTTCCAGAGGCTTTAAATTTCACAGGAGAAGATAGCTCATCATTCTTTCTTAGAGCAGCTGGTGGATTTGAACCACCTTCCTTTGGGTTTGACAGTGCAAATCTACCCACTTCTTGTGTTGTAATCAAGTACTGTTGATTCAGAAATGACTCATGGCTGATCTTGCAGTAGCTTTTCAGAGGCAATAAATCTCATGGGAGGAGATTCCCCATTTCTTCCCATAGAGCAGCTGGTAGATTAAAATTTCAAGCCTTTGGCTTGGCAGCACAACTCTTTATCTACTAAGCTACCAGGGCTCCCATGTACATATTTAAAGTGTTACGTTTTGTAACTGTTTGAATCCTGTTCCTTTTCTAAAGATGTGTATGGATTTTGTTGTTGTTGTTGTTGTTGTGTGTCCCCATTTGCTTATTGTTATTGCATTTATACTCAGTCCTTAACCAGATAGAATGCTGTACAACCCTGCTTGCTGAAACTGAGGAGGACCTGAAGGTCAAGGTCTGCAGCCTTCAATATAGATTGAAGCTCCTCAACATCAAGAAAAGAAAGATTCTAATCTTTGGGTTGATTGGCAACATCAGGCATGATACACAGTGAGATTGTTAACAGCTTTAGATTGCTTGGCTCCACAGTCAACACTCTTGGAACCAGCAGCCAGGAAATCAAAAGACAAATTGCATTGGGAACATCTGCTGTCAGGGACTTCTGCCAGAGACTGAAGATCAATGATGTCTTTCTGGAGACTAAGGAGTGCATGATCCAGGCTATAGTTTTCCACCATTACTTGCAATACATCAGAAAGCTGGACAGTGACTAGCAATGATAGAAGGAGATTTGATGCCTTTGAACTCTGGTGCTGGAAAAGAGTATTGAATATACCATGGACGGCTAGGAGAACAAAAAGGTTTGTTGTGGGGAGGGTAAAACCATGCTGCTCCTTGGAGGCAAGGGTTCTGAAGCTTCATCTGACATAGTTTGGGCATGTTGCAAGGAGTGCGGAGTCTTAGAGAGAGACATCATACTTGGGAGGGTGGAGGGACAGCCCAAGAGAGAAATACCTTTTATGAGATGGACTGATTCAGTGACAAGGGTAATGGGGTTAGGTGTGTAAGAAACAAAGTTGCCACAGGATAGACCTGGATTTATGGCTGTTGTACATAGGGCTGCTATGAGTTGTAAGCCACTCAATGGCACAGAACAACAACAATATACCCTGGTTTGTTCTTTGTACCCTAACATAATACATGTCTTATGAATATAGTATGAAATATTTTTTAACAGTGAGCAGTATTTAGTTAAGTGTTTTTCTTCACTCATTACAGTCACTCTCCAGTATTATTATTGTTCTTGCTAGGTGCTATTGTGTTGAGTATGACTCATAATGACCCTGTTAACAGGTCTGACCCTGCGCTATCCTGTGCCATCCTCATCATCTCTGACACCCTACTGCAGTCACTGTGTCAATCCATCTGGCTCAGGGTCTTTCCTCTCTTGCACTGACCCTCCACCTTTCCAAGCATGATGTCCTTTTCCAATGAATAGGCCTGCCAGGGTCTTCTTGGTTAGGCAGAGGCTGAAATGCAAAGACACTCTGGTGATATGAGATCTTTGAACAAATCTGTGTTTTTGAGACCTTCAGTGGTTTCACAGCTAGTGGGTAAGAACTCTCCTCTAGTTATTACTTTCTGTCCCTAAATTAGTTCATATGGTGACTTTGGCAGTAAGAAAATGGCTTTTTGTTTAATGTTCTGAAACCAGTGTAACTGATCTCAGTTAATTCTAGTATATTTTGCTCATTTGCCTTTAATGTTGTTGTTAGATGCTGCCAAGTTGAGTACAACTCATAGCAACTCTGTGAATAGATCTGAACCCTGTCCTATCCTGTACCATCCTCATCATCTCTGATGCACTTAAGCTCTTTGCTGCAGTCACTGTCAAAATATCTTGTTGAGGGTCTTCCTCTCTTTTGCTCACTTCTCTAAGCATGATGTTCCTTTCCAAGGAATAGCCTCTTTTAGCAACATGCTGAAAATATGTGAGACAAAGTTTCTCCATCCTTACCTATAAGCAGGACTGTGGCTGTATGTTCTCCAAGACATACCTGTTTGTTTGTTAGTTTATTTTTTTATTGGCAGACTAGGGGATATTCTGTACTCTTCTCCAACAACTTTAACTCAAAAGTAAAATTTTTCTGTGATTCTTATTAATTGTCCAGCTGTCAGATGCATAGCAAGTGATTGAAAAGACCATGACCTGACTCAGACATACCTTAGTCTTTAGACTGACATCTTTGCTCCTCAGTAATCTGGAGAACTCCTTGACAGTGGACTTTGTCAATGCTGTATGTCTCCTGATCTCTTGATTGCTAGTACTCAAGAGTGTTGATAGTGGATCTAAGTAGATGAAATAATTGACTGTTTTAATCTTTACTCCATTTGTCTTTCCCCCCCATTCATATACATTGTATTTTACATAATCTTTCATTTACATTGTGTTTCATACAATCATTCCTATACATTACATTTTACATTATTTTTATACTAGTTTATTTACAATATTTGAATACAGTGGGGTTTTTTCTACATTTTTTTAAAATACATTGTTTTCACACGAGATCCTTTCCATTTCCCTTGCCCCCCGTACCCATCAAATTTTTAGACCCCATGATTAATTCCTCTCTACTCCCTCACATCCTCACCCCTCTGTTTCCACCCTCGCCCCCCTTGGATCCTCATATTCATTCTATAAAAATGATTTTATATAATATTTGTTCTTATGGGACCAGTTTAGTTCACTAAGCATAATGCTTTCCAGTCCCTCCCAAGTTAGGTAATAATTTACAAAATCATTATTCCTGTGTGGTACATTGTATTCCATTTTGTGAATATACCATAATTCCTCATTTGATTGTGGTTGGACATCCCAGCAAGTAGTAAATTTTGGAAAGGATCTGGAGGGATAGGAACATTGTTACATTGATACATTGTTGGTAGGATTGTACAATGGTACAACCACTCTGGAAGGCAGTCTGGCCTTCCTCAAAAAGCTGAACATAGAAATTCCATATGAACCAGCTATTCCATTGCTTGAAATATACCCCAAGAAAATGAGAACTGAAGCACAAATGGAGACTTGTACACCAATGTTCACAGCAGCATTATTCACCATCGCAGAAACATGGAAACAGCCCAGATATCCATCTGCCTTTAATAATTAGTATTATTATATTATTTTTTTAATAATTAGCATTATTAAAAAATAATAATTAGTATTATTATTGTTCCTGTGTGCTGTTGAGTCTCATTATCAAAGTTAAACTCATTGCCATCAAGTCAGAAATGACTCATCACTGACCTTCATTGCATGGAAGGAGATTGCCTTTCTTTCTTCTGAGGAGCCCGTGGTGGAGTGGATTTGAACCATCAGAGAGATGTGTGACTTTTGGGTTAGCAGTGTGACTCTATGCACTAAGCCACCAGAGCTTTTGAGCATTGTGGACCTAATGTAACAGAGGAGAAATTCCATGGTTTTCTTGACTATAATCTTCATGTAATCAGATTGTCAATTCTTCCTCCCATTGAGCTTCTCAGTGAGTTTGAACTGCCAAACTTTTAGCAGCCACACTGTTAATCATTTGTACCATGAGAGTGTCTTTAATTTGCCATGAAACCATTACTGCTAATTAGAAGCAGCTCCACAGTTTTACTCAGAAAGAGAGAAGGGACATGACTATGTGGATGAAGTACTCATCATATACTTGGACCAGGAGGCAGTTGTCAGAACAGAGCAAGGAAACATTGCATGGTTTAAAATTGGGAAGGGTGTATGCCAGGGATGTGCCCTGTCTCCACACCTTTTCAATCTATATGCAGAACAGATCATCCAGAAGGCTGGGCTCTATGAGGAGAGTAGCATCAGGATTGGAGGAAGAAGACTCACCAACAGCCTGCATTATGCAGATGACACAACCCTGCTTGCTGAATCTAAGGAGGACCTGAAGCACTTGCTGCAGAATGTCAAGAACTGCAGGCCTCCATATGGTTTGAAGCTCCTCAACATGAAGAAATTGAAGAAAACAAGATTCTTACTCACTGGTCCAATTGGTAGCATCATGATAGATGGTGAAGAGATTGAGATTGTTGAGACCTTTAGTTTGCTTGGCTCCACAGTCAACAGTCTTGCTACCAGCAGCCAGGAAATCAAAACACTAATTGCATTGGGAAAGTCTGCTGTCAGGGAACTTTCTAGAGTAATGAAGAACAACGATGTCAGTCTGGAGACTAAGGTGTGCCTTATCCAAGCCATGATCTTCACAATTATGTGCTATGCATCAGAAAGCTGGACAATGACTAGGGATGATAAAAGGAGAATTGATGCCTTGGAGCTGTGGTGCTAGAGAAGAATATTGACTATACTATGGACTGCCAGGAAAACAGGTTCATCTTGGTGAGGTTGAAACCAGGCTGCTTGTTGGAGGCAAAGTTTCTGAAGCCCTGTCTGACATACTTTGGACATGTTTCAAGGAGAGACCAGCCCTTGGAGAGGGACATCATGCTTGGGAGAGTGGAGGGATAGCGCAAAAGTGGAAGACCTTCAATGAGATAGATGATTCAGTTATTGGGGTAATTGGAGTAGATGTGTCAGAGACAATAAGGTTGGCTCAGAATAGAGCAGTGTTCAGAGCTGTTGTGCATTGGGTCTCTGTGAGTTGCAAGCCCTATGAGTTGATGGCACATTCCAACAACAACTCTGATCACCACATTTCCAGTTTAATCTCTAACTATTTCTCCTTACCTAGAAAGGAGAAGGCAGTATAATTTATTGAGGAATTCAGAACTCCAGAATGTTGCAAAAAGAGTAGTATAGAATCCATGCATTGTCATCCAGTTTCCCCAGTGATATGACTTACATGACTATAGTATATTAACAAATGATGATGGTGTAAGTAATGTAGACAACAAGGCTTATTCAGAAAAATAGATAATTTTAAAACACAAGAATAAATAATAACTTATGTATTAGCTCTCAGAGTGCGGACATCATCATCATATATCACAGCCCCAGAAAGCTCCACTGTTTACTCCTGAGAGGTAAAGAATGAAACAGGCTAGTAGCATTTTGGCTTTTCTGTAAAAATAATTGCACCCTTATGGGCTCCCTGAAAGGGGCCTGAGGACTTTCTAGACTGTGTAATATTAGATTATACTAATTTGGTGTTAAACCTGTGCCCTCTGGAATCTAATGGTTTGGATTTTATCTCGACTCTGTTACTTACAAGCTATGTAACTTAGAGAAGGGTGAGTTGACAGGGCTGCTGTATGGCATGGTTTTTGAGAATTGAGCCCTGAAAGGCTTAGTCTTAGCCCTATTTCTTTCTGGCTTGTAGCCATGGCAGGTTTCAGTTTCATCTATATAAGAGAGGTTGTAAAGTACCTACAAGTCAGAGTTAGATGTGGTAATACATATAAAATATTGAGAACAGTGCCTGACATATAATTAACATTCATCACAGTTGGATGTTGGATAGATACTTAGCTACTGCTGTCAACTTCAAGTTGGAACTGACTCATAGCTGACCCTGCAGCAGGTTTCTGAGGCTGTAAATGTCACTGGAAGAGACAGCCCATCTTTCTCCCCCAGAACTGTTGGTGGATCCAAGTGCTGCAGAGACATACACAGCCTTTGGGTTAGTAGTGCTAACTCCCCAACTTGACTCTGACTCATGCTGTTCTTTTATAGAAGAGCAAAATGCTGATTGGTCCTGTGTCATCCTCATAATCCCTAACAAGACTGAGCCTGTTATTGTAGATGTTGTCCCTCTCACCCACGATGCCCTACACCCTCGCTGTCTCTTATTTCTTCTTCACCAAACATAGTGTCCTCCTTCAGGGGCTGATCCCTTCCAGTGATGTGTCCAAAGCAAGTTAGTTGGACAGTATCTGTTGGGATCTGAAGTTTTCATTGGCTAATTTTTGTAAATACATTATCAGGCCTTTTCTCTTGAAACCTGTCTGTCCACCATGGATAACTGTGCTGGTTTTTGAAATACTGGTGGTGTAGCTTCCAACATCATAGCAATAGGCAAGACACCACAGCATGATGACCTGACAGTTGAGTGGCAGCCTGGTACCCATCAGGGTTAGCTGTACTTTTCCTGTTGTGAGAGTCAAATGAGGCATTGCATATAAAGTTTGCTGCTCAGATCTTGCCCTAGAGGTGGAATGAAGCAAATGGTATACTCTCAGTGCCCCTCCCCACGTCTACCATGGAAAGCCCTCTCTCTGGCTGGAGGGGAAGTATTAGGAGAAAGGAGTGACCTGAAGAGGCTGCAAGGTCAAAACTGGAGAATCGAGTATTTATAAGGTTCATTGTCGTAGTCTCAGGAAAATAGAATTTTCACTACCTTTTGAGTTCTGTGAGGAGAGAGACTTGTTCAACTTTATTAAACACTGGAGCCTCAACACTTGGCACAGTGCCACCCCAGAGCAGGCACTTGGCAAAGATTTATTGAATGACTGAATAATGGAAGCAATTAAAGAGAATCTTGTGGCCATTTGTTGGGGAAGGGAGGGAATATTGACTTTCTTTGAGTTTGACAGTTGAAAGCATGGGATTGATAAAATCAATTAGTACTTAATAACAGAATAATTTATTAAATTGAATCCATTTCTAGCCTCTCTTCAGATCTGTTCATTGATATGTTTGGAATCTGTAGTTCATCATGCAGTTCAGTAGTCCTTAACGAGGTCTGTTCAATAGGAGAGTGGCCAAGTCCTTATAACGTTCACCATTCTTACTGCAGTGGTCAGAGCTTAAAACCCTTGAAAGAGAAAGGTGCTTCAAAGGCAGCAAGGCCAGAGGTGACTCAGAGGAGAATGGCACTGCAGAGCTCAGGATGTCTTAGAGCCAATTCAAGAAGAAAGTTCTCGGACAGTAGCTTGGGGCTGAACTTAGCTCGGGTTACCTTCCTTATCTTCCTCTCCCGTCCTTCCGTGTAGACAAGTGAACGGGAATGCAGTTCTGGGAGGCATTACACCCTGTCAGCCTATTTCGCCTCTAGCTCCTGCTCTCGTTTTCTGTGCTCTGCACACGTTCATCTTTCTGCCTGTTCTCCGGATGCTCTACGGCCTATTCCTAACGCAGAAAACTCTTGTGCTTGCTGGCATCTCCATCTACCCAGTGTGGTTCTGTGCTTCCTAGTGCTAGGGAGATCTTCTCTAAACACTCTTGCCTATAAAACATCTTTGCTTCCCATCTTGATTCCACCACCACCCCCTGCCCCCCGCCTCTCAGGACACAAGCTACTCCCTGGCATATGTCTGGTTAAGTATTGTGTTTTCCTCACTAGGATAATGCATCGTGATGCCAAGTGTGATGCCTTGAACATTGTCTGGGTCATAGTAGCGACTCAGATATTTGAGTAAATGGATAGTAGCCACTGCTATTTCTTTTAGATAAGATCAAAATGGAAAATAATTTCAGGGTCAAATTTTGATCCTATATGCAAAAGTTGGGAACAGAGAAGAAGAATCAGTAGTCGGAAAATATGGACTCAGAGACAGAAATGGAGCTGGAGATAGAATGACTGAATTTTGCACAATCAGTGACTTATTCATCGCAAACACTTTTTTTTCTTTTTGAGAAAAATTTATATTTAGAATTAGCCCACTGGACTCAGTTTAGATGATCCCAATTTTGTTGGCAACATCCAGAGCATCATAATCAGGAGCAAGTCGAACATAGGCCTTCTTCTCTTCATCAGGCCTAATCAAAGTGTTGACCTTAGCCACATCAGTGTCAAAGAGCTTCTTTACAGCTTGTTTAATTTGATGCTTGTTGGCCTTGACATCCACAATGAACACAAGTGTGTTGTTATCTTCTATCTTCTTCATGGCTGACTCAGTGGTCAGGGGAAACTTGATGATGGCACAGTGGTCAAGCTTGTTTCTCCTGGGGCGCTCTTCTTGGGCTGCCTTCAGAGTCTCAGCTCTTA
This sequence comes from Elephantulus edwardii, assembly GCF_000299155.1. Taxonomy (NCBI): domain Eukaryota; kingdom Metazoa; phylum Chordata; class Mammalia; order Macroscelidea; family Macroscelididae; genus Elephantulus; species Elephantulus edwardii. The sequence goes on along the minus strand of NW_006399778.1, from coordinate 21,752,801 downwards.
GGCCTCCAGAAGGTGGGTGATGTGCAGATCTTCTTTTTTTTTTGGCTGTGGATGCCCTTCAGGATGGCCTTCTTGGCCTTTAATGCCTTTGCTTTGTCTTCAGTTTTGGGAGGAGCAGGGGCTTCCTTCTTTGCTTTCGGTACCATCTTCGTAGAAAGGTGCAAACACATTTTTAAGAGACATAAATGCAGGTTATATGCATGGATCTCACCTGATGGTATGCATAGGAATCAGATCGATTACATCTGTGGAAGGAACCACTGGAGACGCTTAATATCAGCTGTGAAAACTAGGCCTGATTGTGGAACAGACCGCCAACTACTCATATGCGAGTTCAAGCTGAAGCTGAGGAAAATTAAACCGAGTCCATGGGAACCAAAATATAACTTTGAGTCTATCCCACCTGAATTTCAGAACCATCTCAAGAACAGGTTTGAGTCCTTGAACATGAATGAACGAAGACCAGATGAGTTGTGGGAGGATATCAAGGGTATCATCCAAGTAGAGTGCAAAGGTACATTACAAAGACAGAAGAGGAAGAAAAGACCAAAATGGATGTAAGAAGAAACTGAATATTGCACTGGAGCACAGAGAAGCCAAAGTACAAGGAAGAATTCAAGACACTAAAGACCTGAACAGAAGATTCCAAAAGGCAGCGTGGGATGACAAAGTAAAATATTACAATGAAGTGTGCAAGGAGCTGGAGTCAGAAAACCAAAAGGGTTGGACTCGCATAGCATTTCTTTAGCTTAAGGAAGTGAAGAACAAATTAAACCTGGAGTTACTATAATCAGGGATGCTTTAGGCAGAATATTAAATGATCCAGGTGGTATCAAAAGAAGATGGAAAGAATATACTGAGTCATTGTATTGAAAGGAATTGGCAGACACAGAAGAATTTAATGAAACAACATATGAGCAAGAGCCTATGGTGATGGAGGAAGAAATTCAAGCTGCTTTGAAGGAAATAGCAAAAATAAGGCCCCAGGAATAGATGGTATACCAATTGACATATTTCAGCTAACAGTTGCTGCCCTGGATGTGCTCACCAAGTTGTGCCAAGAAACCTGGAGAACACCCACTTTGCCAACTGACTGGAAGAGATCTATATTTGTTCCCATTCCAAAGAAAGGTGACCCAACAGAGTATGGAACTGTAGAACAAGATCGTTGATTTCACATGAAAGCAAGATTCTGCTGAAGATTATCCAAAAACGACGAGAACAGCACAGTAGCAGAGAACTGCCAGAAGTCCAGGCTGGGTTTAGAAGGGGTTGTGGTACTAGGGATATTGTAGCTAATGTTAGATGGATCTTGGCTGAAAGCAGGGAGTACCAGAGGAATGTCTATCTGTGCTTCATTGATTATGCAAAGGTGTTTCACTGTGTGGACCATAACAAACTGTGGCTGACTCTGAGAAGGATGGGAATCCCAGAACACTTGATTATTCTACTGCGAAACCTATACTTTGACCAGGAGGCAGTGGTCAGAACAGAGCAAGGGAACACTGCATAGTTCAAAATTGGGAAGGGTGTATGCCAGGGATGCGTCCTATCTCCATACCTTTTCAACCTGTATACAGAACAGATCATCCGGGAGGCTGGGCTCTATGAGGAGAAATGTGGGGTCAAAATTGGTGGAAGATCTATCAACAATCTGCGTTACGCAGATGACACAACCCTGCTTGCTGAAACTGAGGAGCACCTGAAGTGCTTGCTGCAGAGGGTCAAGGACTGCAGCCTCCAATATGGATTGAGGCTCAATGTCAAGAAGACAGGGATTCTCACCACTGGGCCAATTGGCAGCATCAGGATGGATGGTGAAGAGATTGAGATTGTTCACAGCTTTTGTCTGCTTGGCTCCACAATCAATACTCTTGGCACCAGAAGCCAGGAAATTAAATACTCTTGGCATCAGCAGCTAGGAAATTAAAGAACGTATTGTGATGGGAAAGTCTGCTGTTAGGGACCTCTCTAAAGTACTGAAGAGCAACAGCGTGTCTCTGGAGACTAATGTGCGTCTGGTACAGGACATTGTCTTTGCAGTCACTTGTTATGTGTCAGAGAGTTGGACAATGACCAGGGAGGATAGAAGGAGAATTGATGCTTTTGAGCTTTGGTGCTGGAGAAGAGTATTGAGGGTACCATGGACTGCTAAGAAAAACAGATTTATCCTAGAGAGGGTTAAACTGGCTGCTCCTTGGAGGCAAGGATTCTGAGGCTTCATCTGACATACTTTGGACATGTTGTAAGGAGAGACAGGTCCTTGGAGAGGGACATCATGCTTGGAAGGGTAGAGGGACAGCACAGGAGGGGAAGGCCCTCTCGGAGGTGGATTGATTTGGTGACTGGGGCAGTTGGGATGAGTGTGTCAGAGACAATGAGATTGGCACAGGATAGAGCAGAGTTTAGGGCTGTAGTACATAGGGTCGCTATGAGTTGCAAGCAACTCGACGGCACATAACAACAACATGGGTAAGAACTAGGACGATTCTGTTAGAGCATAATATTCTACCTGAAGCTGCTACATGTATGTATGTATATGTGCGCGCACGTGTGTGTGTGTGTGTGTGTGTTGCATGAGATTGCAGTTTATGATGTGGTAGGGAATTTTTTTTTAACATTCTTTTGATCTGAAGGTATATTTGTAAACTGACATCTTGAAATAATGAGCATATTTTACAAAGGATAATTCTTGTTAAAATAAAATAAAACCCAGAATAATACTCAGATTCAGGAAATGCAGGCACATGTGGAGAGAATACTTTCCTTATATGTTACTAATTTCTGTAACCCCTTCTCCATAAAAGAAGAGTGGTGGCGTAGCGTTGTGCTGCTGACCTAAAGTCAGTGGTTGCAACACACCGCTTGTTCCGAGGGAGAGAGATTGGTCATCTTCTCTTGTAAAGATTTACAGCCTCAAAAACTCCCTGTAAGGTCACAATGTGTCAGAATTGACTCAGTGACAGAGGGTTTTGTCCCCCTTCCCCCCCTCGGAAAAGATGTGTTAGCTTACAAAGAATTATTTGTTCATGCAACAAATATTCCAGTGACAACAAACATTTGAAGTGCATTGCTAAACGTTGGAAATGCAACGTGGAATAAGATAAGGCACCATCTGTCTTCATAGCTGCTGTAATTATACAATTATTTAAAATTGGAATACACATTATGAAGGAAAATTAAGAAAGAAGGTGACTATCTTTAGGCAGATCGTCCCATTCACATATTCCTCTTCTAGTTCTTGACTCGTTGGTTCTTGTAGAAATGTTCTAGACACTAATCATAGCCTCTGCTGTAAACATCCCAACATCCCAACTTGTAGGAGTTGGTTGAAGGACACACATAAGGCCTGTATAGGATGGGAGAGTGCAGGTTGAGATTTGTTCACTGTATGTGAAGGAGCTTTGGATGTCTAGTATGTAGGGAGTTTCACACCTAACCCAACCAAGCCTGGCTGGTGTTTGAATCTCTGAGCAGCTCTACGGGAGAAATATGGGAAGTGTTTTCCTCTGTGGTTGACAGCCTTGGAAACCCAATGAAGGGTCAGGTCTTCGTAGGAATCAACACAGCAGCAAAGAGAGTTTTTGTTGTGTTTGAGCCCCGTCATGAAAGATACCAAAATAAATGGGTGGGAAAGCTTTCCTTCATGAGATAAAAGAACCCAAATGAAACAGTGGGCTAGCCAGAAGCAAGTAAATGAATACATAGGAATTTTCTTTTAAATTCACAATGTTTCAGAAATTTCTATCCAAGTGATCTTCAATTTAAAGTTAAGTTCTAGATTTTCTATAGGAATGACTATAGATTTTCCTTCCGCTAACATGCCCCTTAAGTCTCAGGGCAGAAGATCTGAGATGATATTCTAGCAGATTTTTATTTAGAAGCCCCACTGTTTTCATATATGTGGATTCTGTAGTAAGACAAATATTCAGACCCTACAGAGCCCTAGAATTTCTCAAGGCCTCAATCAGTCTGTCTGTCTCTCTCTCTGTGTGTGTGTGTGTAGAGGGAGAGAGAAGGTGTATATAAGGGGATCCGGGGTACTCTTTGTAGTAAACTCTGTCATACCTATGAGATAACACAGTGTCTCAGACTGAGGACATCCTTGGTAAATAAATGCTGTTATTGGTATTATTGGAGGAATGCCTCGAAAAAGCAGTTTAGATGAGAAGCCACGTGGTCTTTTTAAAGTGCTGTGCTCTTGGGAAGGTTAAATGGTGTCACATCTTTTTCAATATTTCCTTTGAGTTGCATCTGAGAAAAGGGATGCTAACGCTTCTGCTAAGGCTTCTGCTGACTAGTAGTAGAAATTGGAACTGTGGTGAATACTTGCTGATAATATTTATTAGTGTCATAATTATTATGTAGTTTCGGAAACTTAACAACACAATAACCTTCTCCCTTTTGGAAAGGAAGTAGTCACATTTCCAGGCATCCAGTTTATAGATTAAACTATTAAAAACAAGACACTATTCCAGTGAGAAATGTGTGTACTAATTTCATTCACATGTTGACTAATTAAAAATTCCTTCAGAGCATTTTCCGCAGGTAAATTCGGTACTGCCATGTTTCAGAAGGCATTTGAATTGCTTGTGAGGATGTTGCGGGAGTGAGGGCGGGGGGAGGAGGCAGAGTTGTCATCACGCAGTGGGGAGAGGTATTTGTGTCTTCCGAACGGTAAAGACTGGTGACTCTTCTCTGCCCAAGAAATAACTGTCAGGCCATAAACGTTCTCTCCTGTGCATTCCATCCCCAAGTGGGCCACAGTGCATGGTGAATAGACCTCATTAATGCCTTTCTCCTTGCTTTGAAATGTATTTCTCTCGAAGCAGTCAAAAGATGTGAAAAATAGAAAATTAAAATGCTAGGAGCGGCAGCCTTGGATAGTCTTCTTTCCTTGGCACATAACGTTCTTGACAACTACAAGAGCTTCATTGTTGTGGGGAAAATTAACCTTTTTTTAGCCCTTGGGTTTGCTTTTTGCCTGCATCTGTTCTTCTAAAAGACCTTGAGCAATGTTTCCTTTTGTAGTGAACTAAAACACTCTGAAACACTCACACTACAAAACCCATAATTCTTAGCAGTGAGGTCTACACCATTTCTTTTGTGGTATCAGTTAATGGCCTTTAGTTTTCCCAATTTAAAAGCTATTTTTTGAAGTAATAGTCACTTTGTAGCAGTGGACAGAAACTCCCTTTCCTGCTTCCTGAGATCCGTGTTTGATAATAATAAAACCTTTTTCCTTAAGAATAGCCTATAATTTGGTGAGCACTTTTTTGAAAGTCTTTATTTCTTAGTAGCCTCATGACAGAATGGCGACTTAACTGTTTAGTGACTTGATATATTGTGCTAAAATGTATTTCCTGGAAAGGTTACACTCCCAGCAAGGGGCCAAAACAATTTTTTCATTGTCTTTAGGGTGGGGAAGCCTTTGAGCTCCAGTCTTAGGTGAATTGCTGCTGAGAGCATGGATGGGGTTTGGTTGAGGTAGTTAGAGTAGCTTTTAGGAGTATGTGCCTGCAGTGTTCATGACGTATGAAATGTTGATTTGTCAAGTGGTAGCCCTTCAGTCAAAGCTGTGCATAAACTCCATTTTGTTGCTTGATTAATTGAGAATTTAAAGCTGTGGGGAGCCAGAGATTTACATAGTTTGAAAATGGCCACAGGTGCCTGGAACAAAATAGGTTAACAGAGACATGCTTGAAGGTTGCAGTGGTTTCCTTTGGAGATTCACAAACATGCATCAGAGCCACTGCTGAAATGCTTGCTTGACCTGCCAGCCTCAGGTTTCAGTTACAGTTTTGCATATTTGCTTATTGGGCTGGAAAATGAAATGTTGACTGGTTTTGCTTCCTTTTCTACGATCCTTCTGTTTCTTGATTTATAGAACGCTACCGAGCCTGTGGCAGCCACTGAGACTTTGGCCGAAGTCCCTGAACATGTGCTTCGAGGACTTCCGGAGGAAGTGAGGCTTTTCCCATCTGCTGTGGACAAGAACCGGATAGGTGAGTAGAGTACGACCGTCGAGAGAGACAGGATAAGGAACAGGCTGCGTGGATGCTTCTTTTGGGGCCATTTAAAGTAAAAAGCTCAGCATCCAAGCAATAGATTTGTACTTTGATTTGCAAAGATTCTGTGGTCTTTCTTTTTTCCATCAAGAATCCAAGGTAGACATAGATTATAAAAATAAACCCAGAAGTGTGTTTACAGACACACATACACATAAACACACACCATCCATCATAATTTGACTCAAATGTTCCCTTTCTCTGGTCTCTTATTTTCCCTGTAGAATATAATGTTCCCTCTGATTCTATTATGAACTGAGTGTATTTATGCTATAATGATTACTTTATAATTTTTTAATTGTTTTCACATCAATCCCTTTATTTTGAAGAACCTTCATGTTGTGTTGTGTGGTTTGTTTTTTATAATTATACTGCTAATTCCTGACATTGTCTAGACCCTCAGTAGGTATTTGAATGAGTGGTCAACTTAGAACCAAACACATTGCCAGGGAGTTGGTTCAGCCTCAGAGTGACCTTCCACTAGGTTCCTGAGGGTGGATGCAAACTGCTGACCTCTTGGTTAGCAGCCTGATACACTACGCACTTACACCACCACAGTGTCTTTTTTGAATGAATGATAGATATGACCCCAATTTATCTGAATGCTGTAGGGCTAGATTTCTCAGAAAGAAAGCTTATGTGCTTTTGGTTTTGTTTTTATGGCTTATTCTTTAGACGTCTAAAGAAGTAAGTTATAAAAATGTAATCAAAATACTGTCTTGGAATATCATGTTTTTATTGTTGTTAAGTGCCGTCGAGTCACAGGCGACTCATAGCGACCCTGTGAAGGAGAGTCTTCAACGCTTGGGATGTTTTTATTATAAATCCTTTTTTTGGTTAATGTATGTCTCATGTTCTGATTTTATATTTTTATATAAGTGTATGTGAATATATTTTTAATAAATGCTTTTGATAATCTTCATTTAAAGTTTGCATAATGGACAATTTGAACATTGATATTGTTCTCATGGAAGTAGTTGATTTTATAGTTCGACTAACAGATTATTAGCTGGGTTATCAAAATTTGATCCATAGTAGATGTACAGAGAAGTGGGGTCCATAACTCGTCCACACTTTCTTCCTTCTTTCTGTGTATGAAGAAATGGTGCCCAGAATGATGCTGTCAATGACAGAGTCCGTCAAGGCCCCAGTTCCCCTGACTCCTGGGCCATTCCTGCTGTTTTACCCATTTACCTCTCCATGGTGTCTGTTTGATTTCTGACCGATGAATAGAAAATAATAATACATCCAAGACTATCACAGGACAGAACAAATCATGCCTGTTTTAAACTCTGAAGAATGGCTGTCCAAACAGTTAAGTTTTCAGGAAGTTTATCTAGCAAGTAGAGGATATTATACTTTACTTTAGGCAAATAAACTTTAAAAGTATTTAAAAAGTTGTAAAATTGTATTTCTAATGTATAAAAGCCACTTATGTTTGTTGGATACAGTTTGAAATCTGTAGAAGAGCAAAAAAGTAGTTTAAAAATTACTGAGTTTCACTACATTATAGTATTTTTCTTTTAAGTTATGATTGTGCTTTTTGGTTTAAGTATTAAATACTATGATTGTCCTATCTGGGCAGATTTATATGAAAAAAAAAGAAATATAAAATATTTTTTCCTAAAATGAGTTATATGAGTTCTTTATAGAATATGTAGAAAAGACAAACATGTTTAAAGAAAGAAAGTTAGAAACTGTCATTGAGGACTTGATTTCATTTTGTTGCTTTTCGTTACTCTGGCTTTTTACTTACTAAATATTAAAATGCTGGTTTTATTTTTAAGGTGTCTGGGCCACCAAACCAATTTTAAAAGGCAAAAAGTTTGGGCCATTTGTTGGTGATAAGAAGAAAAGATCTCAGGTTAAGAATAATGTCTACATGTGGGAGGTAAGGAAGCATTGTAATCCTTTGTTTACCAGAGTTCTGTACATTTCCCCCCCTTTTTTAAAATGGAAAATAAAATTTTTATTTTATACTGGTTTATTTAAAAAGTTCATATACGTTGTTTTCCATGTCAGAGTTCTGTACGTTTTTAATCATTCACAGGCATTTTGTTTTATAACATTGTCATTGGTTAGAGTAGTTAATTAATTAATTACAATGTCACCTTAGTTGCTTTTGTTTATTGCCTTTCCCTTCATGTTTCTGTGTATTTTTAAAAGCATGATTTTTTTTTTTGTCTCAGGATTTGACATTTGGAAATGAAGAGAAAAAACAAAAACGCTTTTCTACCATTCTTTAAAACCAAGAATATTTTTATTCAAAAGAAAATCTGTTTCCTTGGATACACACTGCTGTTTATATAGGCTTTTGAGACTTGAAGCTGTTCAATAGTAAATGCCAGACGCACTTATTATGTTGCCTTGTTTAAAGTGTTGTGCTTTGCAGGTGAGACCTTGGCATGCTTTGTGTGGTCTGCCACTTTGCAGGCCTCTGGATCGAGATCACAAAAGATGCTCTGTGGTGGCTGCAAGGAAAAGTGTTAGCACGACTGTGTTTTAGAACATAATCTCTCACTTGCGGAAATATCAAGGGTTGGGTATATTCAATACATGGCTTATTTATATAGAGCCTTAAAGTTCTTCAAAGAGTTTCATATTTTATATCATATTTTCACAACAGTCTAGGAAGATGGGACAGATGAGATGACCCACGAATAAACAGAAGAATTGGCACCTTAGTAAGGGTCTGTGGCTTGTGAGTAGTGTAGAATTCCAACCATACGTACTGACAGTGAGGCAGGGGAAAATTGGGTGGCCTGGATTCAAGCTTTGTGATTTTGGATGAGTTAATCTTTGGGCTATAAAAATCTTCCATTTGAAATGAGAATAATAAAACGCTATCTCATTAAGGGAGCTGTGAAGATAAAATTTGTTGCTGTTGCTCTTCTTTCCTGGAGAGTTGCATGTGAAGGTGGCATACATGTTGAATGCGGTGCATTCTAAACTACTTTCAGAATACAGCTTACTTAAAGGAACACCATCGTGTGACTCCTTTTTAAAACAAGGAAAATTTTTGGATGATGACGAAAAGCGTTCCTGTTGTATTATGTTGAAACATATGTTTTTCACACATAAACATTTAAAGCATAAAAAGAAAATATGCCTTGGAAATATTTGGATATTTTTCATCAAGAAAGTTTTGTGGCATATTTATATGTTTTTAAATATTGTTTGGGTTTTTGTTTGTTTGTTTTTTTGGGTTTTTTTTTTTTTTTAGTACTCTAAACCTAAATAGGGAGCTCTGGTGGCTTAGTGGCAAGAAGCTGTGCTGCAATCACAAATGCATGCAGTTCGAGACCACCAGCTGCTCTGCGGGAGAAGGATAGACAGTTAACTGCCTCTGAAAACCCGACAGAGGGTCAGCTGTAGGTCGGTTCTGACCCGATAGTACACAACAACAACAACTACAACTCTAAACAATGTTTTTTAGTTAGGAAATTCCATAGTTTCCTTCAACAATTTTGAGTTTATTTTGTATGAGTCCCTTACAGTACTTCATCTGACTACTGAATTAAGAAGGCTTGAACACAGGGATTTGTCATAAGACCGTCCCAATCATGGTGTCCCTCTCCAAGAAATAACCTCTCCTAGCAACATGCCTTTAGGCATGCTTGATCATCTTTGCCTCCACAGAGCGCTCTGATGGCACCTTCTCTAAGACATAACTATTTGTTCTTTTGGCAGTCCGTGGGCTCTTTAACACTTTTCTCCAACCCTATAGTTCAGAGGCATCAATTCTAGCTCTCAAGTGCGTACATAGCAAGTGTCTGAAAAGACCATGGCTTGAATCAGGCACTCCTTAGTCCTCCTACTGACGTTGTTGTTGTTATGTGCCGTCGAGTCGCCTGCGACTCATAGCGACCCTATGTACAACAGCCCTAAACTCCGCTCTGTCCTGTGCCAATCGCACTGTCTCTGACACTCCCATGCCAATTATCCCAGTCACTGAATCAGTCCACCTCATAGAGGGCCTTCCTCTCCTGCGCCGTCCCTCCACCCTCCCAAGCATGATGTCCCTCTCTAAGGACCAGTCTCTCCTCACAACATGTCCAAAGTAAGTTAGACGGAGCCTCAGAATCCTTGCCTCCAAGGAGCCACCTGGTTTAACCCTTTCCAGGACAAATCTGTTTGTTTTCCTAGCAGTCCATGGTATTCTCAATACTCTTCTCCAGCACCACAGCTCAAAGGCATCAATTCTCCTTCTATCCTCCTTGGTCATTGTCCAACTCTCTGATGCATAACAGGTGATTGCGAAGACCATGGCCTGTATCAGACGCACTTTAGTCTCGAGAGAGACACCACTGCTCTTCAGCACTTTGGAGAGATCCCTAACAGCAGACTTTCCCATGGCAATGCGCCTTTTAATTTCCTGGCTGCTGGTGCCAAGACTGTTGACTATGGAGCCAAGCAAACTAAAGCTGTGTACAATCTGACATTACTCTTCAATAATTTGGAGAGGTCCTTGACTACAGACTTTCCCAGTCTCTTGATCTCCTGACTGCTGATTCTAAAAGTATTGATTGTGATATCACTAATCTATCATTGTGATAGTCAGTATATTAAGTATACACTAGATATGAAAACCTTTAAGCTTTTCACCCTGTGAAAGTATGGGAGTCGTCAAAAGAGAGAAAGATCCGGAATGAGATCAATTGACACATTCATGGCACAGTGAGTTTGAGCATAGAGGAGGCTGTGAGGATGGCAAAGGACAGGGTTCATAGGGTCACTGTGAGTCATATATGACTTGACAGCTCCTAACAACATTATCAAGCCACAACTTTTTATTCACACAGTCAGATGCCTTTGTCAATAAAGCACAAATAGCCATTCTTCTGGTATTCTTTACTTTCAGCCAGGATCCATCTGACATCAGCAATGAGATCCCTGATGCCATGGCCTCTTCTGAATCCTGCTTGAACTTCTGGCAGGTTCCCACCTATGTACTATTCTAGTCGTTTGTGAATGATCTTCAGCAGTATTTTGTTTGGAATTGAAATTAATGATAATGTTCAATAGTTTCCACATTTACTTGGATCACTTTTCTTGGGAATGGGAACAAATATGGACCTCTCCCAATCCATTGGCCAGATAGATGCCCTCCAAATTTTCTGGCATAGACTGGTGAGCACATCCAAGGCTGCAACAAGTCAGTTGGTATCCCATCGATTCCTGAGGCCATATTTTCTGCCAGTGCCTTCAGTGCAGCTTCCACTTCTGCCTTCATTGCCGTTGGCTCCTGTTCATAGGGTACTTCCTCAAATTTTTCAGTGTCAATTAATTATTTCTGGTACAGTGATTCTATGTATTCTCTACTTCTTCTTTTGATGCTTTCTGGGAATCCCAGAGTAATTAATTGTGCCCATGTGGAACCTATACTTGTACAGAAGGCTATTGTGCAAACAAAGCAGGGGACCACTGCATGGTTTAAAATTGAGAAGAGTGTGTGTCAGGGTTGTATTCTCTCTTCATACCTATTCATTCTGTATGCTGAGCAAATTATCCGAGGACTTGGACTCGATGAAGAGGAGTGAGTCATCAGGATTGGAGAGAGACTCATCAATAACTTGTGTGATGCAGCTGACATGACCTTCCTTGATAAAAGTTAGTAGAACTTGAAGCACTTATTGCAGAAGATCAAGGAATGCAACCTTTGGTTGAATTGCATCTCAATGTCAAGAAAACAAAGATTCTTACCACTGGACCAATAGGTAGCATCATGGTGGGTGGAGAGGAGATTGAAACTGTCAACAGCTTCATGTTACTTGGATCCTTGGTACCAGCAGTCAGGAAATAAGGAGACACACTGCACTGGGAAAATCGGCAGTTAGGGACCTCTTCAAATGATTGAGGAGTAATGTTTGAGTAGTAAGGTGTTTGAGGAGTAAAGTGTGTCTGATTCAGGTCCATAGTCTTTCCAGTTACTTGCTGTTCATCTGAGAGCTAGACAATGAATAAGGATGACAGAAAAATAAATGATGCCTTTGAGCTGTGGTGTTGGAGAAGAGCACTGAACATCCCATGGACGGCCAAGAGAACAAGTAGATATGTCTTTGAGAGGGTGCAGACAGAATGCTCTGTGGAGGCAAGAATGATGAGGTTTCACCTCACATTCTTTGGACATGTTGCTAGCAGGGCCTATTCCTTGGAGAAGGACATGATCCTGGGAAGGGTGGAGGGTAGGCTAAGGAAAGAAAGACCCTCAACCAGGTGGAGTGATGCAGTGACTACTGTAATGGGCTCCTGTGTGTTAGGAAGTGTGAGGATGGTGCAGGACAGGACTGGTTTCAGATCCTTTGTTCATAGGGTCACTGTGAGTCATACTTGATGACATCTAACAACAATAACAGCATTATGTATGTGTATGTGTGTGTGAATATATGGGAAGAGATGTGTGTGTGTAAATATATATATATATATATATATATATATAGAGAGAGAGAGAGAGAGAGAGAGAGAGAGTATGGAATGTTGCATATGGTTTGCAATAAAAATATTTACTATAATGAGGAAAATTAAAATCTTGGTAAAATTTAGTATTATTTATTTATTCTATACCGGATCCTGTTCTCAGACATGCATAAGAATGTCACTTGTTAGTGTAAAGGAAACTACTTGCTATCAAAATCTCATCTTGATTTGTTTTTCTGTCACAGTCCCTTTAGAGCAGGTTAGCAGCTGAGTTTGTACCCTAGCTAGAACTTCATTTTAAACCTAATCTCAGACAAAGTGTTAAATTGCTTTTCTTAGCCCCTGATTACCTAACCCAGTCTTAAGTCCTCTAGCCTTTCACCGAACACATTCTGCTAAATAAGAAGTAATAGGACAGAAATAGTTGAGTCTCCGCAGGGTGGATGTACAGAGCCAGGCAGGTTCTCAAGAGGAGAATGGTTTTGGTTTTTGTTGTTTTTGTTTAATCTGTGTCTGGTGGGGATCTGACACTGCAGACCTAATGCCACACTTCTATATCCACACTGAACAAATATTTTAAAGCCATTTACTGATAAAATATCTTAAAATTTACTTTTGTGGAGCTCAGAATGCTTCTAAGCAAAGTGAAAATGCTCAAAAGGTTGACATTTCTAATAGCCAGGAAAACCAGGGGTGGTTTTATTTTCATTATTTTGATAAAAAATAAGATTTTTTTTCCTGCTTCTCTGACACTCTCCCACACACTGCCATATATGCAAACACAGTATATAGTACTTTTATACAGATCACATCAGATGATGCATGTAGTTTTGTGATATGCTTCTCTTTCAATATGTTTTTGATGTATCTATGACAAATACTTAATCTCCATCATTACTTCTTAAGACTACTGGGTATATACCACTGTATATATACCACCTTTGATGTACTTAATTGGTCTCCTCCGTTGGACGTTTAAATGTTGTCTTCATATTCTTCAGATGATGAGACTGACATGCTGTCTGCTGCACTAAGGAGGCAGATTGTCTTCATTTCTTATAAACTCACTTTATGTACATATTTGCAGACTCATTATCTTAAAGTACTAGAAGTATAAATATTAAGTAAAAAAAAGTATGTACATTTTAACTTTTTTAATATATTTTGCTAAGCAGATTCTCCAGGAGAATTGTATCCATTTACTTAACCACTTGGAGTACAGATTTCTTCATAGCATTTTAAAGCTTGGGAATTGTTAATATGTTATTATTTGTTTTTCTAAGTTGTGCTGTCATCATTGAGTCGGAACCGACCCCCAGCTGGCCCTCCAAAGTGTTTTCAGAGGCAGTTAATCACACTGGGAGGAGGCAGCCCATCCTTCTCCTGTGGAGCAGTAGAGGGGGAGGGGTGGAGTCAAACCTCATGCCTTCAGGATTGCAGTGCAGATTCTTACCTCTCGGCCACCAGCACTCCCTGAGAACAGAAGTTAACTTCCCCCCCTCCATTTTACTCATTCAGGCATGACATATACGTTGAGTTGGGAGGATAAAGTGAGGAGGAAGTATGATTAAAATTGATAGAGAAACTCTCCATAGTAAGACTTTAATGTAATTGTTTTAAAGACTCTCATAGAGATGCTGTAGGGCAGAGAAGAACTGTCCCATAAGTTTCCCCATAATCTTTATGGAAGCCGACTTCATCTTTCTCCCCTGAAGCTGCTGCTTCTTGTTGCTCTTATGCATTGTCGAGTCAGAACCACCTCATTGCTGACCCTCCGAAGAGTTTCCAGAGGCAGTAAGTCCTGTGGGACAATGCCCATCTTTCTCCCATGAAGCAGCTGATAGATTCAAACTGCATGCCTTTGAGTCAGCAGCACATCCTTCCCGCAGGTGGTCTCGTAGTAAAAAGCTGCACGGCAGTACCAAAGGCATGAGATTCCAATCCACCAGTTGCTCCTCTGGAGAAGGGTAGGCCTTCTCCAGTGCGATTAAATGAACTCTCTGGAGGGTCAGCTATGGGTAGCTTCTGACTTGATGGCACAGAACAACTACAAGGCCAGCAGAGCTCTCTGTGAAGCTGCTCATGGGCTGGAAAAGCCAACCTTTAGTTAACAACTGAAATTGTAACCTTTTGCCACCAGGGCTCCTTATTTGCCCTTTACTCATTGTCGTTGAGTCATTTCAGACTCATAGAGGATTTTCTGTTGAGTTTCTAGGCTGCAGATCTTTGTAGGAAAAGACTGCCCATCATTCTCCTGAAATGTGACTGCTGGATTTTATCCTTGACCCTTTTAGTTCCCAGGTCAATATTAATTGGGGAAAAAAGTAGAAATTTCAGAGAAACAAACAAACAAAAATTTTGGATAATATTACTTCTCAGAGAAAACCGTTGTTAATATTTATGTGCCAGTAAATTTCAGATTATTTTTCTCTTCTCATGATCATATAGTTAAAATGTTATCATGTAATGCATACTTCCTAGAAATGCCTTATTCTGTCATCAGTGTATTCTGAATATATTTCATGTCAATAAATTCATCTTTGCATCTTTTACTGTTCTAGAAATAGAAATTGCATATTTATTGTAAAAATCTTTAAGAAAACAAAAATCTATAACACAGAAATGTTCCCCACATAATCCTATTAATTCTATAATAGTACGTCTTAATGTCTGCTTGAATCCTATCATATGGATGAATCATAGTTTACTAAGCTAATTCTATACTGTTTTCCATTTAGCAATAAATTGGAAACAGTCTGTAGTAAATCATTCTGCTGTAAACATCTTTGTACATACATCTTGGTATACTTGTCCAATGACCTCATTAGAATAATTCCTATAAGCATAGATAGGTATTGGTTAAAAGCATATGTGCATTATTAAGTTTTGCCTTTTGGTTTATTTTTCTAAAAAATTAGTTTATTTTAATTTCCAACCAACCCTCAAAATTAGACCAATTTGTTCTCTGATCAGAAACTTTGGAATTGTATATTTTCCCCATAATCTTTCCAACCCTGGTGGTTTTTTTTTCCTTACTTTTTCCCCCCCCTTTGATGAAAACAGTTTTAATTTAAAGTTACTTTTGTTTACTATCATTTTCTCTCAGGACAGGGCAGGGTTCAGAGCTGCTGTACATAGGGTCACAGGCAACCTGATGGCACATAACAACAACAACAACAATCATTTTCTAGAAAACGAAAAAATTATTCTTTAAAAAAATTTATTGTCTACCATCCAGTATGAGCAAGAAGATAGCAGTTCCTTTTGAAGTGAAGTGTAAACAGTTCGCTCGGCTGGAACACCTGCTCCTTGGAAAGGTCTGCATTGACCTGGAGGAACTGCTTTTCCTGCACAGCTTGCGAAACTGATGCTGATTGCAGGCAGCTGGCTCTCTCTGCCTCTCTCTCTAGCTGCCTTCTTTCCATCTGTGGGGCTTTCCCAGCACTGTGTCTGTGTTGTCTTGCATTACCTTTGGTTCTGCGGCCGTGCCATTATGTGGGTGAGGCATGGCTCGGCCTTTACTACTGTAAAAGAAAGCCTTTATAGTTTTGAGCCAAAAGACAGTTTATGTGAGGAAGCGAGGCAAGAAAATACCTGTGTACATTAGGAAAAAAGAAGTGTGGACTGACAATGTTTAAGGACCACCTACTCTTACTTTCCTTATTTTATCAGTGTAATCAACATAATGCTGTGGATTTGGTTTAATTCCTCAACTTCAGCTTGAGTTTGCATATGAGTAGTTGGTGGTCTGTTCCACAATCAGCTCCTGGCCTAGTTTTCACAGCTGATATTGAGCTTCTCCAGCGGTTTTTTCCGCATATGTAATCGATCTGATTCCTATGCATACCATCAGGTGAAATCCAGGTATATAACCTGCGTTTATGTCTCTTAAAAAATGTATTTGCTATGAATAAGTCATTGATTATGCAAAATTCAACCATTCTCTCTCCAGTTCCATTTCTGTCACTGAGTCCATGTTTTCCAACTACTGAATCTTCTTCCCTGTTCCCAACTTTTGCATTCCAGTCACCCATTATTCCAGTCACACCAGAGGAATGTATATGTGTTTCATTGACTATGCAAAGGCGTTTGACTGTGTGGATCATAACAATCTGTGGCTGACTCTGAGAAGAATGTGAATCCCAGAACATTTAATCATGCTAATGAGAAACCTATACTTGGAACAGGTGGCAGTCATCAGAACAGAGCAAGGGAACACTGCATAGTTCAAAATTGGGAAGGGTGTATGCCAGGGATGCGTCCTATCTCCATACCTTTTCACCCTGTATGCAGAACAGATTATCCGGGAGGCTGGGCTCTATGAGGAGAAGTGTGGGGTCAAGATTGGTGGAAGATCTATCAACAGTCTGCGCTATGCAGATGACACAACCCTGCTTGCTGAAACTGAGGAGGACCTGAAGTGCTTGCTGCAGAGGGTCAAGGACTGCAGCCTCCAATATGGATTGAGGCTCAGTGTCAAGAAGACAAAGATTCTCACCACTGGACCAATTGGCAGCATCAGGATGGATGGTGAAGAGACTGAGATTGTTCACAGCTTTAGTTTTCTTGGCTCCACAGTCAACACTCTTGGCACCAGTAGCCAGGAAATTAAAAGGCGCATAGCCATGGGAAAGTCTGGTGTTAGGGACCTCTCCAAAGTACTGAAGAGCAGTGGTGTCTCTCTGGAGACTAAGGTGCATCTGATACAGGCCATGGTCTTTTAATCACTTGTTATGCATCAGAAAGTTGGACAATGACCAGGGAGGATAGAATGAGAATTGATGCCTTTGAGCTGTGGTGCTGGAGAAGAGTATTGAGAGTACCATGGACTGCTAGGAAAACAAACAGATTCATCCTGGAAGGGGTTAAACTGGGTTGCTCCTTGGAGGCAAGATTCTGAGGCTCCGCCTAACATACTTTGGACATGTTGTAAGGAAAGACTGGTCCTTGGAGAGGGACATCATGCTTGGGAGGTTGGAGGGACAGCACAGAAGGGGAAGGTCCTCTATGAGGTGGATTGATTCAATGACTGGGGTAATTAGGATGGGAGTGTCAGAGACAGTGTGATTGGCACAGGACAGAGCAGAGTTTAGGGCTTTTGTACATAGAGTCACTATGAGTCGCAAGCGACTCGACGGCACATGACAACAACAACAATCAACATAATAATAAATGTTTTTCACCATTTTGAACCAAAATTATACCCACAGCTGTTGAGTCAGTTTCAACTCTCAGTGACTCTTCATCCAGTTTCTGATGCTATAAATCTTTATGGGAGTAGACTGCCCGCTATCCACCTTTCTCCCATAGAGCACATGTGTGGATTCAATTCTTTACATAACATAGGATGAGACTGACTGTATATGATAGAATAAAACTGCCTAATAGAGTTTCAGAAGCTGTAAATCTCGATGGAGTTGGATGACTATATATTTTTCCTTCAGGACACCTGGTGAATTTGAACCATTAACCTTTTGGTTAATGGCCTAGCACTTAACCAACTGTGCCAGTAGGGTTCCTTTTAAAAATAAAGCGCCTTATTTTTGTATATTATGTTTAAATTATACATTGTGTTGCTGCATTTATTTATAACGTGCCATTTTTGAATTGAGCTTTATTTTAGAGGGAGGAGGAGTTTATGTGTTTATATGTATATGCATATTGTTCTTGTTAGGTGCCATCAAGCTGAGTACAATTCATAACGACCCCACGAACAACAGAACTCTTTCTTAGCCTGTGCCATCCTTACCCCATCCATCTTCCCAAGCATGATGTCCCTCTCCAAGGAATAACCTCTCTTAGTATAATTGATGCCTTTGAGTTTTGGTGCTGGAGAAGAGTCTTGAACATACCATGGACTGCCAAGAAATCAAACAGGTCTGTCTTGAAGAGGGTGAAATAAAGTTTGTCCTTGGAGGCTAGGATTTTGAAGCTCTGTCTCACATATATTGGGCACATGACAGGAGGAATCAGTCTTTCGAAGGGCATCATGTCCTGAAAGGTGGAGGGACAGCACAGGAGAAGACCCCGGATGAGCTGTATTGATAGAGTAACTGGGGCATCGGGAGTAGGTGTGTTGGAGTGAGACTGGCTGAGGACAGAGCAGGCTTCAGAGCTGCTGTAAATAGGGTTGCTATGAGTTGCAGGCAACCCGACGGCACATAACAACAACAGCATCATGCCAACGTATATGAGATGAAGCTTTATCATCTTTGCCTCCAGGGAGCACTCTGGCTGCACCTTTTCTAGGACATTCCTGTTATTTCTTTTGGCAATCTGTGAGAATTATCTTCTACAATACCACAGTTCAAAGGCATAGTTCTTCTATCATTCTTATTCTTCTATCAAAGGATAGTTCTTCTGTCATTCTCCTAATTGTCCATTTTTCAACAACATAGCAAGTGATTGAAAAGACTATGGCCTGAGTATATATGCATATGTGTATCTATCTAGATTTGTCAGGCATGTGTGATTGTGAAGTTGAAATGGAGTCCAGTGTGACATGGATAACCTTTCTTTAGAATGTGCAAGTAGGTGGTTTCGTGAACAACCAATTACTGAATAAATTTATTGGGAGTATGTATGTGATAGTGAAATATTTCCCTTGCTGCTTGTGATGATTAGATAAAGCAGCTGCAAAGCACCTAGCAGAAGCAACCACATCGTGTTGCTAATTGCTGTCGAGTCAAGGCAAATTTATGGTGACCCCTTGTGTTACACAGAGAACTGCTGTGGAGGGTTTTCTTGACTGCAGTGTGTATAGACGTGGATTGCCATAATTATCTTCCATGATACAGCAAGGGAGGTTCGCACGACCAACTTGGAGCCATTGGAAGTAACCGTTGTGGGAGTGGTGCTTGTACTTTTTTTTAGATAATGATATTCTTCCATTTGTTCCATAGTTACTTAATGAGGTTTACTGTTTGTCAGATACTGGCACAAGGTATGAGAAGTATGGCAGTGAATGAAAAGGCCAAAATGTGAGTTAATATTGGTGCAGGAGAATGGGAACAACTACTAAACAAAATAAGTTGATGATACAGCTCTGTTGGCCTAGTGGCAAGAAGCTGCACTGCAGTCCTGAAGGCATGCAGTTCGAGGCCACCAGCTGCTCCACAGGAGAATGATGGGCAGTCTCCTCCTACGCAAGTAACTGCCTCTGAAAACCTATCTGAGAGTCAGCTAGGGGTCAGTTCTGACTCTATGGCACACGACAGCAGGTGATACTGCACATTGGAAGCATGAGTACTAGGAAAGAAAAAGAAATGGGCTAATGAGAAGGAGAAGGTCTGCAGCTTTAACAATCACAGCTTTGACAGCAGTCAAGGAAAGCATGGCAAAGGAGTGGAGCTCATGCAGACCTGGGTTTAAGGCCCATCTTTGCTACTCATTTTGATGTTGAGATATGATCCATTTTGAAGCCACTTCAACATCAAGAAAACAAAACTCCTCGTACCTGGCAGCATCATGAGAGATAGAGAAAAGATTGAAGTGATCATTGATTTCATTTTACTTGGATCCACAATCATCACCCTTGATAGCAGCAGTCAAGAAATCAAAAGATGTGGGGTAATCTGCTGTCAGGGACTTCTTTAAAGTGCTAAAGAACAAGGATGTCAGTTTAAGACTAAGGTGTGCTTGACCCAAGCCGTAGTATTGCTATTGTTGTTGTTGTTATGTGCCATTGAGTCAGAACTGACCCACCACTGGGTTTTCACAGGCTGTTAATCACACGGGAGGAGATCGCCCATCCTGTGGATTTGAACTGTATGCCCTTGGGGTTGCAGCCTAGCTTCTTATCATTAGGCCACCAAAAAGATGTACTAATAGCATTGGAAACCAATGGAGGATTGCTGTGAGGTGGACTGAAATCCATAGCAGTGGAGAAACAGAAAGCAAAAGGGTCAGTTCTTCTGCTCAGCAGCTCCTTCACCTGCTGATCCTGCAGTTCAATTTCAGGGCCCAGGTGAGAACTTCACAGTCTTGTTTTGGTAAACATATATATGTATTTATGACCCTGCAGAGATAAAGCTGCAAATAATTGCCAACTGTATTTTAAAATGAAGGAATGGTGATTAGGTAATGCAAGCATCAGGGAGGAAGAGCTGGCAGAGCATGAGTGGTCAGGGGAAGCGTCTTGCAGAAGTAAATCTGATCTGACTCCTAGCAGAGGAAGGAATTCTGGTGGTCTAGTGAGTAAGGGGTCACGCTGCCAGTCAGTAAGGCAGGCAGTTTGAATCCTCCAGCTGCTCTGAGAGAGAAAAATGTGCAGTCACCTCCTGTGCGATGTATAGCCTCTGAAACCCCACTGGAGGGTCCCCTGTGAATCAGTTCCAAGTTGATGGCACATACAACAGCAACCTTACAGAGGGCTTAGGGTTTGGGGCCAGGTTGTTTTTGGGGTTTCCCCCCACACTTTTATTTTTTATTTTTATTTTATATTGGTTTGCATAAAAATCTGTACACACTGTTTCATACTTGCCTTCATTCATATTGTATTTAATACAACCACTCCCATCTATGGTGTTGTATAAAATTAATCCTTATTGAATTATGCCTGCCATTGTTATGTGGCTGGATCAGGTGCACCTTAGTCTGCAGACTGACATCATTGCTCTTCAGTACTTTGGAGAGGTCTCTGACAGCAGACTTGCCCAATGCAATTTGGGTACCAAGAGTGTGTGGAGACAAGCAAATTAAAGCTGTTAACAGTCTCAATCTCTTCACCATCTGTCATGATGCTGCCAATTGGCCCAGTGGTGAGAATCTTTGTTTTCTTGATATTGAGCTTCAATCCATATGTAAGGCAGCAGTCCTTGACCTTCTGCAGCAAGCACTTCAGGTCCTCCTTCGTTGTGTCATCTGTGTAACGAAGACTGTTGATGAGTCTTCCTCCAGTGCTGATTCTCCACATAGAGCCCAGCCTCCCAGATAATCTGTTCTGCATTTAGATTGAAAACATATGAAGAGAGGATACATCCCTGGTGTACACCCTTCCCAATTTTGAACTATGCAGTGTTTCCCTGCCTTGTACCCTATCTTTTCAGGTTTCTGCTGGTTTCCCCCATTTTCTTTATCCCCTCCTTCTACCCAACAAATTGGGAGACCTTGTGATTTCCCCCCTGCCCACCCTCACTCCTCTGTTCCCAGCCTTTTCCCACTTTGGACCCCCAGACATGTTTTACTAGTTGTCCTTCTCTTTTTACAATAATCATCTTACCCATTATTTGGTGTTAAGTAACTTACTTAGTTCTCAGCCTAATGCTTTCCAGACTCTCCCAAGTTATGTAGTATTTTTTTAAATTGTTGTTCCTTAGTGTTGCATAGTACTCTATCATGTGACTATACCACAACTTGTCAATCCTTTCGATTGTAGTTGGACATCCATATTCTTGTGATGCTGAATTATGCTGCTATGAACATTGATAGGCAAATCTTTGTGTGCCAGTCCTAATTTTCTTAGGTTATATTCATAGCAGTGGAATTAGCTGGGTCATATGGAATTTCTATGTTCACTTTTTTTAAGAAATGCCACATTGCCTTCCAGAGTGGTTGCTCCATTTTAAAATCGTACCAGGGGTTGGGGTTGTGTTTGGTGTGGTTTTTGTTTTTTTTTGTTTGTTTGTTTGTTTGTTTTTTCTTCTCAAAGGGGACAGATATTTTCCAGAGTGAGTTCTACAGAATTTGTTTCCTAGGACATGCTCTATAGAGAGAATGTTTTAAGGTTCACTTAAGTTTGCAAAACCATCTTATACCTCAGGTCTAGGTGTTTTTGGAAGGATGGCCTCATGGTAAGAAACTACCTTGCAATCCCTACCTAAGGCATGCAGTTCTAATCCATCAGCTGTTCTGTGGGAGAAAGATGGGAAGCCTCCTCCTGCCTCCAAAAACCCACTGGATGGTTAGCTTTGAGTCAATTCTGACTCGGTAGTCCATAACAACAGTAGCTTGCTAGGAAGCTGTGGTTTCATGGCACATTACGTGTTGTACTAATCAAAAGCTA
Organism: Elephantulus edwardii; assembly: GCF_000299155.1. Classification (NCBI taxonomy): domain Eukaryota; kingdom Metazoa; phylum Chordata; class Mammalia; order Macroscelidea; family Macroscelididae; genus Elephantulus; species Elephantulus edwardii. The sequence goes on along the minus strand of NW_006399778.1, from coordinate 21,730,313 downwards.
GTGGCCCAAATCCACCTGCTGCCTCTGGGAGAAGGATGGGTAGTCTTTGTCCTTATATAAAGACTGTTGTTGTAGTGTCTCATTTTGAACTGACTTATAGGTGACCCTCCAGTAGGTTTTCAGTGACAGTAAATAACAATTGCAATTATTTGCTATACATCTGAGAGCTGGATAATGACCAAGGATGTTAGAAGAATTATTGATGTCTTTGAATTGTGGTGCTGGCAAAGAGTCTTGAACATACCATGGACCTTCAAGAAAACAAATAGGTCTGTCTTGGAGACCAAGTTTCTCCTTGGAAACTAGGATTTTGAAGTTCTGTCTTCCCTACTTTGGGCATGTGGCCAGGAGGGACCAATCCTTGTAGAAAGACATTCTCAGAAGGGTGGAGGAACAGTGCAGGAGAGGAAGACCCTGGATGAGATGATAAGAGTAACTGGGGCAATGCGCATAGCTGTGTCGGAGTCAGTGAGACTGGCTCAGGACAAGACAAGCTTCAGAGCTGTTGTATATAGGGTTGCTATGAGTTGCAGGCAACTCGGTGGCATATAACAACAACAACAAATCACATGGGAGAATATTGCCCAAACTTCTCCCACAAAGCAGCTGGTGGATTCGAACCATAAGCCTTTGTGAGTGCAGTTTAGCTACCACTAGGCCACCGATAGGAGGTCACTGTGAGTTGAGTTTGATTTGATGGCAATGGGTTGGGTTTGGTGTTTTTGGTAATGCTTGCTAACTCACTGAAGACCCTGTGAACTCTGCAGTGTAGACCTAAGAACCACACATAGTCCAGTGTGTCTGGATCCCAGGCCTAGATCTCTACTAACCCCTAAAGCTCACGGAATTTGGGGGCTGCAGAACACTGCTGTTAGCTGTATTTGGGGAATATAGTTGACATTTGTCTGTGAGTACATAATTGCATTGCATTTGAAGATCATCAATCACTTTAACTGTAGCTCTTTAACAGGATAAATGATTTCAACAAGCTCAAATGGAAAAATAATTAATGAGGATTACATAGTTTTGGACCTCAGATGTCGTTGTGTTTTTCTTTCTCTGTTGCTTATTTATACTGTTCCATGAAATGCTTTCTAGGCTATTTACATACGATGGAAGCAATTAAGTCTTCTAAGCTGAGAATGGAAACATTTGTGAGAGACTCCTATTTTAACCAAGGTTTGGTTCTTTCCCTCTCCACACCCCTAGGTCTATTACCCCAATTTGGGATGGATGTGCATTGATGCCACCGATCCAGAGAAGGGGAACTGGCTACGATATGTGAACTGGGCTTGCTCAGGAGAAGAGCAAAACTTATTTCCACTGGAAATCAACAGGGCCATTTACTACAAAACTTTAAAGGTAACAGCTTTAGAATTAGTCTACTGTCTTTAAATAGTTCTTGACTGACAATAACAACTCTGCAGTCCTTGAAAGGGCTGTATTTAACATGATTCAGCACTAGCGTCCACACACCCAAGGCTCTGTGTTTTAAATATATGGTTGCCTCTGCTTCGTGTATGTTAAGAAACCAAAGGCTGAAGACTGTGTTAAGTAATTACAGACTGCGACTTCATAGACACTGATGAGTTAAGCCTGTGGCAGCTACTTCCCTCCTCCTCGGATACAGAAGCCTTAGGAACAGCCTGACTGGAAGATTTATGGCTCTTCGAGAAGCGCTTATGGCCGTGGTGGGCCAGTGCTAAGCTGAAAACACACTGGTACTCTTCAGTGTGTGGAAACCTTCAATTAGCTTCTCTCTTCTTCAATTTTTATTGTAAATAGGAACAAAGCAATATATTTATTCTTCTTCCAAATGGAGAAATTAATTTTTGAGATAAAAAGATGAAGAAGGTTGTTTTTCAGGGTATATGGTGAGGTCAGGGGTCACTGAGCCGACTCAGGGAAGTAGCAGGGAAGCAAATGCCGCTGTATTTCTGCAGCAAGGTCCTGCCCACCTGCCCATTCTTCTGAGCTGTGTTCCCCGAGGGTAAACCTGGACTCAGCGCACACTACAAGGTGCTCTGAGCCTCACCTGGAGGCTCTAAGTGCAGGTGCTTTTGCTTTGAGGCTTGCCAAGATTGCTGTTAGGCCAATTTCTCTTTATTCACTGTCTTCCATTAAAATGTCACAGATTTCAGGACAGCTTATGAAAAATTGATCTCCACAGAGTTGAAAATTCTTTGATGAGTAGGCATTTAAGATGTGGACAGCTTTGTCCCAAGCCACCAATCCCTTAGTGGATAGCATTGGAATACGGAAATTCAGTCCACATGGCCCTCTTTAATTTTCTATGGGGTATTATCATGACATGTTTAACTAACTGAACTACCTTTTACTTCAGATGCACCCACTTTTTTGTAACCAACCCCTGTAAAAAGTAATTTGTCATTTAAAACCTCTACAGCCTTGTTCCTAGATTTTTTTTCTCTTGGATTATGATAGCATCTTTTCCTAGTAGATATTATTTCTAGTAGGTATTACTGTCCAGTTTTGGTACATGAGAGTTTGAAACTTGATTCCACATTTGATTCAGGAGCTTACTCTCTTTCTCAAATTTATAGTGAGAGATGCAGCATATGATGTTGTATCAGCTTGGGGATAAATACAAGTCAGTCAAGGTGGTGGGAAGGAGGGGCCAAGGGACTTATTAAGACACTTTCCAGCCACTTCATTAGATTGGAGGTTAAAATGTGCTTGCTTCCCCATAGCAGATTTACAGGACTGTTTGTAGGCTAGTCGTTAGGAGAATGAACTCTGAAGCCAGCCTGCCAGAGTTGAATCCTGGCTTGTGTGTGACTATGTGCAAAGCCACTTCCTACTGTGAGTCCACTGTGTGACTTTACTGGTTTTATGTGCCAATACACGGCACCTGTATCTCAATTTCCTTAGCTTTAAAGTACTGAAAACCATAGTATTGACATACAGAGTTGCTGTGATAATGTTAACAGCTAGTAAGTGCTAACTAAATGGTGGCTTTTATTTTTGGAAGGAGCTTGGTTGGTGTAGTTGATTTGCCATCAGATGCTAACCTAAAGGTTGGCGGTTCAAACCCATTCAGTGGATCCTTGCAAGACAGGCCTGGCAAACTGATTCTGTACAGATTACAACCAAGAAAAACTATGAGTGCAGTTCTGCCTTGACATACTTGAATCACCATGAGTCACTGGCCTACTCAAGGGCTGCTAACACAATAGCATGATGTTTGGAGAGATGACATAGTGTGGTGAAGAGTGAGGATTCTAGATAGCAGTTACTTTGTATTTTAGTTTTTTATTTGTCAAATTGTAGAAAACAGTAGCACTCATTTACACAGTTATTTTTAAAGATTAAATAAATCAATATAAGTTCCTCTGAACAGTTCCTAATCTAGTATAATACATATTTTTTACTTGTCTTTGTCCAAAACAATACAGTCCTCCTTCCATCATGACTGTTGGTGTTAGCTCCAGGAAGCGCAAGACTTTCTAGACTCCTCAAAAGGCATCACTTCACCATACTCTTGTTTCCAGCATTCTGTGGGTTAGATGTTGGGGAAAAAATTACACAGAATATTCTCTCAGCACTAGCCTTTTAACCTACCACTCAGTGTTCACTACTTAAATACACACACACACACACACACACACACACACACACACACAGACAGAGAGAGAGTGTGTGTGAGTGTGCTGTGTGCCACTGTTGAAATTCCTGAGCAGCTCTGCAGGAAAATGATGAGTAATCCCTTCCCAGTTAGATTTACAACCTTTGTTGCTGTGAAGTGGAACTAACCTAGTACTACTCTGTATAAGGTACTCAAGATAAAAAGCAACAAAAGAGAGGCCTCTGGTTTCATGAAACTTCTGTTTTTTGAAAGAGGTCGATGATAAATAATAAATGCCAGGAAATTTGGAACACCACTACCTGACCAACTGGAAAAAATATGTATTTGTTCCCTTTCCCAAGAAGGGTCATCTAACAGAATGGAAATGTTCATCCAGGTCATTAATATCACTTGTTGTTGTTATGTGCCATCGAGGCGCTTGTGACTCATAGTGACCCGATGTACAAGAGCTCTAACTCCGTTCTATTCTGTGCCAACCTAGCCATCTCAAACACGCTTATTCCCACCACTCAAATCATAGAATCGAGCCATCTCATCGAAGGTCTTCCTCTCCTGCACCGCCCATCCACTCTGCCAAACATGATGTCCCTCTCCAAGGACCAGTCCCTCCTTGCAACATGCCCAAAGTATGTCAGACGAAGCTTCAGAATCCTTGACTACAAGGAGCATTCCATCTTCACCTTCTCCAGGACAAACCTGCTTGTCCTCCTAGCAGTCCATGGTATATTCAACACTCTTCTCCAGCACCACAGCTCAAAGGCATCAATTCTCTTTCTATCATCCCTATTCACTGTCCAACTCTCTGATGCATAGCACGTAATTGTGAAGACTATAGCCCGGATCAGGTGCACCTTAGTCTCCAGCCTGACGTCGTTGCTCTTCAGTACTCTAGAGAGGTCCCTCACAGCTGACTTTCCCAATGCATTCATCTCTTGATTTCCTGGATGCTGTTACCAAGAGTGTTGACTGTGGAGCCAAGTAAACTAAAACTCTTAACTATCTCAATCTCTTCACCATCCATACTGATGCTGCCAGTTGGCCCAGTGGTAAGAATCTTTGTTTTCTTGATGTTGAGCTTCAATCCATATAGGAAGCTGCAATTCTTGACCTTCTCTAGCAAGCACTTCAGGTCCTCCTCAGTTTCAGCAAGCAGGGTTGTGTCATCTGCATAATGCAGGTTGTTGATGATTCTTCCACCAATCCTGATGCCACATTCCTCTTCGTATGGCTCAGCATCTCAGATGGTCTGTTCTGCATACAGGTTGAAAAGGTATGGAGACAGAATACATCCCTGACGAACCCCCTTCTTGATTTTGAACCATGTAGTGTCTCCTTGCTCTGTTCTGACGACTGCCTAGCAAGCAAAATATTGTTGAAGACTGTGGATCTTGGCTAAAAGAAGAGTGTCCATTTGTATTTTATTGACTATGCAAAGGCATTTTACTATGTGGATCATAACAAATTATGGCTAACATTGAGAAGAATGGGAATCCCAGAGCACTTAATTATGCTCATATGAAACCTATATTATGATCATAAAACTGTTGTCTAAACAAGAGGAAAAGAGTATTGCATAGTTGAAAATGAAAGAAGGTGTGTGCCAGTCAGTGCTCTATCCTATATCTGTACCCATTCAATATGTTGTTGTTGTTGTTGTCATGTGCTGTTGAGTTGCCTGCGACTCATAGCAACCCTATGTACTACAGCCCTAAACCCTGCTCTTTCCTGTGCCAATCTCACTGTCTCTGACACACCTACCCCATTACCCCAGTCACTGGGTCAATCCACCTCATAAAGGGTCTTCTTCTCCTGCCCTTTCCCTCCATCCTCCCAAGCATGATGTCCCTCTCCGAGGACTGGTCCCTCTTTGTAACATGTCCGAAGTATGTCAGACAAAGCTTCAGAATCTTTGCCTCCAAGGAACAGCCTGGCTTCACCCTCTCCAAGATGAACCTGTTTGTTTTCTTAGCAGTCCACGGTACATTCAATACTCTTCTCCAACACCACAGCTCAGAGGCATCAATTCTCCTCCTATTGTCCAGCTCTCTGAAGCATAGCAAGTGATTGCAAAGACCATGGCCTATATCAGGCATAACTTAGTCTCCAGAGTGAAACCATTGCTCTTCAGTACTTTGGAGAGGTTCCTAACAGCAGGCTTTCCCATCATAATACGTCTTTTCATTTCCTGGCTGCTAGTGCCAACAGTGTTGATTGTGGAGCCAAACAAACTAAAGGTGTTAACAATCTCAATCTCTTCACCAGCAATCCTGATGCTGCCAATTGGCCCAGTGGATCAAATCCATGGGATTCAATATGTATGTTGAGCAAATCATTTGGGAAGCCATACTTTCTGAAGAATATTGCATCAGGATCAGATGAGGAGGACTCATCAACAACCTGTTACGCAGAAGGCACAGCCTTTCTTGCTCAAAATGCTCACTGCATCTCACCATCAAGAAAATAAAACTCACTATTGGACTATTAGACAACATCATGACAGATGGAAAGAATGAAATTGTCAACAATTTCATCATACTTGGATCCACAATCAACATCTTTGGTACGAGCAATCCAAAAAAATCAAAAGATGTGTTGCATTGGAGAAACCTGCTGTTAAAGACCTCTTCAAAGTACTTAGAAGTAGTAATGGTAGTCTAAAGACTAAAATGCGACTGATTTAGGCTATGATCGTTTTCGTCACTTGCTTTGTATCTAAGAGCTAGAAAATGAATAAGAATGACAGAAGAAGAATGGATGCCTTTGAATTTTGCTGTCAGAGTATTGTGTATCCCATTGACTGCCAAAATGGCAAACAGATAGGACTTAGAGGCTGCTCCTTAGAGGCAAGGGTGATACAGCTTCGTCTCACATAGTCTAGGCATGTTGGTAGGCGGGGCCATTTCTTGGAAAAGGATATCATCCTTGAAAAGTATATTGTCGGCAAAGGAGAGGAAGATACTCAACAAGATGGACTGACCCAATAATGACTAACAGTGGGCTCAAGTATGTTGAAAATGATGAGGACGGACAGATCCATCGTCCGTACAGTTGTTATGAATTGTACTCAATGAACAGTCACATCATAGCCATCAAAGTGATTCCTACGCATAGCAACCCGGAGTAGAACTGCCCAGAAGAATGGTTCATTGCTCTGTCCTTTAGAGTGTCATCTTTTATCTCCTTAATAATGGCTGGTGAATTTGAACCTCTTTGAGTTAGCAGTGGAGTGCCTAACCAGAGCACCACCAGGGCATTTTAAACAAGTAAAATCAATATTGATAGTGAAATAATCAATGAGGAACTAGGGGGAACCTGGGATGAGAACAATCTGGCTGTGCAGTGGTCTGTGCAAAAAGCAATGAAGAAATAGAGAATGGCAGAAAGAAAGAGTAGGATTAAACTAGCCTACTGGGGGATGGAGGGAGTAGTATTAAACCAGCTTACAAAAAAAGTCTTAAAGAAATTAGAAAACATGAGTGTAGTGGTAGCAGGCACTGGTAGGAGACGAGGTTAGGGAAGTGGCGGTGGTGGTGAAGTACCATTGAGTCAGAATCAACTCTTAGCTAACCTTCCAGTGTGTTTTTAGTGGCAGCAAATTACATGAGAAGAGATCACCCATCTCTCTCCCGCAGAGCGGTGGTATATTTGAACCATGTGCTTTTGGGTTGGCAGTGAAGCTCCTTACCATTAAGCCACCGGGGCCCAATTGGGTGGAGCTTGCCCATTGAGGAATGTATGAGTTTTAGTTTTAAGTTCATTGGAGGGTTTAGGCAGAAGTCTGGTGTGTGTAGTATTGTGCTAAATGCTTTGTGGGTTGTAGATTGTAGGAAAGTAAAAGTATGCATATTTTACAGGGTTATGTGGCATAATCTAACAATTTAAAAGCAGTTACTTTTAACTTAGTGTTAGGGAATATGTATTAGGATTCTTCCTAGTTAGTCAGATAAAATTTACATTAATTTATTTATCACATATATAGTTGTTGTTGTTGTTGTTAAGTGCCGTTGATTAGTAGGCGACTCATAATGACCCTGTGAACGAAAGTCCTCAACATTTGTGTGACTTTCATCCTCTCTCCAGGTTCATAGTGTTTCCGGAGGCAAACTATTACTGAAGTGGATGCCACTCCTTCTTCCAAGTTTCTTTTAATCGGGGAGCTCCACCAAACACTGTCCGTAATGGGTAACCATTAACGCATTTGACACATCAGTGTCACAGTGTTCAGCTTCACAGCAACCACAAGTTACCTCTGTACTGCAACTGGACACACCAGGGCTATTCTACCTAGAAGAATGTTTGAACAATAAAAAACAGGCATGAGGGCCACAGATTAGAAGTCACCCACCTTTGGCTTGGTAGCATCACATTCTCTCCGCTACGCCAGCTGATCTCTATGTTGGTGTTACTGTTGTTAAGTGCCGTCGAGTTGTAGGCGACTCATAGTGACCCTATGAATGAAAGTCCTCAACTCTTGTGTGACTTGCATCTTTTCTCCAGGTTCATAGGGTTTCCGAAGGCAAGCTATTATGGAAGTGGATGCCATTCCTGCTTCCAAGCTTGGTTTAACTGGGGAGCACCACCAAACACTAGCCACCATGGACAACCATTAACACATTTGACACATCAGTGTCACAGTGTTCAGCTTCACAGCAACCACAAGTTAGCTCTGTACGGCAACTGGGCACACCAGGCTATACCACCTTTGGCTTGGTAGTATATATATGGCTATATATATGCTCTGTATGGCAACTGGACACACCAGGACTATATCACCTTTGGCTTGTAACACATATATAGTAGGTCTGGTAAAAAAAAAAAAATGTCAATTGGTATACCATCTATTCCCGGGACCTTGTTTTTTTGCTGTTTCCTTCAAAGCGACTTGAACCTTCTTCCTTCATCACCATAGGCTCTTGCATATATATATATGAATGAGTCGGAAAATCAAAAGGGCTGAACTTGTTCAGCATTTCTTAAACTCAAGGAACTGAAGAACAAATTCAAACCTTGAGTTGCTATAATCAAGAATGCTTTAAGAAGACTATTAAATGATCCAGGAAGTATTAAAAGATGTAAAGAATATACTGAGTTACTGTATTGAAAGGAATTGGCAGACACAGAAGAATTTAATGAAATAACATATGAGCAAGAGCCTATGGTGATGAAGGAAGAAGTTCAAGTAGCTTTGAAGGAAATAGCAAAAAAACAAGGTCCCAGGAATAGATGGTATTCCAATTGACGTATTTCAGCTAACAGATGCTGCCCTGGATGTGCTCACAAAGTTATCCAAGAAATCTGGAAAACAACCACTTGGCCAACTGACTGGAAGAGATCTATATTTGTTCCCAATCCAAAGAAGGGCGACCCAACAGAGTGTGGAAACTATAGAACA
>NW_006399778.1:21708754-21720164 GCF_000299155.1 Elephantulus edwardii | reverse complement strand
AGGATAGAGCAGGGTTTAGGGCTGTTGATAGGGTCGCTATGAGTCGCAAGCGACTCGACGGCACATAACAACAATAACAAATACACACACACATATATATTTCGGGAGTGGATGCCACTCCATTTCCATAATGTCTTGCCTCTGGAACTCTGTGAACATGGAGAAACAACCAAAGTTATACAAGTGTGTGGGTCTTTTGTTCATAGAGTTGCTATGAGTCATCTACAACTCAGTGGCACTTAACAACAATATAGATATGATTTATGATATATAACATGTTAATATATATATGACATATATATGTGATTACTTAACATTTATGAGAACTCACAGGACAGACTTTAAGAGTTTACAGTGTATTCGGGGTTTTTTTTTGGTGGCATCAAAATATGTTACAAAAAATAAAGAGTTGCTTGGGGTATTTTTATTTTACCGTGTATTTCAATTTTTATTAACTCACTTAACTTTCTTTATCTGTTCACTTATCTTTTCTGAGTTTAAACACATAGTTTTTCCTTTCTGAAATTTAATCCAAGAATGCTAAGCAGTACAGGGAGGGAAAAAAGAACAGTCTCCCTAGAATAGATAAAGGCCTTTTTGTTGCTGTTTTAATAGAAAATTGGGAAGTATACAGCTCAATTTTACAATTATCATCTTCCTTTGTCAGGTTTTTTGGTGGGTTTTGGGTTTTTTTTTTAAAACAACTTTATCTGTTGTTGTTTACCGTGGAGTCAGAACCAACTCATAGGTGAGATGTTGTTTTATCATGGGGTCAGAATCAGTCCAAACCTCTGGCCAATTTTCAGAGGCAGTTAATTGCATGGGAGGAGATTGCCTATCCTTCTCCTGTGCAGCTGCTGTTGGATTTGAACCATATGACTTCAGGATTGCAGCACAGCTTCTTGCCTCTTGGCCACCAGAGCTCCTTACGTGTTCAGTTTTGAAAGTTGTTCAGTAGTTAGAATATCAGATTGATTTTAATTTACTTATGTACCAACCCACCAGCCATCTGAAAAATCATTTGAAATTTGAGGTAAAGTGGATTTTGGTATATTTTTATATCAGGTTCTTTATAACAGTGGGTAACTTAGCAAATGAATGCTCTCTCCATGGCTGTGTTGGTATTTTACTTTACCATATAGCAGTACAATCATTTAGCTTTCTACAGAAGATTGCAGCAGAACAAACAGGGGAACATGAGATTTTATTCCTGGTGGCCTCTTAAAACTGTCAAGTGATATCTTCCAGCCAGTGTTCTTGTTATGCTGTGTTGTTTAGGGATATACTGTGAACAAATTATTACACTTTTCTTCATCTTTCATTTCTATATGCTTTTTATTTTTTTGTTTTATTTAAAACTTTATGTATTTCTGAGAACCATACTAATTGCAAATATTGATTCTGCTATTCAGAGAAATGAACAGAAGGTTTCAAAGGGCAGCTTAACAAGACACAGCAAAATATTATAACAAAATATGGAAAGATCAGATGGTAGAAAATTAAAAGGGATGAACTCACTCAGCATTTCTCAAACTGAAATGACTGAAACATAAATTCAAGCCTCGAGTTGCAATAGTGAAGGATGCTGTGGGCAAAATCTTGGACGATCCTGGAAACATCCAAAAAAGATTGAGGGAATTGCATAATCACTGAACCAAAAGCAATTGATTGACACAGAACTATTTCAGGAAGTAGCATATAATCAAGAACCCATGCTAAAGAGAGAACTTCAAGATGTACTGAAGGCAGTGGCAAAAAGTAAGATTCCCATGAACTGATGAAAGACCAAGTGACACATTTCAACAAACAGAGCTTTGAAACTGCCTACCAGTCTATGCCAAGAAATTTAGAAGGCAGCTATATGGCCAACTGATTGGAAGACATCCATAGTTTTTCCCATTCCCAATAAAGGTGATCCAAAATAATGTGGAAATTATTGAACATTATCATTAATATTACATGTAAGTAAAATCTTGATTAACCAAAACTACTGGAGCCGTACGTAAAGAACGGCCAGATTCCAGCTAGATTTAGAGGAGGTCATGGCATCAGGGATATCCATGTTGCTGTCAGTTGGATCTTGGCTGAAAGCAGGGAATACCAGAAGATACTTATCTGCGTTTTATTGAGTGTGCAAAAGACATTTGACTGTGTGGATCATAACAAATTACAGCTAAGATTAAGAAGAATGGGAATCCAAGAATACTTAATTGTGCTCATGCAAAACTTATATCTAGACCCAAGAGACTGTTGTGTGAACAGAGGAAGGGAACATTATTGTTGTTTATTGCCTTCGAGTCAAGCATGACTCATAGCGACTCTGGACAAAAGCCCTGAAGCCCCTCTACAACTATCAAATTTATAAGTCCATAGAGTTTCTGGAGGAATGCCATTTAGGAATTGGATGCCACTCCTGCTTCCAAACCTGTCATAGTATGTTATTGTTGTGATGTGCTGTTGAGTCACCTGCGATGCACAGTGACCCTGTGTACAACAGCTCTGAGTCTTTCCCTATCCTGAGCCAGTCTCACTAATTCTGACACACCAACCCCCATGGCCCCAGTTACTGGATCTTTTTCTATCTCATCCAGAGTCTTCCTCCCCTGCACTGTCCATCCACCCTTCTGAGCATGATGTCCTTCTCTAAGGACCAATTTCTCCTGGCCATCTTCCCAAAGTAAGTGAGGCAGAGCTTCAAAATCCTAGCCTCCAAGGAAAGACTTGGCTTCACCTTCTCGAAGACAGACCTATTTGTTTTCTTGATAGTCCATGGTATGTTCAAGACTCTTCTCTAGCACCACAACTTGACGGCATCTATTCTATCATCCTTAGTCATTGTCCAACTCTCTGAAGCATAACAAGTAATTGAGAAAACCATGACCTGGATTAGGAACACTTTTGTATCTAGACTGACATCATTGCTCTCCAGCACTCTGGAGAGGTCCACAGTAGCAGATTTTCCCAATGCAGTTCGTCTTTTGATTTCCTGACTGCTGATGTTAAGAGTGTTGATTGTGGATCTGAGCAAGCTATAATTGTTAATAACCTCAGTCTCTTCTCCATCTATTATTGTGCTGCCAATTGGCCCAATGATGACAATCTTTGGAATATTACATGGCTTAAAATCAAGAAAGGTGTGCATCAGGGCTGTACCCTTTTCCGTATCTCTCCAATCTTTATGCTGAGCAAATAATTCCAGGAGCTGGACTTTATGAAGAAGATCAGGATGGAAAAAAGACTCAACAACAACTTGTGTTAGGCAGATGACATCCTTGTTTGCTGAGAACAAAAAGGATTTTAAATGCTTGCTGCTGGAGATAAAAAAAATTACTATCTTCAGTATGGATTACATTTTAACATCAATAAAATCCTCATCACCGGGCCAATAAGCAACATCATGGATAGATTGAGAAAAGAATCAACACCCTTGGTCCTAGCAGTCAGAAATCAAAATATGTGTTACATTAGGAAAATCTGCTTATGAAGGACTTCTCCAAATTGCTAACGAGAAACTGTGTTAGTTCAAAGACTAAAGTTCACCTCATTTAACTCGTGGTCTACTCAGTTACTTGCTGTGCATCTGAAAATTGGACAGTGAATAAGGATGAGAGAAGAATTGATGCTTTTGAGTTATGTTGTTGGAGAAGATTAATGAGTATCTCAGAGACTCCAAAGGGACAAATTAAATATGTTTTGGACAGAGTGCAACCAGGATGCTCCTTAGAGGCAAGGATGTTGAAAACTTAGCTCACATTCTTTGGGGCATATTAGAAGGGTTTAGTCCTTTAAATCTGTTCAGCTCCTTAACTTCTTGATTTCTTCCCTTTGCTTTGGCTTCTCAGCACTCTAGTGCAATATTCAGAGTCTCTTCTGACATCCGTCTTGGTCTTTTCTTCCTCTTCTGTCTTTGTAATGACCTTTTGCATTCTTTCTGGATGATGATCTTAATATCAACTGGTCTGGTCTTCACTTATTAGTGTTCAAGGCCTCAAACCTGTTCCTGAAATGGTTTTGAAATTCAGGTGGAATAGACTCAATGTCAAAGTTTGGTTTCTGTGGGTTTAACCTTCTTTAGTTTGAACTTGCGTGTGAGTAGCTGTTGGTCTGTTCCACAATCAGCACTTGGCCTGATTTTCACAGCTGATGCTGAGCTTCTACAGGAGTCTACAGATGTAATCGATCTGATTTATGTGCATACCATCAGGTGAAATTCATGTGTGTAGTCTGTGTTTGATTTTTATAAAAGGTATTTGCAATGAAACATGTCCACCAGGAATGCATCCTATCTCCATACCTTTTCAGTCTGTATATGGAACATATCATCCAGGAAGCTGGGCTCTTTGAGGAGGAATGTGGCTTCAGGATTTAAGGAAGACTCATCAACAGCCTGTATTATGCAGATGACACAATCATGCTTGCTGAAATTGAGGAGGACCTAGGCATAACTTCAAGAAAACAAAAGATTCTCACCAAAGGGCCAACTAACAAAATCATGATAGACGGTGAAGAGATTGAGATTGTTAACAGCTTCAGTTTGCTTGGCACCACAATCGGTACACTTGGTACCAGCAGCCAAGAAACCAGAAGACTAATTGCATTGAGAAAATCTGCTGTCAGGGACCTCTCCAAGTACTGAAGAGCAACCTTGTCAGCCCGGAGACTAATGTGTGCCTGATCCAGCCATGGTCTTTGCAGTTACTTGCTATGCATCAGAAAGCTGCACAATGACTAGAGATGATCAAAGGAGAATTGATGCCTTTGAGTTGTGATGCTAGAGAAGAGTACTAAATATACCATGGACTGCTAAGAGAACAAACAGGTTTATCCTAGAGACAGTGAGACCAGGCTGCTCTTTGGAGGCAAGGATCCTGAACCTCCATCTGACATACTTTGGACATGTTGCAAGAAGGGACCAGTCCTTGGAGAGAGACATTATGCTTGGGAGGGTAGAGAGACAACACAAGAAGACCCTTGATGAAATGGATTGACTCAGTGAGTAGGGTAAAAGGGGGTAGGTGTGTAAGAGACAATGAGGTTGGCTCATTATATAGTAGGGTTTAGAACTCTTGGACATAGGGTTGCTATGAGTCGCAAGGGATTCAAGGGCACATAACAACAACAACCCTTGGGAAAAATATATCCCATCATGCTTTGAAAGATAGAGGGTCAGCAAGAGAAAGGAATATCTTCAACAACATAGACTGACACATTGATTGTAGTAGTGATCTTTAGAATAGAAAAATGTTGAGGATGACATCAGATAAGATAAGGTTCAGATCCATTATTCATAGTGTCAGTATGTGTTGTAGGAAATTTGATAACACCTAATAACAACAACATTCCATAAATTTGTGACTTATGGCAAAAATTGAGTAACACAGATTACTGTATTTTATGGAAATAACATGTTTTGTTTTGGTTTTTTTTTTTTTTCAAATTACCATCCCCCTTAGGGTTTTTGGAAAATTGTACAAATTTTTTTTTTTTATTTTTTAAAATTGTACAAATTTTTGTGTCCATTATACTTATATGCTGCCTTTTATGTAAGTGAATTACACATGAAAAGTGTGGTACACATTTAGTAGTTGTTGTTAAGTCTCATTGAGATGACTCATTGAGACCCTATGAACAAAAGACCTGAACCCTGTACATTTAGTAGTAGTGAGATTTAAAAACAGTAACAATGAAAAAGCTCTTCTTCAGAAGTAGCTCGTCAAAGGAACAAAGTCATTGGTATAGGTATTATAACTCATTATGTTTTTCTATATTAACTTAAGATTTTTATCTTTTGTTTGTGTTTTACTGATTCAAGAAGGGAAATAATACATTAGTTTGAAGGCAGGTTTTAGCCATCCCTGTGGGAGGAAAGGAAACAGCGACTGGTTCTTTCACTCGAAGTCTAGAATATCTTGTGTTGGAAGCTCTGGTGATGTGGTAAATTATGTAGTGCATTGCTGACAGAAAGACTAGCAGTTTGAATCCTCCTGTTACTCTGCGGAAGAAAGATGGGCAGTTTTATCAAGGAGATCAAAAGGAAAATTGTCAAGTGTATTTGAAGAGGGAAGAGACCCTGAGTAAGCAAAGCACTTCTGAGAAACAAAAATGACGTGGGAGGTGGAGGTATAGCAGTTCCTGACCTCAAAACCTACTACAACAGTAGTAAACAAAACAGCATGGTACTGGTACAAAGACAGGCACATAGACCAATGGAACAGAATTGAGAATGCAGAAATGGACCCAGCTATCTATGGCCAACTGATATTCAACAAAGAAATAAAACCTATTAAATGGGGAAATGACAACCTCTTCAACAAATGGTGCTGGCAAAACTGGACTGCTACATGTAAAAAGCTGAAAGAGGATCCACATCTCACATTATACGCAAAAATCAATTCAAGGTGGATCAGAGACCTGGGAGTAAAGCCCAAACCATAAAATTCATCAGAAACAAACTGGGATCAAGCACAGATGGCCTAGTCTATGGTATAAAGAGACTGTCAAATACAGGCAGAAATGTACTATCTGGAGAGGATAAAATTGATGAATGGGCATCTAAAGATTATCCCTGTGTGCATCAAAAACTTTTTTAGCAAAGTGGGGAAAAAAAAGGCCTACTGACTGAAAAAACATTTGGCAATACCAGTTCAGACAATGGTCTCATATAAAAAGTTTACAGAACTTACAAGGTCTGCACAAGAAAAAGACTAATACAATTACAAAATGGGGAAAAGATATGGAAAGACTTTTCACAGAGGAAGATATTCAGATGGCCAACAAACACATGAAGAAATGCACAAAGTCACTAGCAGTAAGAGATGAAAATCTAAACCATAATGAGATGCCATCTCACTCTAGTAACAGTGGTAAAGTTTAATAGGACAAGTAATAAATGTTGGAGAGGATGTGGCAAGATTGGAACTTTAATACATTGTTCGTGGGATTGTAAAACGGTACAACCACTCTGGAAGGTAGTTTGACATTTCCTCAGAAAGCTAAACATAGACATTCCATATGACCCGTGGGATTGTAAAATGGTACAACCACTCTGGAAGGTAGTTTGACATTTCCTCAGAAAGCTAAACATAGAAATTCCATATGACCCAGCTATTTCACTGTTTGGCATATACCCCGAGAAAATGAGTTCTGAGGCACAAGTAGAGATTTGTACACTAACATTCATAGCTGCATTATTCACCATCACAAGAACATGGAAACAGCCCAGATGTCCAACCACAATTTGAATGGATTGAGAAATCATGCTACATTCAAACGATGGAATACTACACAGCATGCAGGAGCAATTTTTGTACATCACTACTTAACTTTGGAGGGACTAGAGCGCTGTATGCTTAGTGAACTAAGTCAGTCCTATAAGGACAAATACTGTTTAAGACCATTATTGTAGAGTGTGTATGAAGATGCAGGGGGCTGAGGGTGGTTTTTTTAACCGTCACACAATTTGATGGGTAGAGGGCGGGGTCAATAAAGGATATGGGAAAGATCTGTGTGTAAAGCAGTGTATACAAATTTTCTAAGTAAACCAGTATAAAAGAAAAAAAATTATTTAAATTAGAAAAAGAAAAATAGGCCATCTCCTGTAGACATGTACAGTTTTGGAAAGCCAGTGGTTGGCTGCTAGGAGTTGGAATGGCCTAGATAGCAGTGAATGGGTCACGTAGCAAAGGAAATAGTGGCTGATTCTTTAATTCTAAATACAGTGGAATATTTTGAAATTAGAAGATGTACACATGGATCATAACTTGTTATATGTGGATCATAACAAGTTAAAGTTTACATTGAGAAGACTGGGAATCCCAGAGCACTTAACTGTGCTCTTGCAAAACCTGTACCTAGTCTGAGTCTGTTGTGTGAACAAAGCAAGGGAATACTACATGATTTAAACTTGAGAAAAGAGTCCCTCAGGGATGTATTCTCTCTCTCCACACCTATTGAGTCTGTATGCTGAGCAAATTATTTGAGAAGCTGGACTCTATGAAGAATGTGGCATCTGGATCAGGGAGACCTGATCATGCAAATGACACAACCTTGCTTGCTTAAAGTGAGGGAATTTGAAGCACTTGTTGCAGAAGATCAAAGAATAAAACCTTCAATATGGATTGCATCTCAGTGTCAAGAAAACAGATTCTAACCACTGGACCAATAGGCAACATCATGACAGATGGAGAAAAGATTGAAATTGTCATCAGCTTCATCTTATTTGGATCCACAATTAACACCCTTGGTATCAGTAGTCAGGAAATCGGGATATGTATTGCACTGGGAACGACTGCAGTTAGGGAACTCTAAATTATTGAGGAGTGATGATGTCAGTTTGAGGACTGAGGTGCATCTGATTCAGGCCGTGATCTTTCCAGTCACTTGCTATGCATCTGAGAGCTGGACAATGAATAAGGATGACAGTAGAAGAATTGATGTCTTTGAGCTGTGATGTTGAAGAATGCTGAACATCGACTTCCAAGAGAACAAATAGGTCTTGGAGAGGGTGCAGCCAGAGTGCTCTTTGGAGGCAAAGATGATGCGGCTTCACCTCACAAACTTCAGGCATGTTACTAGAATGGGCTATTCCTTGGAGAGGGACATGTGCTCAGAAGGGTAGAGGGTTGACAAAGGAGAGGAAGACCCTCAATCAGGTAGAATGACATGGTGATTGCCACAGTGGGTTCAAAGGTGTTAGGAAGTGTAAGAATGGCACAGGGTAAGCAGAGTTCAGATCTGTTCTTTATACGGTCGCTATGGGTTGTACTTGACTTGATGGCACCTAACAATAATAATAATATATCATGAGGTTCTGCAGAGAATGGAATGATTTTCTTGGCCTTTCTCTAGACTACCAAGTATTTTAAAGTAAGACAATACCTTGTTTCTAAAGTGACATTTTAATTTTTTCCTTTTAAGAAAAGAACAAGTGTATTATGTAACCATATAGCAATAATGGAAGTCAAGAAGGTTAACACTGAGACAAATATTATTAGGTGATCTAAGTATCTGATTCATGTTTTGTCAGTTCTAATTACATCCTTTATTGGTTTGAATCTCTTCAATAGTTTGGGCTCTTTGGCCTTCTTAGTTTGGGATCCCTGGCTATGCATTTCATAACCTTCTCAGTTCAGGTGTACAGATGAGTTATTTTGTAAAATACCCTATAATTTGGCCTTGTCTGGGGTTTTTCCATATTTAAAGTCAGTTTATACATTTGACAGAAATTGGCAAGTAGTGACATTCTGTTCTCTGTGCATCTTATCAGGAGGTATTTAACACTTCTATTTTTTTCCCTAATTATAAAATAACTCTCTGTCCCCCTTAGGGAGCTCTGGTGGCCTAGTGGTATGTATGCAGTCGCACTGCCAATTCAAAGGCACACGGTTCTAAACCACCAGTTGCTCCCTGGGAGAAAGATAGGCAGTATCCTTTTGTGCAGTTTATAGCCTGTGAAAATCTGGTGACGGGTCAGTGGTGAGTCTATTCCATCTTGACAGTCATGCCCCCCTTTGTAATTTATAAATATTTGTGAGGTCAACTTTTCAATGTCCAAATATTGTTAGCCCTCATATTTACATCCTACTCATTTTAACCTCCATTGATGTCCTTCCTGAGTTACCAAATGCGATGCTTGCCAATTCGTGATTTTCTAATTCCAACATTTCTCTTTCATTAATTAGTTGAGATTTTCTTTTAAGGAGAGAAAACATTCTGTTATTTACTTATATCAGTTAGGGATTCTTATTCATTAGTATCACTCATGAATTCTTATTTTAGTCATGGTTTTAGATGAATTTTACTTGTATCCATACCTTGGAATGTTGTGAACAAATGAGTGATTGTGAGAGACATAAGAATCCATTTCTCTGAATTCTTTTTTAGGGTTTGATCTTTCCATTAGGGAGGCTCCAGTGGCTCAATAGGTAGGGAGTTCTGCTAACCCAATGGAAATTTGGGTTTGTTTTTTTGTTGTTTCAGTTTTCCTTTGGGGAGAACGAAGGGCAATTTCTTCATAATCTATTTAGTCTCAGAAACTCAGTGGACGGTCAGTTATGAGTCCATGCAGACTCAGTAGTGTTGTCTTGAAGCTTTCCATTCAGCATACTTTTCCTTAGGGAGTTTTTATGGGTAAGGAGTTGCACAGCCAATCCAAAAGCTGGAGATTGCAATCCACCAGCTGCTCTGCCCGAAAAAGAAGGGCAGTTTCCTCCTGTGCTATTTACAGACTGAAGCCCTCTGGATGGTTGGCTAGAAGTCAGTTCAGACTCAATGGCAAAGGTCTTATTCTAGGTGTAGTCAGTATGTAGTGGTCTGTAACCTGTCATATATGCCCACTTAATATGTAGTGTTTTAGGCTGGCAATACAGGTATATTATTTTCAGACATACCCTTCTATATGTATTTATAATCTTCGTGTCTGGCACGAATGTCAAAGCAGTGAACTCAGCTTTTCCACGGTCCCCAGCAAGCTAGTAGGAGTGAGTGAGCAGAGAATATATTGGTAGGACCTACTTTGCACTGCCTTCTCTTTTTTTCGCATTTCTGGATGATATAAATAGCAGTACATTTATAACTGTGGAACAGCACTCAGTTCTTCCTTGTGATCTTGCTTAACTTGCTCTTGGAATGGAAACGTGTGCTGATAATTAGCATTCAGCACCTCTTCCTTCCTTTGCCGCCTGGTTCTTCTTAATTATGCTTTAAATTTCTCACCAATTTAGGTTTCGTGGGCAAAACTGTTTGATGCTTTACCCTCCCCCCGCGTGGGCAGCAGGAGGCTTTGAAAAGTACGATTTGAGAGCATATGGCAGTTTTGAATTGAAAATGATCGGTATTTACGGATATTCGTATCTGTCGGTGTGTGCTCGCGTCGCGTTGCCGGAGTCCCTAGTGGACTCAGAGGGGGTTGACCCTCCATAGTGCATTCCTACCTTTATTTCGGTCCTTGAGATGCTTTCACCGCGGATCGCAGCAGCGTCCCCCACTGCCGCCGCCGCCGCCGCCGCCGCCACCGGGGAAGTGAGGTCCTCCTTCCAGCAGAGGGTTCCTTCCCCGGCGGCGGCCGGCGGAGAAATATGCGCGGCGCCGGGGCCAGCTGTTTGCGATCGGCGCCGCGGCTCCCGCCCCTGGCCGGGCGCCCGCGCCCCGCCCCCCACCAACAACCGCCGCTCTGATTGGTCCGGTGCTTGTCTCTTCTCTCCGCGCAGCCAATCGCGCCGGGCGAGGAGCTCCTGGTCTGGTACAATGGGGAAGACAACCCCGAGATAGCAGCTGCGATTGAGGAAGAGAGAGCCAGCGCCCGGAGCAAGCGGAACTCCCCGAAAAGCAAGAAAGGTAGGACCTGCCGCCGGCCGGGCGCCACCTGAATCGGGCAGCCGCCGGCCTGGGCCGCCGGGGGCGGGGAGGGGGG
>NW_006399778.1:21677630-21708654 GCF_000299155.1 Elephantulus edwardii | reverse complement strand
GAGCCCGGCCCGTCCCGGCGCCGCGGTCCCGCCTGACCCGGCCCGCTGCTGAATCACGGCCGCGCCGCCGGGCGGGCCGCTTTCCTAACTTGTTACTTAGAAGCTGGGCGAGGAAAAGTGAACGGACGCGAGTGCCGGCGGAGTCGGCTGCGAGTGAATTGTCATTTTCACTCCCCGAATATAAAACAGAGCCGCAACTTGGGAGTGGGAGAATGCCAAGTCCGCTTCAAAGTCATCACTCTGATTGCATTTTTAGTGTTTTGCATTATTCGTCAGCGTAGGCGTCACGAAATGCGTTGCTGGAGCGCAGTCTCCAGTTCTGCAGGTTCGGGGCCTGTCTGTCCGTCCGGGCGCTTCGGGGAACTTCAGCAGGGCTCTTGGCGGTTCGGACGTGCGCCCGCTGCGGGGTCAGCTAGGGCCTCCAGCGACTGCTTACGAGAAGCCACTGTCGGGTAATGATGGAAAGGCAGCCTTTCCCGGTGGACGCTGCACGGGGTCCCGGCGCAGTCCACTCCTCCGATGGGGCCCGGCCAGCGCAGTCCACTACTCCGCTGGGCCCGGCAGAGGGGCTCTGCGATTCGTGCCAGTGCCGAGATGGAAAACATCGTCGGTCCAGGTTTCAGTCCAGCAAATCTGTTGGGAAATTTTGCTATATAACAAAACGAAAGTTCAGAAGAGTGTGCTGTTCTTGTCATTTTGGACGGAACTATAATCTTTCCTGTTGCATGACGTTTTCTAACAAAAGGAACAGAATGTGGCCACACATTCATTTCTGTTTAGGCGAGTAGTTATTTATTTCCAGCTGACACATTGTTGGCATTTTTAAAAATCAAATAATTTAATGAATTTTTCATAGTGCCTGGTTTGAATAGACGCTGATGAAAGGTATGGGCAATGTCTTGCTAGCATAAGTACAATTTTTTTTTTCTTAATCTGTCTCCTTTCATCTTAACAAGTAGTTTTGTATAGTCACCTGAGCTTTATTCAGAACACCGCAATAAGTTGTACAAGTCCTACTGTAAAAAAGTTACAACGTAAACTTGATTTGGAACAATTTTCAGAGCAGGGTTGAAAATTGTCGATGATAAGTTGGTTCTGAGTTTTCCAGCTGTGCAGGCTTTTCATTTCACAGTATTAAGTAAACATAACTCATTCGTCCAAGAGACCTTGTACAGCCTCTTGTTGTTGTTAGGTGCTGTTCAGACTCCAGCTCTTGTGACAGATGGAAACCTTCCTGGATCCAGCACCATCCTCACCATCTTTCTGAAAATGAGTCCACACTCATTTAGGTCATTAATTTTCGTCCTTACTTGGTCTAGAAAAGCCTAGGGTTCTTCATTTATTGCTGTTTTAAATCATCTTGGGGATTTTATCGATACTAGACTTCTGTTGCTTGTGGTGATGTGCTTTCAAGTAGGAACCTACCCATAGCTGACCTTTCACCTTTCAGTGTGTTTACAGAGGTAGTAAATGGAATGGGAAGAGATTGGCCCTCTTTTTGTCCCATGGAGCAGCTGGTAGATTTGAACCTCGTTTTTGGATTGGCAGTTGCAGCTCCTTACCGACCAGGCTGCCAGAGCTCCTGTAATACTGGTCTTAGTGCTTCAGTGTATGCAAACTACAAAATGCATGTAGATCATTTCTTTTTAATTAGTGTTATATGTCCCCAACCTTTCTTTGGTAAGCTGTGATTTGCTGAAGTCTGGAGGCCGAGGAATGAGTTCCGGTGGTAATAGTGAGTAGGCTCCGAGTTGAGCTCCTCAGTAAAAGGCTGCTGATTTGAAGCCATCAGCCACTTTTTTGGGAGAAGGATAAGGCAGTCAGCAAAGACCCATGGGACAATTCTTATCTTCCTTACAGGATCCTTGTGAGTCAGAGTCAAGTGGATGACAGTTTGGTTTTGCTATTTAGTCTGCCACTGAGCATAACTAACACATTTATTTAAATGTACTAATATCTTGATAGCCACTTCTCTTGAAAGATTTTCTGTCATTGTACGTTAGTGTGCATGCTAGGACATATTTAATTTTCGTTTGCCTTTTATTTTTTATCCCTTTATTTTTCTTTTCATTTACTTAAATGGACAACAGTTGAACTTTGTGGAGGTGTTTGGGGTCCCCCCCCCATGATCTGTGAACTTACTCATCTGTATTTTTATAGCAGTCTAGATTGTTAGGTTTTTGTATTGTGCAAGATTACTACTATTTCTAATTAGGCTATTGCTTTATAACCACTCTAAATAGCATATAATGCACTGAGGCCTAGGTTTTAATTATAAGATTTACAGGAAGCTTCCTTTTGGAGCTTTGGGTTTGTTTTGAACAGTTTAGTGGTAAAACAAATAGCCCTGTATGACTGAAAGTTTGGAAAGTTTAATAAGTCAAACCATTTTGTTTTTAAATTAAACATTTTTTGAAGGCTAATTTATAGCTCGCAGACTTGAAATAGAGAACTTTTTCTGTTAACTGAATTCTGTTTAGTTCATATGTGTGACCTCAGACATTTAAGTAAAATCTTTTCATGCAGTGATGTCAGAAAGCTAATCATCATAAATTTTGTCCAGCAACAGTGTTAACTTGGCATTTCTGAAAGCCAGATGTTGTGAAGACATCCAGCTGACAGGGAGATTGACAGTAGCCCTAACTTCATTTTGGTTAGGAGGCAGGCAGAAAGAAACAAAAGACTGAATTCTACATAGTTCTGGGCCTCAGGCTCCTTTGCATGACAGCTGAGATGCCTACAGCTGTGTATTGCATGTGGTGCCTTTCAGAATTCATTAGATCTCTGGTGGATCTTGAGTGTTCTGGGCAATAAAAAACACTGATTCCTTAACATATAGAGTGGCCCCTTTGCATGCTCTCTTTTCCTCTCGTTCATTCTCCAGTGTCCACTAAGTCTGTGTATTAGGGAAAGAACTCTCGTGCCATAGTGGGTAACGTCTTGGGCTGCTAACTGAAAGCCTGTCAGGTTGGAATCTACCAGCAGCTCTTTGAGAGCAGATGGGCAGTCTCCTCTGGTAAAGATTGAGAGCCTCAGAGATGTGATGGAGGGTCGCTATGAGTTAGAATCAACTTGACTGCATTAGGTTTGGTTTTGTAGGTTTGTGTGCTAGGAGACTCTGGCACTTGGCTGCTAACCTGCAAAGGTTGGTGGGTTGAATCTGTCTAGCAGCTTTGCGGTAGAAAGACCTGGCAATCAGCTTCTGTAAAGATTACATACAGCTCAGGAATCCCTGTGGAGCATTTCTACTTTTGTCACATGGCGTTGCTATGCATCAGAATTGACTCAAGGGCACCAACTGCTTGCCAGCAACTGGTTACCAACCTCTTTGCTAGGTTGTACAGCCCAGTGCTGAGAAAAAAGAAGCGATAACCATCGATAACCATCATCATACCGACTGTGGTCTAGTGGGGGAGACAAATAATTTAGTGAATAAGTAGCAGAGCATACCTGATGGTTGGCGGGTTGTGGGCCCTCAGTAAACAGTTCTTGATGGGCAAACAAAACCTCACATAAATGTGATAGAGAACACAGTGCTGTGAGAACAGGGTGAATATTGTCTCTGACCAGGAAGCGTGCAGTTTTACCAGGAGCCCAAGATGTACACATGTTAGGTATTTTGGATTAGATAGAATTTACTGCTCTTCCATGACATCTGAAGGGACTCCCTGACTCATACCAAAGTCCTTGAATGCTCAAGTCCTTTATATAAAGTAGACAGGTACCTGCATATAACTTGTACACTCCTTCCCATGCATTTTAAATCATCTCTAGATTGCTTGGTATACCAAATACAATGTATATGTTGTAGAAATAATACTTTCTCTCCCTCTTAATCTTTGAGGGGTTGCTTGAACCACTTAATTGCCTCCCCCTCCCAACAGCCCACCCATACTCCCTCCCCATTTTAAAGATCTCCATTTGATTGACTTCAGAGATACTTAACCCCAAGAGAGCTGACTGTGTTTTGGATTTTGTTTTTGTAGTTCACGTTACTCTTCATATACCTGAGCAGCCTCTCTATAATAAGATTGAATTTGAGAAGTTTCTTGGATGGAGCAGATGAAGCTTGCTATGTGAAGAGGAAAGGAGGACTTTTAGTGTTGGATATCTCAGGTTATTTTAAGGTTAATTATTGGTAGATTGTAATCTGTAAAGTAGTATGGTGAGGCAAAATTAGCTGTTTATAGGAAGTCCTCCAGTTACTGGAGATAACATTCCTAAATTTATCCTTGTTTTTAAATTGAATTTGTAGTTAAATCAAAACAGTTGCCTTATTTTTTTTTTTTTTGGTGCCTTTCTTTAGTATTAACAAAAATAATAAAAAGCTTTAAAGCCTTTCAGTAGCTTAAAAACTGCATATGCAGCAAGTGAAGGTGATTTCAATAGAAAATTTGTGAGTAGGGATTAGCTCAATCATTTCAAAGCATGGGCAAATTTACATAACATTAAAGGGCAAGTTTGTAACCCTGGGATTGAGTGTATTTATTACTGTCTTGTTTTGTTTTCCATATTGTTTCTGTGAGAAATGAAAGACCAAATTTGTTTGTAAATAGTACCTGTCAGGCAAATGTTGTTTTTAAAACTGTAGACTGTAATAACAGAATGCTGTACTCTGCTTCCTCTGCTTCATAAGTGTCTTACCTGAAGTTCATTCCTTGTAGAGAAACAGCAGTTGATTTATTTGGATGAGCTTACTGGAAAAGAAGGAAAAATGAGGACACCACTTATGTTTACCCTTTGGGGGCTTAGTTTTCACAGCCTTAAAAATGGGTGTAATAAAATTGATTAATCTTGTACTTTATATACGTAAAAG
Source organism: Elephantulus edwardii (assembly GCF_000299155.1). Classification (NCBI taxonomy): domain Eukaryota; kingdom Metazoa; phylum Chordata; class Mammalia; order Macroscelidea; family Macroscelididae; genus Elephantulus; species Elephantulus edwardii. Next base: position 21,703,838 of record NW_006399778.1, on the reverse strand, counting down.
AAGAAAATTTGATACCTTTGAGTTGTGGTGCTGGAGAATAGTATCGAGTATACTGTGGACTGCTAGGAGAACAAACATGTTTGTCCTGGAGCGGATGAAACCAAGCTGCTCCTTAGAGGCAAGGATTTTGAAGCGCTCTGACATACTTTGGGCATGTTGGAAGGAGGGACCAGACCTTGGAGAAGGACATCGTGCTTGGAAGGGTGGAGGCACGACACAAGAGAGGAGGACTCTAGATGAGATGGATTGTCTCAGTGACTGGGGTAATGGGGTTAGGTGTGTCAGACAGTGAGGTTGGCTCAAGATAGAGCAGGATTCAGGGCTGTTGTACAGAAGGTCACTGTCTAAGTTGCAAGCGACTCATCAGCACATAACAACAACAAACTTGTACTACTTTGTAAGGTTACTGTCAGAGCAGGTGAGATGATAGAAAGCAAAATAATGATGAGGCACACAGGCAGGTGCTTCCTTGAAGTTCTGCACCATAGTTGTGACTGTTAGTTGCCACTGTTTCTTGAAGAGTTACTTCTAAGTTTGTGCGTCATTTAACTCCTTATTTTTTGAGCACCTTCATGGATTCAAAGTAAGGATTAGATCTCTCTCTGTCCCTTCTTCCATATCAGTCCATTCTGTGCTGCTCTCTTTTCTGTGCTCAGCACCCCCCCAATTCTATTCTTTTTTTACTTCCCTGTTCAGCCCCTACAAATTAGAAGAAGAAAGTGAGAAAATCAAGACTTCTTTATAACAGCAAGCTGCTTTATGGCTGTTAACTGGTTGATGAAGACCAGGTTTATAGTCAGTAATGAATTCTAAGACATAGAGTTCTTTAAGGTCAATTAATAATCTCATAGACAGTTGTTTATAAAAATCTAAAGTAGTCCCTGAGAGTCTCAACTAGTTTGTATTAGTACTTAAATAACTTTTAGGGAACTCTGTAGAGAGAAAGATGCAATCTCCTGTGCAGTTTATGGCTTCTGAAATCTTGAGGGCCAGGTATGGCGAGTGTAGGGAGTAAGAAATTCATATTTGAAAGATAATTTGGTGTAAGATAAGTGTTAAACTAATGGTACAGACACTAAGAATTAGAAAGATCAGAAATGGGAAAAGGACTTGTGGACTCGGGTGGTTGAGGAGGCTTTACTTAGAAAGGATGGCAGGATAGGGAAATTTCACTCTGTTTATAGAGAGGGCAGGGGTTCATTCAGAGGACCCTGGAAGGATGTTGCAGCTCAGAGAAATTATTAAATATATGGATTTTCCCCCCAACTCTTTCAGTTATTTAATGAGCATTCTTGTTAAACAGTCCCAGACACTGTCCTAGGTATTAGAGTTAAAGCAGGGAACTAAGAAAAAGGATAAAGAGCGTTCTCTGAAATTTACGTTCTGGAGAGGATATTGTGTTACAAGGTTAATAAAGTGTGTGTGTGGTGTGGTGAAGTATAGGGTAATTTTAGGTAGGTAGTCAGGAAAGGCCTTTGAGACTGTGACATAAATGAGCTACAGGAACTGGCTCTTTGATGTTCTAGAGGTGTACTGTTCCAGGAGGGACCATTAACTAGCTGAGAACTTTATAGCTGGAGTGATGCAGAGTGAACACTGTGCTGAAGACACATGAGTAGCTTTGACTTATGAAACTCAGTTCTTTTCTACCAGATATTAGAACTGGTTGGAATGGTACGGGATGTTTGACAAAGAATTAGAATAGGCACTTTGCCCTTCCCACAAAGGGTTTATATTCTGTATTACTGCAGTTAAGTGAAAGCCAGACATGGCACATGTTCTGCTTGCTGTGCATATAGGGCCCTGGGCAGGGACTGGGGCAAGAGGAGCTCTTGGGGAAATGAGTTGCTTTGTGAAGACTTCAAGAAAGGGGAAGAAAGGAAGCTCCATGTGAGTGGGACTAAGAAAATCTCCGGGTGAATTGAGGGATCATAGCCAACTACTAGACAGTAAGAAGGTAGAATCCATGCATAAAGGCTGGGATGGAGATGCACAGAGCAAGCAATGAAGAGTGCATCCTGAACTGCCGCATCGAGCCCTGCAGAGTGCTCCATGTTCACCTGCCTTCTCTTCACTTGAGTCCTGTAGTCTGCGAGCCATCGCCAGTGTTCAGGGGAAGAAGTGGACACTTGGTGCTGTGAGGTTGGATCACACCACTGGTTAGTGCCAAAGCAGAACTAGCATTCAACTTCACCATGTTCTTTTCTCCACATTTTTTACCCATTTGTGGCAGCAGCAGCAATTAAAATTGCAGAACTGTTGTTAATATGCTGTTGTGTACCATCCAGTTGGAAAACCATAACAGACCCTCCAGTGGATTTGCAGAGGCTGTAAATTAATTATATAGGAAGTGATTGTCCATCTTTCTTCCACGAAGCAGCTGCTGCATTTGAACTGCCTGCCTTTAGGCTGGCAGTGCAACTCCTTACGACTAAACTACCAGAATGCTCCTGTTGTTAGAATGAATGGTCACCGATTATGCTACAAAGTAGAACTGCCCACAGGGTAACTGCTCTGGTAATTTGCCAGGCCCATGTCCCAAGGAGTCATTTGGTGGGTTCAGACAGACTGGGAAGCAAAACTTCTTGTTTGGTGCTGTCCCCTCATCTCCAACTCAAGGTGACTTTCTGACCACAGATTGAATTTTTGCCCAGTCTCTAGCACCCCGAAGGCCATTGTTGTAGTTTCTCTGTCATTCTTTCTTATTGAGAGTCTTCCTCCCCTTTGCTAATCTTGTCCATTTACAAGCAGAAGCAAAATGTGGAGGAGCCAGACTGGGAAAATGTAGGTACATAGAGACAGTAACAGAATAGGGGAAATGTCATGTTAATACCCTGTGCCGTTGAGTCGTTTGCGACTCATAGCGACCCTATGTACAACAGCCCTAAACCGTGCTCTATCCTGTGCCGATCGCACTGCCTCTGACACAACCATCCCGATTACCCCAGTCACTGAATCAATCCACTTCATAGAGGGTCTTCCCCTCCTGAGCTATCCCTCCACCCTACCAAGCATGATGTCCCTTTCCAAGGACCTGTCTCTCCTTACAACATGTCCAAAGTATGTCAGACGAAGCCCCAGAATCCTTGCTATACCCTACAAAATTTAATCTCCCTCTTTGAAAATAGGAACATTGTGAGAGCTGCATAGCAATGATCTGACCACCAACAGTTGCAAACAGTGGTGCCCAGCTCCTTTATCTCTTGACTACTGATAGAGTTGAAAACAGTAGTGCCCAGCTCAAAGATGCTGTTTACCTCTGCTTTGAATTTTTGTGGCTTTCCACAGTCCTGGTAATAAATAAGCCAATCTCTCACATATCAAGCTTTTAAAGGACTCACTACACATATTTCTGGATCTCTTCTAGGGCTTCAAATCCTGCTTTTTCCTCTTCTGGTACATTTACATTTTAGAAATTTGAGTCTGTTAAAATCTTATTGCCCTGACCATGACATTACATTGTTTAATCAGTTTAAAGTCTTGGTTCAGATAACCAGCCTTTGTTAGCAGCTGACCACAACCCACCTTGCCATCTAAGCTCCCAATAAATTGTTATGGTGTACCATCGAGTTGGAACGGACCCATAGCTGACCCTCTGGTGGGTGTTCAGAAATTGCTCATCCTCCCACGGAGCGGCTGGTGGCCTCGAACCACGTGCCTTTAAGATTGCAGTATAACTTCTTGCCACTAGGCCACCAGAGCTCCCCTACCCAATAAATTAAAGAATACATTGAATAAAAGTAGAGAACAGATAGACTTCAGTGGCGTTTGATGTCTAGACCTTCTCTTAAAAGCTCTGTTTCAAGCCCAGTCGCCAGTTAGTACTAAATGACAGAGACCTGGGCAGGGTGCTTGAGGCCCTTAACTACTGGGCTTCCAAGTGAGCTAGTCACATCTCTGTTTATGTATAGGGTAGCAGATAATAGAGCAGAATAGGAGGTAGCTGGAGGTAGTACCATACCTGTGGAAATGTGACTGCAGCCTTAAATGCTGCATTCCTTGCAAGTTTGTCTCGTTGAATCAAGTGAACTGTGTCCTGGCTGGTCAGTTCTTGGAAGACCCTGTCACTACTAACGGGCTCTCTCTGCCTTCAGACCAAGTGACTGATCCCATTATTAACAGGAATTGAATGTCCCCTTCTCTTCTAGTTCCATGACACATTAATCTTTCTGCTGTTGTGCTGCTGTTCTTAAAAAGCTTGAGTTTGAATTAATATTTCTCGCAGGATGATTTAGGACCGCCCCTTCCCCTTATTTCTACTCTTGTTGCTGCTCCTGAAGTACTCTAAATTGAGGTAAATCAATTGGTTAATATTTTTGCTTTTGCCTTTTATTTTTCTCTGTCACCTTAAGGAAATTGTGTAGCATTTTGCAGTTTTTCCAGATATATTTCAGTGGATGGATTATAAAAAATCCTAATCTATGCCATATTTGGAGATTATAAGTGAGTGTATTAGGGAAAACTCTGCTTTGTTTGTAGTAGGGAGCCTCTAGAGACTTAGTGGTAAGGAGTTGTACTGCCAAACCAGAGGCGGGTGGTTTAAATCCAGCAGTTGCTCCACAGGGAAAGATGGGCAGTCGGCTTGTGTTTGATTTATTGCCTCTGAAAACCCACTGGAGGATCAGCTGTGATTTGATTCTGACTAGAAGGAACATAGAAGAACCCTCTGTAGTTGGGTTGTTACACTGATTTTCCTGTCCATATGCAGATTTGAAGGTGAAGCATACCTAGTACAAGATTTGCTTGTTAAGCTTTCTAAATTTAGAAATAAGACTTGTATTGAGTTCAAAATAATAGAATAGAATAATTAAAAATTCCAGTTAAAATTTGAAAGTGGAGGTCAAGTTTATTATGTTTTCCTTAAATGTGAAGTCTAGGTTCTTTTCCAGATTATTAGCCAGGTTAGAGATGGGCTGCTAAATATGTGAGTTTGATGTTTATGAGGAGTTACAGAGAGGATGAGCTAGTTTCCTATTTGACTTTGCCTCTGAGGAATTTAAGGAGCTGGATAGGATAAAATAACCTGACAACATCAGAGGAAGTTTAAATGAGTAGATGTCTTCCAATTAAAAGTTGTATGGAGAGCTGAGAAGTACAGTTTTAGACATACTGGCCGGATAATGTTCTTACAGCCTGTTTATACTAAACATGTTGCTAAGAACAATACTGAAGTTTGCATTTATCAATATTAATAATATTTTTGAAATTATTTAAGAGCTGAGTAATGCGGGAAACCATGAACTATTTGTAACAAGAAATGCTCCTTCTCAGTTAAAATATTCTGAAAGTAGATGTTTTCAGAATCGTTTTCATCTTGCTCTTCAGATTAAACCAGTTGCAGAACTTGTAAAAGTTTTGGGCTGAGTTCATTTATAATGAGCTGTTTTGATCTGGGCACATCTAATTATTTGACAGTTGTCTACACATCATATAATTTTGTGATAAACCATCCTTCCCCAGTTGATGGTGATACCATTGTGCCCTGTAGAAATACTTTGGTTGACACTATCCGTAGATCATTACTTGTTTTTTTGGCAGATAAGGAAACAATTTCTCTTGAGGGGCTGTATGGTTTGTCTATGTTCATTCACACAGGTATTGAATTTAGTGGCTCTGCCTTGTTTTGAATCTAGTGTTTATTCATAACACTGCTGATTACATCCTTTTTTTTTAAAAGAAAGGAAGGGAGGGAGGGGAAGAAGGGAGGGAGGGTGGGCCTAAACACCACTGCTGTCAAGTGGTTTCTTTCTCAGAGCAACATTGTGGGATGGAGTCAAATGGACGCAAAGGTTTTCTATTTTCTAGATTGCAAATCTTTACAGGCCTCTTTCTCCTGAAGAGCAGCTGATGGGTTTGAATCATTGATGTGTTGGTTGGCAGGCCAACATTCAGCCCACTGTGCCACCTTTATGCCATGTATCAATTATGCTGCCATTGAGTTAGGTCTGAATCACAGCAACCTTCCTCGGGTTTCCAAGACTGTAAATGTAAATCTTTACTGGAAGAGACTTCCTATCTTCCTGAAACTTGGGCTTCTGAAGCCATGTATATGACCTTTATCAATAAGCCTAGTTGAATTTTCACTACCCACAATAAAATTGCCCATTTTATGTCAAAACGATAAGTGAAGTCTTTGGTATCAGAAACCTAATTTATTATTAGAACTGGGGTATTCTATTATTTTTACTTTGGGGATTATATGTTGAAGAGAATGTATTTATTTGAGCACTATATTCAAAGCAGTTTTTAGAAATGCTAATAGATTATATTTTAGCCCCTGCTGGCTTTTTCTTTAATGATGTGCTTGTTGGCTTGATCTTTTTAAGGGATATTTAATTTCCTGTTGTGTTTGTTACTGTTTTGACACCAGTTTAGAAGGCCCTCCAACAGTGAGACATTGCTTCTGCATGACTCCCTCTGCAGTGCGGATAGCAGGGAGGGCTGAGTGGAGGATTGTACAGCTCTTTAATGTTTTATTGAAGATTTCGAAAAGCTTATTGGTACTTGGCTCCCTTCTCTGTAGCAGTATTCTTTTGTTTTGGATGACAGGCTGGTTCATTTAATAAAATACAGTTTTAAAAGTTTTAAGTTGCTCGAATGTATTTTTTTTTTTTAGCATCCAATCTAAAAATACAGTCAAGAAACTAAGTTCAGTTTTTATTTGTGGATATAATTGAATTAAATCATATTTGTTCATTTCTTTTACTGTGGGACATCTGTAATAGAGATTTTGTTTGTCTTCTATTTTGCCATTTTTTACCTCTTCCTTTATTTGAAGGATAGATTTTCACTTTTTCTTTTCAAAGAAATGCACTGGAACTGTTTGAGGCGTGCCATCGTAAATGTCTTTGTTTCAAATAAAGTTGTTCTCCTCTAGTCTTTTTACTTGTTCCAGAGGAAACGGATAAAAAGAAAGGAGAACATGAAACGAGCTGCCCTAACCTGTCTGGTGTGCGCAGCCTTGAGTTTTTGTAGAAAAGACAGGACTCACCATCTTAATTCTGTTTGTTCCACAGGTGGATTTAAAAAAGCATGTGCATTTACAAAAGTTTAGAAGAATCTCTTCAATTTGTAACAAAATGAAGTGTAGCTTTATCTTGTTTGATTTTATTAGTCGTTGTTCCTTAGTAGTAGTTAATCCTTACACACACACACACACACACACACACACAGGCAAGAGCAAACTGCTGTTTAGTGTCCCATGCTTTCGTTTTTCAGATTTAAGTCTTGTCTTTTCTGTTCTTCTTTTCTTTGACATCTAGGAAATTACTTTCTTTAAAAGGTTAAAACTTATATAGAAGACAGAGATAACTGGAAGAAAAAGTCCTGAAGGTTTTATGGGTAAACTATTGGGAAATGCTCCACATTCTAAAGCAATTTTTTTTGTCTTGGAAATGTAATAATTTTAAACAGTAATTTTAATATGTTTTTCGAAAACAGTATCTAAAATTAAATTATGACATCTAAAATCCTTTATCATTTGATACATTCAAAATTCTTTGTTTGACATGTTTTTATTGGATTAATCATTGTCTGATGACCACAATATGACTTCACCCTTAGTACATATGATTTCAGTTGTGTGTAATTGCAAAGGATTGTCTTTGCTTTAAAGAAAAAGAGATACTGCTAAGGCCAAAATACCATCCTCCTTATTTTTCTATGAAGCATGCAATGATACACAATCTTTTCCTCTTGTTCTTCTAATCCTACCTCTTGGTACAGTCTTTGTAGGTTTCCTGTGACACCACATGCCACAAAAATGAAGGCGAACTGGTTGGTTCACCTGTGTTTGGAAGCCCATACTGCATTAGGATTCTTGTATGTGTAGTGTTTGAAGTTGCAATAGAATTTAGTGTGTTCAACACAATTCCTGGCCTTTTATTTTTTTTTACTGTTTGTTTTCTCAGGTTGTCTTTTCTTTTGTTTGACAATGGGAGAGTTAGAATATATTTTTCTGGTTTGATTGGCCGAATTTATATACTTTAACATATGGTGTTATCAGAGTCTGTTTCTCTGTGAAGTGGCTTTCTGTGTTTAAGTGGAGTGTCTGAGGTCTAAGTGAGGATTGAAGGGTTTTCTTTGCCTGGGTCTTCCTGCCTGGCTCCCTGTGCCTGAGGCTGTCGAGATGTTTTCAGTAATATGCTGCAGGTAGTCCTGTGGTTGTGGGCAACAGTTTTGACTTTTTATGGCTGGAAAATCTCATTGTCTGTTTATCCATTGTGGGTTGTAATTTTTGCAGGATTAAGATTAGAATTTCCTTTTAACTGGCCAGCCAATAAAATAAAAGGAAGTAACCATCAGTAGTCTCAATCTTAGTTAAGATTAAAAATTTACCAGTTTTCAGGAGTTTGACTTTTTTAAAAAGAAAATTTATTTTTTTAATAATATTTTTTTATTGGGAAAAACATATTGGGGGTACAAGGAGGTGAGGGTTGGGGGCAGAAGGGTGAGGATGGGCCAGGATGCAGTTGCAGAGCTGCACAGTTTGGTCGGTGGGGGGAGCAGGTGAAGGAAATGATGAGGGTCCAGTGGGGACCAGATGCTACAGAGGAATGACAAGCATTTTCCAATAGTAATTAAACCAACTGTCTTATTGATTTGGGAATTGGATGCCGACTCTCTGGCTTCTTCATGCTGAACAGGGGCGTAGATATAAAGGGGGGAAGGGAGGACGCTTTATCACCTTACTTGTGGTCTTGGGTTACACCTGCTTGCCTTCTTGCTCCTGAGGGCCGTGACGGTTCGCCCCAAGCCGGGGGCCAAGCGCAGCCCGCCCCAGGCAGGCCATGATGGCTCACCCCGGGCAGAGGGCCGAGGGCAGCCCGCCCCGGGCAGAGGGCCACGACGGCTCGCCCCAAGCCGGGGGCCGAGGGCAGCCCGCCCTGGGCAGAGGGCCACGACGGCTCGCCCCAAGCCGGGGGCCGAGGGCAGCCCACCCCGGGCAGAGGGCCGCGACGGCTTGCCCCAGGCAGAGGGCCGCGACGGCTCGCCCCGAGCTGGGGGCCGAGGGCAGCTCGCCCCAGGCAGGGGAAAATTTATTTTTTTATAATTTTTGTGTGTGTACCGTCAAATCAATCTGACTGGTACAGAAGGAGATTGCCCCTCCTTCTCCAGCAGAGCATCTGAAGGATTTGAACTATGTACCTCTGGGCTTACAGTGCAGCTTTTTGCCACTAGGCCACCAGAACTCCCTAGTTTGGCTTTTTTTTATCTGTAAAATGTGTTATCACAAGAACTTGATATGTACTTTCAAGTAGGAACTGACCAATAGCTCACCTTCCAGTGAGTTTTCAGAGGCTGTAAATCACAGGAGAAAAGATTGTCTGTTTTTCTCCTGTGGAGCACTTGGTGGATTTGAACCAGTGCAACTTTTTACCACTAAGCCACCAGAGTTTGTTGTTAGTTGTGATCATAGAAGTATTTGATAATGAGATAAAATCTGAGCGTTATGCTTCAGCATCTATTCTTTGCTTTTATCAACCTTAAATTAAGGAATTTAGGATAGAAAATAATATAAATTACATAAAATTGAGTATAAATGATGTTTAACCATTTCAGGCTACAAGTTTTAGCAACTCAAAACCAAAACAAAGCCACTATTGCAGGCTCATTCCATCCCATAGTTCTTGCATTGCTTTTCCCAGGCTGTAAGTCATGGTTGTATGCACATTTTATTTTCCTGAGGAGCACTGGTGGATTTGAACGCTGACATTTATCCCACCATACCATCAGGGCTCATTTTTAGAGAGAAAGGGTCTTCTAAAAATATCAAGGACAATTACCAGAGATTGCATGATATTAGTGGACTTTTCTTCGTTGTGAATAAATGCTGTGCTTTTTCTTTCCCTCCCAGAGAACATAATTTTCTGTGTTGAACCATAGAAAAATAAAGCAGGTTGGGTTTTTTTTTTTTAGGGTGAGAAATATGCTCTTGGATTTCACTTAATGCTTCTGTATTAAATACAGTTGGTCAATACTTTGTAAATGGATCCTTGTTGGAAATGAATGAAATGTCTGTTGTCTGGAGGAGAGAGGGGAGATACTGCTGATCCTGCTGTACTTTTGTGTGCTGGGAATTCATGACACATGGATGGAATTTACCCGAGAACATGGCGTTAGAATTAAGAAACTAGATTCATTCAACTTCCTATTCCACCTTTTAATAGCAGTGTAACTTTAAACAGATTAATTTGTATGATTGACATACCTTGTGTTGCCATGAACTTTACAGGAATGTGCCTGGCACATTGGTCGATGACTTTTGATCCATCTTGATAAAATTGATGGACTATCAGTTCTGTCATAACTGGCTTATCACATTTCTGGGTTTTAAAAAAAATGAACATTTCAAATATATCCCTTAAATCATGTATTAAACCCACCGCTCGCTTGCCAATGTGTTTAGGTTCCAAAGACCAAATGAACTTAATCATGTAATTGTCAAATCACTGAGATTCATGGGCCAGCCACGTTGACCCATAACCTTAACCATCACAGCCAGCATCTTCTATTGCATCTAAAGCAGTTGCTTCTGCCAGAGATACATCTTTAATGTGCAAAGTAGTCATGTGCTTTTTCACTATTTTTGTAAATGTAAAATGTTGGATAGCGAGATCACTGATAATTAGTAGGTGTGTTGTATTGCTTTAGTGGTATGGAATGCATTTAATATAGTACAAATTAGGTACAGTAAAATTTTTCTTTTACTCTCCAGCTAAATATACACCACAGAGACTGGAAAATTTCTCACGTGCTAGAGACCTGGTTCTCTCTTAAAGGCTATCTTGTTTCACAGTTACCTGGACTAGGCCATCTGTGTTACATATAGATTGGTAGATTAGATAATTCTTGGAATTAATTTGTTGCACATGCCTGTGAAGAAATTTGCAGTGGTCTGCTGAGTCAGCGGTGTCACCAGCATCTTTCCTGGTCGAGGTCTTTAATATAAGAGACCCTGGGTAATGCAGATGGTAAACTTGATTACTTGCTAACTGAAAATGTTGGAAGTTCAAGTTTTCCCAGAGGCAAAAATGCCACCTGAAACTTTCCTAGTTGAGGTTCTTAATACAAGAGTCCTGGGTGATGTAGATGGTTTACTTGTTTACTTCTGACTGAAAAGGTTAAAGGTTTAAATTTTCCTAGAGGCACCGTGAAAGAAAGGCCTGGCAGACTATTTCTAGTCTACTCAAATGGAGTTGCTACCCAAACACAAGATTTTATTCTTTCCTGCTATATGCAATCTTAAAATATAATGAGTGACATTCTAAATGCATTTTTAGTGTATTAGATCTTATCATATGGCATTAAGCAAGTAACTTTGTTGGAGCAATTTCATTATTTTATATGACACATTAGAAAGTCTGTCATTTTGTTCTCTTTCTCCATGTGGAGTTAGGGAGGAAAAGTGGTTAAATTGTTTTCTTAGACATTTCTTGATAATATCAGCTTTAAGGACATAAATGCCCTGAATATTTGTGTATCATTTTCTCTTGAGTATTCTGTGGCATTGAGGCGTTTTCTGAGGTGTTGCACAGGCTCATTCCTTCTGTTGATGTCCACAGTAGTATGAACTCACAGCTTGGCTGTGTAATAACGCAGGGCATCCATGCTTTCAGGAAGTCCCTTGAGTGCCCCTCTGCCATTGCCTGCTAAATACTGTATTTTTATCCATTTGTGCCTTTGTCTGGGAAGAGGGTCTTTAGGATTTATCTGATTCTCCCAGGAGTCTAAGAAGAAACTAAAAAGAGTCTAAGATGATCTTATTGTCAGAAAGATCATCAGAGTGTACTGTTTGTTGTTGTTGTTAGGTGCATCAACTCAAGTACAATTCATAGCGACCCAAGATCTGAACCTTGCTCTCTCCTGCACCTCACTATCTCTCATAAGCCTTTAGCCCATTGTTACTTTGCCGGTCCATCTTGTTAACAGAGGTCTTCTCTTTCGTTGATCCTCCATCTTTCCCAGCATGGTGTCCTTTTCCGAGAACTACTGCCTCCTGCAGCCAGGAAATCAAGAGATGAATTGCATTGGGAAAGTTGGATATCAGAGATCTCTCCAGGGTCCTGAAAAGCAGTGACATCAGTGTGGAGACTAAGGGGTGCCTGATCCAAGCCAAAATCTTACTTGCTATGTGTCAGAGAGCTGGACAATGACTAGGGATGATAGAAAGAGAATTGATACCTTTAAGCTGTGGTCTGGAGAAAGTATTGAATATACCATGGGCTGCTAAGAAAACACAAACAGGTTTGTCATAGAGAGGGTGAAGCTGGGCTGCTCCTTAGAGGCAAGGATTCTGAAGCTTCGTCTGACATACTTTGGTCATACTCCTTACAAGGAGGGACCAGTCCTTGGAGAGGGATGTTATGCTTGGGAGGGTGAAGGGACAGCGTAGGAGAGGAAGACCCTCAGTGAGATGGATTGATTCAGTCACTGCGGCAATGGGTGCAGATGTGTCAGAGACAGTGAGGTTGGCACAGGATAGAGCAATGTTTAGGGCTCTTGTACATAGGATTTGCAAGCGACTCAATGGCACATAACAGCAACGACAACCCTCTCCTGACAACATGTCCACTATATGAGATGAAGTTTCACCATCTTTGCCTTTAGGAAGCACCTCGGTTGCACTTCCTCCCAATCAGATGTGTTTATTCTTTTGGCAGTCCATGGGATATTTGGTACTCTTTTCCAGCACAAGAGTTGATGTAAATGAAAGTTTAATTTTAAAACTTAGTCCAAGACAGTTGGTGGTGGCTACTAGGTGTGGCTGAGCTGGTTCTTTGTACAGCACAGTGAAGCACTTCTTTGTCCTGTAACAAAGCACTGCCTCGTCCTGCCTCGTCCTCAGAATTGCTGCTGTGACTGAGCCTGTTGCTGCAGCCGTCATGTCTGTCTGGTTGAGAGGGCAGTTATTTAGCAGCAGTAAAATAAGTGGGCTGCAGACCTAAAAAGTAGCCTAAGCTGTTAAGTCATTAATCCAATCACGTGTCTCATAATGTCCACATACAGCCTATGGAATTGGACTTTCTGTGATCTGGACGTTGTGAGAGTGTGCCTAAATCACCAGTAGTGGCATGCACTGCCTTTTTTTTTTTTTTTTGGTCTTCCTGTTGTTTAATAACCTTTTGCTTCACTTCCAGATGGATACTTTTCCTTTGCTTCTTGCTGCTGCTGTTATCCCTTGCATTTAATTGTGCTTCATTTGGGAGCCATGATGCACTTCATAGAATACTTTAGAAAGAAAATTAAAGAGCTAATGCTATAAGTACGTGAGGCATAGGATACAAGAGATTGAATGCTGCTGCCTCTTAGTGGAAGCGTATACTGCTGCATGATCACTTTTTTAAGCAAAGATGGCATAGCACAGTACATACATAAGCCAATAATGTAGGCATTTATTGCATGGATCATAACAAGCTATGGCTGACATTGAGAAAAATGAGGATCTTAGACCCCTTAATTATGCTCATGCAAGAATTGTAAATAGACCAAGAAACAGTTATCAGAACAGAAGTAAACACAGCATAGTTTAAAATTGTGAAAAGTTTGTGTCAGGGTTGTATCCTATCTCCATACCTATTTAATTTGTATGCAGATATGCAGACCAAAACGTTTGAGACTGCATGAAGAAGAATATAGCTTTAGGATTGGAGGAAAACTCATCAACAATCTGTTGTGTAGTGACACAACATCGTTTGCAGAAAATAAAGAGGACATCAAACACTTGGTGCAGAAAATCAAAGACTGTAACCTTTTGTATGGATCACCTATCAACTTCCAAGGAAATGAAAGTCCTCACTACTGGACCAGTAGGCAACATCATGATAAATGGCAAAAAGATTGAAGTTATCAAATATTCATCTTATTTTGATCCACAGTCAGCACCCATGGTTAATTGCCATGATATTGAAAGATGTATTACATTGGGCTTTGAGCTGTGGTGTTAGAGAAGAGTATTGAATAGAGATTGAACGGGTTCATCCTGGAGAGGGTTAAAGCAGGCTTCTCCTTAGAGGCAAGGATTCTGAAGCTTCGTCTGACATGCTTTGGGCATGGTGCAAGGAGTAGGACGTCATGCTTGGGAGTGTGGAGGGACAGCCCAGGAGAATAAGACCCTTGATGAGATGATTGATTTGATGACTGGGGTAATAAGGGTAGGTGTGTCAGAGACAATGGGATTGGCACAGGATAGAGCAGGGTTTAGGGCTGTTGTACACAGGGTTGCTGACGACTCAACGAACATAACAACAAAAACAACAACAACATTGCATTGGAAAGATTTACTGTCAAGGACCTCTCCCAAAGTGCCACTTTTAAAAATTAAAGCGTGCCTAGCCCAAGCTGTGGTATTTTTGGTTGCTTCCTCAGCACCTGAAAGTTGGATAATGAATAAAAATGACAGAAGTATTACCAATCTGTAGTATTTTCACTTGCATCCCATGTATCCTCAAGCTGAACAGTAAATAAGAAAGACCTAAGAAGAATGAATGCCTTTGAATTGCGGTGTTGGAGAAGAGTACTGACTATCCATCCCATGGAGTGCTGAAAGTCTGTCTTGGAGGTAGTGTGACTGGTGTTTTCCTTAGACACTAGATGGTGAAACTTCATCTCACATACTTTGGACATGTTAGCAGGAGGAACCAGTCCTTGAAAAAGATACCATGCTAAGAAACATAGAGTATCGGTGAAAGAGAGGAAGACTGTCAGCAAGGTGGATCGACACAGTGACCATAACCATGGGCTCCAGCAGATCAGAGAGGGTAAGGACCACACAGGGTGGTGCAAGGTTCAGGTCTGTTCTTTGGGTCGCTGTGAGTTTTAGTTTACTTGAAGGTAACAAGCAGCAGCCATCAAGACCTAGCTAGGTGTTTTAGGTTCTGTGTTGTGTTGTATGGTGAAGAGAGTGAGGATGGTGCAGGCTAGGGCATGGTTCTCACCTGTTGTTTTACATGGTTACAATGAATCATAGTTGATTTGGCGGCACTTCTCAACAGCAGCGTGAACTGTACCGTTATACACCAGGTAGCACAAAGGCATTGTATGTAAACTGTGGTGGCTGACTGGTAAAGCGTTGTGCTGCTAACTCTAAGGCTCACAATTGGAATCCGTCAGCCGCTCCAAGGGACAAAGAGTGACATTCTTTTCCTTTGTGGTGTACAGCCTCTGAGTTGGTTCCGACTTGACAACATAAAGGACATGAATGACATGTCTCGTACAGTGAGAAGCGGTATCTGGTTATGTTTACTTTGTGGTCCCTTCTGTTGGCGTAATAGTTTCAGGGGTTCGTATAGCCTTAGTGGATCCAGAAAGTCTGGATTCCGTGAAAAATTGAAATTATTATATTTTTCATTTCCCCTCTTTGATTGGGATTCGTCTATGCTAATAAGCATTTTATTTATTTTATGATTTGCTGAGCAAATCATTCGAGAAGGTGGACTCTCTGAAGAAGAATGTGGTATCAGGATTGGAGGAAGACTCATCAACACAGCTGGGTTGTGCTTGCTTGCTGAAAGTGAAGAGGACTTTTGCAGCATTTGCTGCTGAAGACCAAAGAATACAACCTTCAATATGAATTACATTTCACCATCAAGAAAAAAAAACAACTTCTCAGCACTGAGCCTATAAGCAGCATTATAATAGATAGAGAAAAGACTGAAATTGGAAGCTCTTACCTGGATCCACAATCAGCACACTTTGTACCAGCAATCAGGAGAACAGGAGACATACTGCGTTTGGAAAATCTGTAGTTAGGGACTTCTAGAATTACTGAGAACAATCATGTCAGTTTTAGGACTAAGTGGCGCCTGCTTCAGCCCATGGTCTTTTCAGTGTCTTGCTGTGCATCTGGGAGTCTGACAGTGAATAAGGATGAGAGAAAAAAGTGATACCTTTGAACTGTGATGTTGGAGAAGCGTACTGAACATCCCTTGGATTGCCAAAAGAACAAATAGATATGTCGTGGACAAAGTGCAGCCAGAGTACTCATTGAAGGTAAAGATGACAACACTTTTTCTCACGTACTTTGGACATCATGCTTGGGAAATGGAAGGTCAGTAAAAAAGAGGAAGACCCTTTACCAGTTGTATTAACACTATGACTGCTGGAATGGGCTTGAAAATGTCAGAAATGATGAGGATGACATAGGATAGGTCAGAGTTCAGGTTGATTGTTTATGGGGTCACTATGAGCTGTACTTGTAACGATGCCTAACAACAACTGTAAACATTTTTAAAACGTGAAACTTAATAGTAACACAGTGAGATTGGTATCACTTATGGATGGAGAAGCAGACTCAGTTATGATTTTACTCAGCGATCATATAGCTCTAAATTAGTGAGTGCCATTTGCCTGGTCTCCAAACGACATTCTCTTGTTAATATTCTTTATAGATCTACTTATCTCACTCTGGTCTTGTAATACATAGGAAGTTGCACTGCTCACCCAAAGGTGACACTTCTGCTGGCTCGAATCTCCACGTTTGGCTCTTCCAGAGAAAGATGCACAGTCTCTTGTGCACTTACCCAAATGACAGGTCATCTGTGAACACATTGTTTTTTCCTAAGTGCAGAATACATAATCTTTGTGTATTAATGAACCTTATGGAACCATGTTGTTGGATTTTACCTGAATGAGTGGGACTCACTACAGACTATGCCACCACACCTCCCTGCTATGGCTTTATTTTGATGTTACTTTAATGGTTACTTGACAGGATTCTTTTCATTAGACTTCTGTCATACTGCACTTGTACATTTCCCTAATGTCTGAGTGGGATTGTGTGAACAATATAGAACGAATGAATTAGGAATTGTTAGTTGAAGTAGAATGTCATTGTCTTCATAAGAAGCAACATATGCTGACAATTTAGATTTGTAGGCATAGGATTTCTGTAATTTGTTGAGTAGAATCTGCTGTAGATAACCTTACAATTGGTTCCATTTATTGTGTCTGTGCCAGGCAGTGTGCAAATTCTCTGAGCATTTACTCTCATATACTTGTCTGGGCAATGGTATCAGTAGTCTTCAGCATAGTTGCTTCCCGTCTGTTGTGAACAGGATTATTTCTTAATAATCAAATCATGGTTCAGTTGTGCATTGTCACGTTTTTGAGTTATCTGCTGCTTGAGAACCTACTTTATTCACAATGCCATATCCACACCATGGAGAGGCGAGGGGAGCCGAATCTAATGTCTCACGTTAGTTGGCTCTTGCTGTGAAGAATGTGTGACTCTGGAGACATTGGACCTTTCTAGGTTTTTGAGTCCTTCCTGGCTAGCCTCCATTTGTGGGTTCTCTGTGAAATAATATAAATGAAATATAATAGAAAATAGGTAAAATAATAGAAAATTAATATGAATAATAGAAGAAGCATCAACTCAAAGATGATGCAGGAAGGTTGTTGGAGTTGGACACTGACCAGGATTTAACTAAAAAATCTGAAACTCATTGCCGTAGAATTGGAACTGACTCACAGCTGACCTTTCAGCCAGTTTTTTCGGAGGTTGTAAATCATATGGGAGGAGATGTCCCTTCTCTCTTCCTTGAAGTCACTGGTGAGTTCAAACTGCCACTGAGGCACTACCTCTGGTTAGCAACACAAGGTGATAAACACTATGCCGCCAGAGCTCATTTTTTATTGTTAGGTGCTGTTAAATCGGAGCCAATTCATAGCAGACCCTCCAGTAGCTTTTCAGAGGCAGTTAACATAAGGAAGGTGATTGCCCGTCTTGCTTTCATGGAGCAGCTGATGAATTTTAACCATGTGCCTTGGGTTGGCCATGTAACTCCTTACTACTCAGCCTCCAGAGCTAATCCTAAAAGACTGGTCTCCTTCCTTCCTTCTTAGCCTGTGCTTTCCATCTCCCCTTCTGTCTGCCTCCCTGCCTTGTCCCTCCTTTCTCTTTTGTTTCCTCCTTTCCTTCATTCCATTTGTATTTAACAAAATATAGATTATGTGAGACTTCTTCCACTCAAAATATGGTGGGTTTTTGATCTGAGTCAGGCATTTCTGTAAAGGTTCTTGTTTTTTTAGGAAGTTTAATAGATACATAATTTCCGTTTTTAATTCCTTCTGAAAAAAAATCTTTGTGCTGTAATCTTTGTTTCTCTTAAGAGTATAAAATAGTCACCCAAGAAAAAGTATCTGTGTCTTTATACTGTTCTCCTGAAAGTTTTGTAAAATAGGAAGAAGAAACGAGCAATGTAGTAGGATTAATCAGTTGAAACTCAGTTTGAATAGAAGTCTGATGTAAGCCAACATGTCTGAAAATAGGATGTGCTGTTAACTAGGATACTAGAATTTTGTTTTTCACTGGTGATCTGTTAAAAAATCTGGAGTTGAATTTAACCCTGATGTATGATTTTTAAAAATACTTTAAAAGGAAAAAAAAAAATACATCCTTTTCTGCTGCTTGGATTTGAAAGATGGACTTGGATGTTTTGAGTTGACTGGAGGGGAAGAATTTATGTTGGCCTTGCTATTTGAAAGGGAGCTCTGGGGGCATAGTCAATTGGTAGTTGTGCCGCTAACCTAAAAGTGATGGCACTCTGGCAGTCAAATCCACCAGCGGCAATGGGGAGAAAGAAAGATCTATATCCCCAGAACCCCAGTGGAGGGTCAGCTGTGAGTCGATTCTGACTCATAGTGGGGATGAGTTAACTTACCATTTGAAGTGATGAGTCTGTCCCAAACTCTGCACTTGTGCAGACAAGAAGATAAGATTCTGGAGAGATGAGATCTGGCTGTCTAGTAAGAAGAGTCTTAAAAAATTAGACTGGGGGAGCTCTGGTGGCCTAGTGGCAAGGAGCTGCAACTACAATCTCAGAGGCACACGGTTCGAATCCACCAGATGCTCTGCGGAGGAAGGAGGGACAATCTCCTCCTGTACCAGTCAGATCTGATCTGACGGTACACTCACACACACACACACCAAAAAAAAAAAAAAGACTGAAATAAAAAAGATAAAATCCAAGTATAATTAGATATTTTAGTATCTTTGTAACTTCTTTTGTTTATAAGCTAACTTTTTAAAAACTTTTCATATGTGGCATATTCCATTGTCTAATTTCTGCATTTTTAAGAGAAGCAAAATAAAAGCTAATGAACAGTACGGTTATATTTAACACAATTGACTGACAAAGCACTGACCCCCACCTTCCTAGCTAAGAAACCTTTCTGTAACCCAGTAGGCACTCAGCATGATTGTTTGAATTAGATATTTGATTTAAGTAATTGATGGCTATAATAACTAAGTGCCTGAAAAAAAAAATCAGTTAAGAAATGTATGGCAGTTTGAAAGGAGGAGACAAGTGACCTTTTTTTGCAAGTAAGGTGATGCATATGTAAATTTAAAGAGTAGATTATGGAAAGGTTAAGGGTAGTAATTTGGATGCTTAAGTAGTTTTGATTATAGTGTTTAATAATCTCTGTTCTGAATACTTTTGCTCTTAAAGCTTAGTAAATGTATTCACAGTGGGCTTGATGTTTCCAGGGACAGTGATTTCCCCCGTAGCAGTTATACTGGAGTACGTGGATGCATGGATGGAGAACAGAAAGCACTTCAGTACTTTTCCCTGTGGGTGCAGGCAGAGTTGAGGCTTTCTCAGAAGTGACCTGTTAGAAAATTGTGTATGTTAGCCCTGGTGACACAGTGTCTAAGTGCTCCAGGTGCTAAGCAGGAGGATGATCTTCCTCAGGAAAAAGAGCTGACAGCCGTTCCGGTAAAGATCATAACCAGGGAGTGCTTTCTGTTACTTGGAATTGCCATTAATGTAAACAAATTGGATGGCATTTAACAATAGTAACAAATCTTAGACACTTGAGATCTCTTCTGTAATCTCTTTAGTTTTGTCTTTGTAAGTATTTATTTAAAAAAAACAACAAAACCCCTCAAACGAAACTGTTCCTTTTATTTTGTTGCCAAATTTATATCTAGAAAAAAAATAAAATACAGATAAGAAAAAAAAAGTCAGTCTTTATCTGTAGTCGCATGTTTTAGTCCCTATCGATCCATTCTCTCTACATTGACTTGTGTGGGTGTGTTGTACCCTCATTTCTTGAGGTGATAATGGCTTGACTGTCATCCTGTAGACAGTTGTGTAAGTGGGTGTACAGGATGCATTTAAAGTATTTTAATGCCTCTAATTTATGTGCAGTTGGCACAGGATAGAATAGGGTTCAGATCAGTTCTTTAACACTGTGAGACATACTCTTCTTGATGGCACCTAATGACAACAGCACAATTAAATACCCAGTTTATGTCAGAATATTACCCCTTGGAAATATTTTTAGTGTTTTAAATCATTAAAATATTTTAAATTTTGTGATTTGAGGGTAGACTATTGTCACATTTATTGGGGCCTTTGAAAAGGAGAGAAAACAAATCCTCAAATATGTGGCTGTGTCCCCTCTCGGGTTGCCATGCACTTGTATCCTGCTGCCACCGTATAGCTCCCAGCCCTAGTTTGTTTGGCCACAGGGGACTGCAACCTGAACTAAAACAATTCTTTCCTTTAGATACACCTCTTTTCATATGTAAGAGTTTGGGAGTCTAGATATTTTTTTTTCCTCCGTAAAGTAAAGACTATTGGAAAACTCTGAAAAATTGAAGTAATTATTACAACATACAGAGCAGGCTAGCTAGTTTAAGTTTCTGAAGCATTCAGTTACCCTCTCAAATGATTTTGTTCCTGCCATGAGGCTTTTCAAAATTCTAAGTAGGGTACAGAGAAACTTTCTTGCTTTAAATTTGCTAAAGTTTAATTGTGGACCCTTTTTTAATCTTTGTATTCATGACGTCAAAGCCGATAAAATAACCTTTTGACAAAGTCAGTTTGGTCTCCTTTCAGATGTGCCTTCTGCTGTTCTCCCATCAACCTGACATTGGAAAAAGTTGGTATTTTAGACTTTATAGTGTGAGCTGCAGAACTGAAAAGGCCAGAACTTTTCCATTGATTCTCTTGGAAGCAAAGTACAGAGTTTTGCTTTAATACCATGAGCAGCTTAAAACCAAGGAAGATTTATTTTTATAATTTGCCTCTTTGATGAGTTTAACTGCTGAAAAAGATTTGAAATTATGCCTACAGTAAATAGATGATTAAGAGAATGTTTACTATCAGGTAAGTTTAGAAATTATTTTAGGTACAGAAGAAATTTTGGGAAAATGGATAGCATATTACTTTCATAAAAACAACAGCTGTAGTATCTGTTTCAAACTTTGATCCTTCAAATACCACCAGGGACCTACTGAGATAGGCCCCAGGGTGCATATTTGTGCACTGCTCTTACCTTGCTATTCTTGTGTGTGGCCAAATGGGAACCAACTCATAGCTGACCCTTCAGCGGGTTTTCAGAGGCAGTAAATCTCAGGGGAGGAGATTGCCCATCCTTCTCCCACACAGCAGCTAGTGGATTCAAACCAGGTGCCTTTGGGATTGCAGTGCAGCTTCTTATCACTGAGCCACCAGAGATCTTGCTTTGGCAGGTCTCCTTTCTGTCTTCTGATGAACATAGCCCACGTGTGTAGTTTAGTTGATTGTCTCCCTTTATGGACTAAAATCTCTGAGGCCTGCCGCCCAGACTTAACACATCTGTCAGTGACTTTTGATAACTTTCAGGGCGTGAAAGTTATTACACTCTCTCTTCCCCAATTTAAAAGTGTGTGTTTGGGCATCGGAATGTATTTTTCATTCTTTATAGACGACATATAATTGCATTTCTAGCTGCTCTCTCTCCTGCACTTGCCACACTGCAGAACTCCACCACAGCACCAACTATTAACAGTACTGCGTCAGTCTTACCAGGATTGTTAGTACTGCCATTGTGGCTATTCTTTCAACACACATAATGCTGATATCCCTTTCTTACTGACATGGTCTGCCGTCCCAGTGTCCCGTCCCATCCCGTCCCCCACCTCCCCGCCCCAGTTCAGTAAGAGTCACTTAGATTGACCCTCATGCTTTTTCTCCACTTGAGCCTTTTGTCTCACTTCTAGACCTCTAGTTTTTCTCTAAACCAGTGTCCTGAGTGCTGACATTATGGCCATGCTGGCCTCCAATCAGGAATGACACCCTTGCATTTAAGAAGTTTTGTAAAGATGCATGCCTAATTTCATTAGTTCATGGAACTCTGATGGCATAGGCCATAGAGTGTGCATTGCGAACCCAAAGATGGCATCCCTTTGCTAGTTCAAATCCACCAGAGACTCTGGGAGAAAGATGGACAGTCTCTCCCTGTGTTGTTTGCAGCTTTGGTAAGCCCGCAAGAGGGTCGGCTATGAGTTCATTCTGATTGGACAGCAGTGAGTTTGAGTTTTTAAATTTTGAATTAATGTATTTAACGTGCATCAGATGGGAAGTATTGTTGTAAATTCTTTTCTTTAAGGGTAAAATTAGAACCCAGAAAGTGCTGCTATAAAAGCTGTTAGAACACAGTGGGAAGAGTACTGAGTTGGATGAGACTGAAAGACCCGGTTTTGCTGATAATTTGCTGTGACATTTTAGGCTGTTGCTTAAAGCACAGAGAGATACATTCACAAAGCTTGGGGACCAGACTAAAGAATCTTTAAAGTGCTTCCTGATTCTCCTGATTCTATACTCCCTTTTAATTTAGACAGCACATCTTCCTGTTCCACCTCTGTGCCTAAGGTTCTGTACCATCTTCAGCTTAGTTGGACGATTTGTTGTCAGCTGCCTTCGAGATGGCCCAACTCAAGCTGTTCTGTCTGACTCATGACCACTTCATGGATGAAACGCTGCCTAGTTGAGCTGAGTGCTTTAGTTGAAGCAAGGCTTCAGCCTTTTCTGAAAGCATAATTTCATCCTACAGAATTCCTGTGCAAGCCATCTAAGGACCAGGATGAAGAGGAAGATTGCATAAGAATGATGAGGAAAGTTGGAGATTCTAGAAGGGAGTGGTATAGTGCCGGGAAGAATGAACATAAGGAAAGATCTATCTTTCAGAAGGTTAAAAAGGGAAGATCCAGCATTAAAGAGAAATTTGGGGCAAATGCAACCTAGAGGAACTTGAATTCTTTAGTTCTGAGATAAGTGATGTTTATGAAGTATGGAATCCCATGAGAGTGAAGAGGTGGATGGATTAAGGGCTGAGTGAGGAGTAAGGGACTGTAGGCAATACATGTAACCCCTCCTATGGGGAGGGACCTTTAATCTCTGCTCAGAATAGCCAGGGCCCTTGAAGACCTGTCAGGCACGACAGAACTCTCACAGATGGACTCTTGGTTGGTTTAGCATCCATAAGTTATGATGAATAGGTGGTGAACTTCCCAAGTTACCTCATGATGAATAAGAAGGTGAACTTCCTAAAACAAGACCACATATGCACGGTTTCTGTGCATGATATTTAATTATAATTTTATGCTTCAGAGTTGGCGGTCTCCCTAGCAAGGAGGCAGCACATGTAAAATTACATATACAGTTCTAAATTTAATTCATTTAAATCACCAAATGGATAAACATCTTATGATGACTTTTTTTATGTAACTTGAACAAGCCGCTTAGAATTTTGTATTCTTCCTACTGCCTTATTTTATTTTTATTTTTTATATTTTTTTAGTGTTACATTATTCTCTAGAATTTCTTGGTGGTTGCCCATTTATTGGGATGGCAGAACATTCCAGACCTCTATTAAATTATTCATGTGATGCTCTAGGCAGTTTTGGTTTTGCAGCTTCACAGGTCCTGAAGGCATTATGCTATAATGCAGACTTAAAAAATAGTCATTATGGTGGTCAGCTTTCTTAATATGGCAGTTATTTAACTAGGAAATCTAGTTTTATTGGTATTGTTTAGTGGCGAATCATACTCATTTTTTCTTAGTTTTGATTGATTCCTATTTCTGGATTAAGGAAGGGGGAGGGGAATCCAAGAGAGAGGTCTCCATTTCTATTTAATTGTTCTTACTGTAAATGTACTTTTCTCTCATTTGGAACCAAGTTCAATAATGAATATAACGGGCTTTGTAAAAGAAATTAATATAGATAGTCCTATTTTAAACGATTCTTGGCCGTGAGAAAGAAATGTTGTAAAAAGTGAATGGAATGCAGTGTTACCATCTTGAATTTTCATTTTGACTCTAGAGCTAATTTAGTGACCCTGGGGAGGTGGCTTCACATCTCTGATCTCATCTGTAAGATTAAAGGCATACGTTGGGACTCTAGAACTTTCTAGGAAAGCCTTATGAATATAAACAGAGGGGGACCTGAGTGGTAAGAGCATAAGTTTAACAGCCTGGTATGATGCAGGTCTGGAAATAAGTATACTAAATTGATCTTAATCTTAACAACTATAAACATAGTTAAATTTTTTTCTCATGAGAACCTTGGTGCAGTAGTTAACTGCTGTTTTCCTTCTGTTTCATTCAATTTTCTCCATCTCTGTGTGTGTCTTTCATTTCTTTATATACATAAATTTTATCCTGTCCTTCATTATATTCTTTGTCATTGTTTCCATTTCACTTTTCTTGTGTTTCATTCCTGTATCTTTCTTATTTAGACCAAGTGGAGCACCCAGCTGGCAGTAGCCGCCATGTAGGACCCTTCAGGAACCTGATGGTAAGTGCACATGTGTACTTATCAGGCTCCCAATGGGTTCTCTGCTCTCCCAGTTCCTGAGGCATCTCTTGACTCATAGAAACTGTTAAGTCTCTGCTCGGCCCTTTAAAAGTCTTAATAGATTTGCTTTTGGCTTTTCTTTTGTTTGATTGCATAATGATTTAAGAAAATATAGACAGTAAAAGCACTTTCTGCAGTATTTGGCTTTGAGAGCAGCACTGCGTGTGTGTAGGTGTCTGTTAGGGCACTGGGCTCTACTCTGTTCTGTCAGACTGATTTGGTGAGCTTGGCCAAGTCTCTGGCCTTCAGTGTTTTCTGCAAAATGAGCACGTAGGCCAGATGATTTTATAGCACCTTCAGTTCTAGGCTGAGTAACTTGAGTGTTAGATAATTCAAATTAAGATTGAGGAAGTGGCTTTATGCACCAGACATTTTCAATTCCATGACTGAAAGATGAGATGATTTGATTCATGATAAACTCAGTTCCATTGCAATCTAAGCCTGTCAGTGTTTATCAGAGTTACTTTGAAGTAAATGCAGTGACTCCATCTCTCAGTTACTAGTATTGGCTTTGTTAGTGTTGGCCACTTTCTGTAATTTTAAATGAATTAATATATAGAATACTGGGTCCAGGATGTGTTTAATGACCTACAGAAATGCGGATCTAGCTTAGTGGATTTCAACTTGGAAATTTTACTCCCCGGGATAATACTTGGCAATGCCTGGAGACTTTTGATTATCAGAACTGAATGGAGTCAGGAGGAGTTTGCTGCTATTAACCGGTGGGTAGAGGCCAGGGATGCTCGTCAGCGTTTTAGAGTACTCAAGACATGCCTGTACAGCAGAGAATTATTTGGCCCCTAGGAGCAGTGACTGTATTTTCTTGTTAGTCCTCTGATGAGAGCACAAAAGCTATACATCAGCCTATTTTTCTCAAGAGCAGAAGCAGGTGTCTATAGCCATGGCTTTTAAAGAGGGCTTCTGGAGAAAATATGGGAAGGAATTTTTCATTGATTAGGCTTGAGGGGGGTCTTAGTAGTGGATGCTTGCTATTCTGTGTTAGCTGGGTTTCAAGTATTCTTTAAGGCATAAAGCTTAAAATAAAAATAACGCGTTGACAATGTAGAAGATGTGATTACATTTTGAGTGTTTCTTAGTAAGTGTTGTTAAAGTGGTATGTGATTTTATTGTAATACAACTTTAGGAAGTTCATTCATTTATTTACTTTTCATAATATAGGCAGGTTTACCACTCACATCCACATCACTGCTGCAGGTGTTCATATAACACTTGAGAGGCTGCCAGAAAATCGTCTCATCGCTTGAAATGGCACTTGGCTATCCTCAAATCCCCTCTGCCATTACGTTTTACAATGCAACTTTAAAAAAGTTTATGGAAGTTATATATAAGAAGTGAGGCTTAAACTACACCTCTTCATCTTATTTAAAAGATTTCACTTGTATGATGTGCAAAATGGTCAGTAGGAAAAAAAAATCACACTGCTTTATTTATTTGAGTGCCTAAGTAGTCTACATGTGTTCTGTTTCACATAGGGTTTTCAGAGGTCTGCTATTTCAGAAGTGGATGGCCAATCCTTCTTCCTAGTCTGTCTTAATCTGAATGTTCAGATTTAGAGGAGT
>NW_006399778.1:21635233-21677530 GCF_000299155.1 Elephantulus edwardii | reverse complement strand
TTGATAGTTCTACCCAGGTTGCGCTTTCTGTTAGTCTGCCTGTGTTCTGTTGTGCATAGGGTTTTCAGAGGTCTGCTATTTCAGAAGTGGATGGCCAATCCTTCTTCCTAGTCTGTCTTAATCTGAATGTTCAGATTTAGAGGAGTATCTGACAGACAAACAATTTATAGAGCAGTGAAAGATAAATCCCTCATTGTGGAGTTTTTTAATCTTTTGTTGTTGTTGTTGTTGCGATGGCACATAACAATAAGAGAAGGTAGCAGGAGAAGGATGGGCAGTCTCCTCCTGTGTATTAACTGTATCTGAAAACCTGCCAAAGTCAGCTGTGGGTCAGTTCCGACTTGATGGTATGCAACAATAAGGGAAGGTACTAGTTTCTTATAAAAATTTTGTTTGTGTAACACAGGGAAAAGGTTATTTGAGTGTAACTTGAACTTAAAACCTTTTTAACAGTAATAAAGAACTCATAACTCTCCTTGAACATTAGCTGCAATATTAGTTACGTAGCAAACTGATCATTTATATTTGTCTTAAGTGTATGGGTGATAAGGAATTTTTGTTATCAGCAGTCTGGGGCTAAGCATCGTACATGTAGGGAAGGATGAAAGTTACCTTGAGAATAAAAAACTGCCTGGAAGGAAGTAGAATCAAAATTTCCTTATTTCTGCTGTTATGTTGACAAAAAGAGAAGGAATTTTAACAGATGTTTGCTGCTGTGAGGTGCTGTCCAGTTACTTGCAACTCAGGTGACCCCCATCTCCAGCAGAATAGCACATTGCCTGGTCTTGTAGTGTCCTCACAGTGGGGTTGGAGCCCACTGTTGGAATCAATCTGTTTTGTTGAGGGTCTTCTTTTTGCTGACTGATTACTGTTATCAGTCATGACATCCTTCTCCAGGTGATGTTCAAAGTGTATGAGATGGCATGTCAGCATTCTCACTTCGGAGAGCAGTCTGACTGTACTACTAAGATTTGCTTGTTCTTCTGGCAGTCAGTGACATATTCCGTATTCTTCATCAACACCATAATTCAGAGGCGTCAGTTCTTCTGTCTTCCTTATTCACTGTCCAGATTTCACAGGCATATGAAGCCGATGAAAATACTATGTGTGTCAGGTGCACTTTGACCCTCTAAGTGACATCTATTTACAATATTTTTATATTATATAAATACATCTTTCTGTGCATATTTCCCTGGGGCAATAAGTTGCTTTTTTTTTTTTTTTGGTTGTTTTTTTTTTTTAAACTGCTGCTCCCATGGTTGTTGATTGTGATTTCAAGAATTAACTGCACAGTTTAGTCTTTCTCTGTTTATCATTGGTATTGCTTGTGGGTCCAGTTGTGAAAATTTTTACTTTTTGTTGAAGTGTCATCCATTCTGAAGACTGTAGTTTTTTGTTTTTTTTTTGTTTTATTGTTAAGCATAGCAAGTCTTCGTTCTTACAGTGTGAAAAGGTGTTTTTGTGTTAATGTTCTTTGTGTTAATATTCTACCTGGCAACAGGAACCTGCCATTAGACACTAGACTTCTGTTCTCATCACACTGTAGTTTCCAGTGAAAAAATCATGGATTCTTGAGTTCTACCTTTTAAATGCCTTTGATCTTGATAAATATTATGAATTTGAGTGAATCTTTATATAGAGGATTCTAAAAACAAAACAAAACCTTTTTGTTTCCTTACAGGCTGAAGAATTAGTGTTTTGAAATTTTATTTATATATATATGTATGTATGTGTGTGTGTGTGTATATATATATATATATATATATATATAAATTAGTTTGCTGTTTAAACTGAATGACTATTGTATTTTCCCACCTTCCCCTATTCCCTTGTTAAATTTAGGATTCTTAACTTGCTTTGAATTGGACTTGATGTTTCTACTTTTAACATCATCTTCTCAGTAATGTCTTGTATCTCTGATCTCATTCTCATCTGTTTTCTCTCTTCTGTGTTAACTGTGTTCTTCCCTGGTATTTTTGTTAAGGGGAATGTCATTTTCCATGTGATCCTCTCCAAGCTATGAGTGGTTTCTAGTTTGCCATTTTATTAATTCAGAAGTAAGGTGTCAGAAGGCTTGTTCTGGAAGGCCAAGGGCAGCTGTGGGAGCTCTTGGAGGTCATCTTGGGGACAGCATTGCAGAAAGGGAAGGATATGTTAGAGGAAGATGAATAGGAACCCATTATGAATTTGAAGACTGAAAAACCCAGGCTTGGGAGTGGGGGTGGGAAGATATTTAGAATTTAAACAGTCATTAAGTACCGAAGGAACTGAGGCTGCTGAAGCACAAATATTTATATCGCTATAGAGAATGGTTTGGCTTTGTTGAGTTTCAGGTAATTTTAGTTCGTTGATCCAGTTTTTCAGAAATACACATTGCATTTTAATCTTATTTCTAAAGTATGGCATCACTTGGAATGCAGTTAGTGTTTCTTGAATTGCATCTTCCGAATTGTTAATGAAATATTGAATTGTACTGGACCTGGAGCAGAGTCCCACAGGGTCCTTGGAGTGCAGTGCAGGCTGACCGTGAATTATTCATAATTACCCTGCATTTGATAGTGGAGCCATTGTGTGTGAATGTCTCTTGCATTTCGGTGGAATCCACATCTGTTGTTTTACTTTGACAACTAGGGATAACTGAAAGGCACTCAGCTAATATAGTGTTGTTTTTCTCAGACATATTCCTTGCTAATAACCAGGCTTGTGTAGAATGGAATTCAGTGCTATTGGCTTTCTTTGGCATCAATATTACTAACTTCTCTAGATCTTGTCATTATGTGTGGCTGAAGTTTAAAGCTGTAGGTTTGAAGTAATAGTTGCATAGAAATATATGGTTTGCTGTGGTTATTATCTCCTTCAAGAATTCATGATAATAGTGAATGGCAGAATAAGTGAGTGAGTAAATAAATATTGTGTTTCAGGGAAGAAAAAGTCCCAGGAAAATAAAAGCAAAGGAAACAAAACTGAAGACATAAAGCTGAAGACAAGTGAGCCAGATCCTCCCCCTGCAAATATGAGAGATTCTGCAGAAGGTAAACTGGGGTTACTGGAATGATAAGATTTGGGTATGTGTGGTCACAGAATGTGACTTTGTGTCTCTTTGTATGACCCTTTGGAGAATTACTCAAGAACTATAAAGGGCTTTTCAACAAAATAACCATTGAACTTTAACATGGCAAATTTTGCCTTTCCCATTATATTCCCCTTCAAAAATTTTTTACAGACCTTTCTTGCTAAAAGTGAATTTCTTCTTAAAATAATATGTTGTATAATTACACTTAAAATTAATATAAAGTTCTAAGCTGCCAGAGGAAGTTCTGATGATCTTAATGGGTAAGGAGTAGCATTATCATTCCAGAGGCAAGTGGATCAAATCCACCAGCAGCTCCTTGGAAGGAAGATGGGCAGTCTCTTCTCATGTGATTTACAGCCTCTGATAATCACTAGAGGATCAGCTCTTTGTCGGTCCCAGTCAGCCGCACACAACAACAGCAAAGCAGTCCAGCCTATAATGATAGAAGTCAGGCACGTGTGACACAAAGGCAGGATTTGGGGTGCTAGTAATGCTCCATCACACTGTATGTATTTATCATTTAAATACTTGTGTATATGTGCACACGTATGCTCGTGAGTAGACTCCCAGCTCGTCATGACTCCATACAATGAGCAAAACTGCCCCCTGGTGTTTCCTCGGCTGTGCTCTCTCAGAGTATGAAGGAGTCAGTGGTGCTGGTGATAGTGGTAGTGCATTACATGTTTGCCTGAATCCACCAGCTGCTTCATGGGAGAAAGAGCAGGCTGCCGCCTCCTGTAAAGACTTAACTCCCCACCAACCTAATGGCATGTTGCCATGGCTTGGAACTAGGTCAGCAGCCGTGGGGTTTTTTGCCTTTATGGGGGCAGATCACAGGCTCGCTCTCTTCTGAGAATGGACTTGAACTACTGGCTTCTCAGTGATTAGCTGAGTGCTTAATTGTTTTGCCCCTAGGATGCTTCCCCCACCTCCTTCTCTCTCTCTCAATCCCTCTCTCCTCCAGTGCACTTTATACTTCAGTTAAAAATTTACTTTAAAACATTAAGCACTTTTGATTTATCAGGATGTTAAGTATTTCTGCATTTTGTTTAAATTTTTATTCTCTTTGTGTTTCTGCTCACATGTTTTTTCCTTTATAGGCTTTTCAGAGGATTAATATTCTAGGCTTCCATGATGTGAGAATTCACTGGGAGCATGAATTGAAATTCAAAGAGAAATACAGACTGCTGTCTTTAATGCAGTTGAGCAGCCATACAGAGACTGTTGACATTACTGGAATTGAGAGAATTGTGTCTCAGTTTGACATGTGATAAATTGATACAGAAACTGAATCTTGCTGAGAAGTTTGTCATAGTGATCCACAAAGGCAAATTTCAAAATACAGGCTTGTGACTCCCTCAGGAAACATTTGCAGACAGGGAACAAAAGCCAGGACATATTTTGGATACCTTTCATAGCCATTTTATTAGTCCTGTTTGGGCTGATGACATTCATTAAAGATTGTAATTTTCTATTCCACTTTATGAAGCAAGAGTAAAGGAAAAAAACCAGTCCCAATGCCGTTGCTGGTGAGTGAATTCTGACTCAACAGCAACCCAATAGGACAGAGTTCTGTTATGGTAAATCCATATAGAAGCAGGCTACCACATCTTTTTCTCACATAATAGCTGATGGAATAGAATCTCTGACCTGCTGGTTAGCAGTCAAGCACTGGTGGAGTCTGTTGCATGTTATGCCATGTAGCATCGCTGGTGGGTCAAAACCACCTGTGACTTCACGGGAGAAAGATGGGCAGTCAACTCACATTGAGATTTACAACCTTGGAAACCTGATCAATATTTTCTTTGAGTTGGAACTGATTCCATATGTGAGTTTAAGGATATTTCTTTTTTTTACATCTAAAACACAAGTCTGCCTGCAACAACAGAAGATTTGCTGAGACATACTTGAATAACAGCAAAATACTAAGCAGCCTTGTTACCTTTGGTGGCAGAATTTAAAAACAAAACCCCAAACAGTTGAATGGGGACCCTTCTAGTCATTCACACATTTATTTATTTATTTACTCTTTAACACATTGGTTGCTGTTGCTGCAGAAGACGGCAAATGTGTTTCTAAGCACAGTTGTCAATTTAAAAGTGTGCGGCAACAATGTCAAGTAGTAGTTGCTTACTCCTTCGTTACTGTCAAGTCAGTTATGACTCGTGGCTCACCCTCCCCTGGGTTTCCAAGGCTGTAAGTCACAAATACTGCCCATCTCTCCGCCTTGGAACAGCTGGTAGATCCCAACCTTTAGAGAGGTCACCACTTTTGTGTTAGCAGCCCATCTGCTTATGAATTACACCAGCAGAGCTCCCTAATGTAACATTAGATGTTATAAAGAAATTGTTACTTTTTTTTTTTTTTGCCACAAAGCTGTTCAAAGTAACATTGATTCTGTACAGTGTACACTGGAAAGACCCATCCTGAATGTTTGGATTGACCTCAGCAAATCATAATATGTAATGAGCGAACAGCTCAACCTCTTCTGTTCTCCAAGCATTGATTTATAGCTAAGCTTCAACAGACATCATCTAATGTGTAGATGCACTTTGTTTTGGGCCCAAGTAGTTAATAGAGTTGTGCATATTTTGGTTCTTATTACTTTGGACAGTTTAAAATCTGGGATTGTTTACCATGGGGAAAGGATTCCACCCACTTCCTCCACCCCTCCACCCCATTCCAGTAAACCACACGTTTTGGCTAAAAAACAAACTCCATAAAGAATTTCTGAGCCTTGGAGATGTTATTTTCATTTTCTGTTATCTCATCTTTTGGCAATATCCCGTGTCTTTGCTGAAAATGTATTTGAAAGAGAAGTTAGATCTTAATTTTAAATATGTTACCACCTTTGAATAACTAATTTTCCAGTTTGTGGAAAACTCTTGGCACTTATGAAATTTCTTGTGAGGAGGAATGGGAGAAAGAAGGCTGGTTTCTATTTAGAAGTGGAAATCTCATTGCTAGTAATTATAGTAGCCGATGGGGACAGAATAGGACTGTTCTTAGAACCAGCATGCAAACTGGGCTACATCATTGTGTTTGCAAAAGAAGTCATTGTATTTTTATTGATACCTTGCATTTGTGGCACGTTGAGCAAGCCACCAAGATTGTTAGCAGGCCTCTCTTATTTCTTGACAAAATTAATACTTTTTTCCTGCCTCTGCTATTATTTTCCATTTCCATGTCTTAGTTCAAGCAGTCGTGTAATGTAACTCTCTTTTCTTTGGTCTTTTGCCTCTAGCATTGCCCTTCTCACAATCACTTAATTCACATGCAGCCAAATGGCATTCTTACTTTAAAATACTTTCATGTACCCACAAAGATAAATACTATATAAAACCATTATTGTAGAATGAGTATAAGGATCCGAGAGAGATGGGAGAGGTTGGAAGCAGAGGGATGAGGGTGTGCAGGGGAGGGATTAATCATCGGGTTATACAATTTGTTGGGTCGGAGAATGAGTGAAATGGAAATAATTTGTTCTTTAAAACAATGTATTTGAATTTTGTAAATAAGCTAATAGAAAATTTAAAAAAAGAATACCTTTCATGGACCTTATTGTTTCCATGAAGGCCAAACTAAGACCCTCTGGGTTTTTTTTTGTCATCACCCTGCTTCCTCCTCTTTTAAAACTACACATGACTAGCTGTAACTATCTATGCCATTCATCTTAAGCCTGCTCTGTACTTGCACCAAGAATCCTTCCGGTAAACCCCACCCACGTGATAGGCTCCTTCCTGGGTATCTGCAGCAGCGCCCATTTCCGTTTAGTGATCTTGTTTTACTGTTTGCTTGTGCATAGCTCCTGTTAAGCTGAAACTTGCCAAGAACAGAGATCTTGGCAAGGACAGACTTTTCTTCATACACCTGCGTAAAAGTGATGCTCGGTAAATACTTAACAGGTGAATGGGTGAATAGCTAGTTAACAAAATCTGGAGAAAGCTTAGTAGCTCTGCCTCCTCTCTAGAGCTCTCCCCACCCTCCACCCCAGCGCTTCTCATTTAACTCTTCAGATGCCAGTAGCAAAAGAGACCTGTTAACAGAGTACCAGGTAGATAAGACAGCATGTGGGCCATCTTCATCAGCATTCAAATGTGCTGCGTAATGACTTCCATCTTTAAGAAAGAGTCTTTTGGTAAACACGTGTGTTCTTTAGGCTACTGCATTGTTCCTTTGCTTTCCTTCATAGTAAATCTCGAAATACTTTGCCATAGTCTTCGGTAATTCTTTCTCCTTCCATTCTCTTAGAAATCTGATTTATCGTTTGTTTGCACTGTTCCACTTAAGCTTTTGGCATAATTTATTACCAGACCTCTACTTTGCTGAATCAGATGTTTAATTTTCTATGCTTGTCTTAATGATTCTTGACAGAGCTCATCACTCCTTTGAACCCTTTCTTTGCTTAGATTTCTCTGGAATGCTCTCTGACAGTTCTGCTAGCCTTTCAGTACTGGTTTCGCCTGGGCTGTAGCCCTCCTGTCCCTTTTCTGTCTCTATTCCCTATCACTGTATTGTAGGCTAGTCTAAATGCTCTGTGCTCTGAAGGCCATACTTCGTCATTTTCAGGCTTAGCCTCTTTGCTGAACTCAAGAGTCACCTGAGAGTGTTTAGCATTTTCACTTGAATATGTTTTGTTCCTCAAACTTTAGTATGCCCAAAGTCACTGTATCGAAAGGAATTGGAAGACACAGAAGAATTTCATGAAACAACATATGAGCAAGAGCCTATGGTGATGAAAGAAGAAGTTCAGGCTGCTTTGAAGGACATGGCAAAAAATAAGGCTCCAGGAATAGATGGTATACCAATTGACATATTTCAGTTAACAGATGCTGCCCTGGACGTGCTCACCAAGTTGTGCCAAGAAATCTGGAGAACGACCACTTGGCCAACTGACTGGAAAAGATCGATATGTGTTCCTATCCCAAAGAAAGGTGACCCAACAGAATGTGGAAACTACAGAACAATCTCACTGATTTCACATGCAAGCAAGATTTTACTGAAGATTATCCAAAAACGACTGGAACAGCACATCATCAGAGAACTACCAGAAGTCCAGGCTGGTTTCAGAAGGGGTCGTGGTACTAGAGATATTGTAGCTGATGTTAGATGGATCTTGGCTGAAAGCAGGGAATACCAGAGGAATGTCTATCTGTGTTTCATTGACTATGCAAAGGCATTTGACTGTGTAGATCATAACAAACTGTGGCTGACTCTGAGAAGAATGGGAATCCCAGAACACTTGATCGTTCTAATGCGAAACTTCTACTTGGACCAGGAGGCAGTCGTCAGAACAGAGCAAGGGAACACTGCATGGTTCAAAATTGGGAAGGGCGTACGCCAGGGATACATCCTATCTCTATACTTTTTCAACCTATATGCAGAACAGATTATCCGGGAGGCTGGGCTCTATGAGGAGAAATGTGGGGTCAAGATTGGTGGACGATTTATCAATAATCTGCGTTATGTGGATGACACAACCCTGCTTGCTGAAACTGAGGAGGACCTGAAGCGCCTGCTGCAGAGTGTCAAGGACTGCAGCCTACAATATGGATTGAGGCTCAATGTCAGGAAGACGAAGATTCTTACCACTGGACCAGTTGGCAGCATCACGATGGATGGTGAAGAGATTGAGATTGTACACAGCTTTAGTTTGCTTGGCTCCATAGTCAGCAGTCTTGGCACCAGCAGCCAGGAAATTAAAAGGCGCATTACCATGGGAAAGTCTGCTGTTAGGGACCTCTCCAAAGTGCTGAAGAACAATGGTATCTCTTTGGAGACTAAGGTGCGTCTGATACAGGCCATGGTCTTCACAATCACCTGTTATGCATCAGAGAGTTGGACAATGACCAAGGAGGATAGAAGGAGAATTGATGCCTTTGAACTGTGGTGCTGGAGAAGAGTATTGAGAATACCATGGGCTGCTAGGAAAAGAAACAGATTCATCCTGGAAAGGGTTAAACCGGGTGGCTCGTTGGAGGCAAGGATTCTGAGGCTCCGTCTAACATACTTTGGACATGTTGTGAGGAGAGACCAGTCCTTAGAGAGAGACATCATGCTTGGGAGGGTGGAGGGACAGCGCAGGAGAGGAAGGCCCTCTATGAGGTGGATTGATTCAGTGACTGGGATAATTGGGATGGGAGTGTCAGAGACAGTGCGATTGGCACAGGACAGAGCGGAGTTTAGGGCTGTTGTACACAGGGTCGCTATGAGTCGCAGGCGACTCGACGGCACATAACAACAACAACAACAAACTCTATATGCACTTACGCATATGTGATTATTGCACTTGCTGTGGAACCCTCCTTGATGCCTCTTTTCTGTCAATACAGCCAGTCTACAAGCACATCTTGTCAGCTAGCTCTTTAAAATTTATTCATGTCAGCCTTCCTATCTCTGAAAGATCTAGTAAGTGCCTGTCACCCTGCTTCTCTCCTTGTCTACCTGGAGCTATCTCTCTGCCTTCCTTGTAGAAGCTAGAGGGTTTCTCTTGAATACGTCAGGTCATACATATTTCTGTTAGCAATTTCTAGCAGCACCCTATTTCGCTCAGAGAAAAGACCAACAACGTACCAAGTCCTTTCTGAGCTGGCTCCTAGCCCCTTCTCTAATCTCTTCTGCTCTCCCATCTCCCACACTTGAGCCTTAATTTTTCTGCTGTTTCTTGAACACATCTAACATTTTGTTGATTCAGAGCTTTTGTACCTGTTCTTCCTTCTGTCCAAAGGGCTCCTGTCCCCCAGGGACTTGCATGGCTCATTTCTTTTAATATCTGGCCTTCCTTGACAACAGCCCTACCATCTACTTTTGCTAAATCGACCTAGATATCTGCTAGGCATTCAGATACAGAAGTGATTTTGGATTTTGATTTTTCAATTTTTTCCCCCCCTTTCTATTTCCTTTGCTGAGGAGCTCTTAATAGCTTTATGGAACTTAGAAGAGGTAATTTGTTAAGTCTCTTTTACTTAAAACAGTTCTAATTATATGGTTCTGGAAAATATGCAGGCTTTTTTATATATAGTTTTAATCAGGAGGGATAGAAAAGATCATTCAAGACAAGACTCTAAGCTGATGGTGTGTTTAGTAATTTCCACATTTTATTTTGGAATGATAAGCAACTGCAGTTCAAATCCAGTCTCCTGAAATTTGCTATCAGCTCAAGCTCCTGTCATAGAGGTGAAACTACAGCTGACCCACCAAGTTTATCTGAGGCTGTGAATCACATGGGAGGAGATGGCCTGTCTTTTTCCAGCTCCCACTACTTACTAGGCCACGAGCTATTCCAGCACAGTGTGAAGCACCGAAGTTCCCAAGGGGTTTTTTGTCTAAGCGCAAGAAAGAGGCCAAGCTCCATGAGGACCTTTTTGTGTCTCTAGTTCACACGTGTCTCCTCACTACCCAGAATGGTGCCTAGAGCATAGGAGGCAATGCTTGGTTAAAATGAATGACAGAAGTGGATTTGACTTTGAAATAAGAAAGGACAAGTTAGTTACGGTCAGTCATAATCTCCCTTACACAGTTTAGAAAGAATTTGAGTAATGAGAACTACTCACCATTTGGCTAGCTTTGTGCTCACCTCCATGCTTCTGCTTCCCTAGGTCCTAAGGAAGAGGAAGAGAAGCCTTCTGCTTCAGCAGTTGAGCAGACTGACGTTCTTCAGGAGGAGGAGGTAGTGGAGGTGGCTAGTCAGGACGCGCCTCCGGAAGCAGTGGTCCCTTCCCCTGTCCGGGAGCCACAGCCAGAACCAGAGGAGAAGCTCGAAGCAGCGCATGGTGAGGTCAATGATTTGGAGGAAGAGGAGGAGGAGGAAGAGGATGAAGATGAAGAGTTGGAAGAAGAAGGGGAGGAAGAAACTGACACGCCAAATGAAAGTTTGGGGAAAGAACCAGAAATACGATGTGATGAGAAGCTTGAAGATTTATTAGAGGAACCAAAAAATATTTCTAAGGAAAGTCTTGAAGACTCTCCAGATGCAGCGTCTATTATAAAAATCCCTGAAATGAAGGGAGAGCCCAATGGTGACGTATTTGAAACGTTTCTGTTTCCGTGTCAGCATTGCGAGCGAAAGTTTACAACAAAACAGGGACTTGAACGGCACATGCATATCCACATATCTACCATCAACCATGCCTTCAAGTGCAAGTACTGTGGGAAAGCCTTTGGTACACAGATCAATAGGAGGAGACATGAGCGCCGCCATGAAGCAGGGTTAAAGCGAAAACCCAGCCTGACACTACAGCCATCAGAAGACCTTGCTGATGGCAAAGTATCTGGAGACAGTGTTACTCCTAAAGAGGAGTCAGACCCTCCCAATCTTGGGCAAGACTGTCTAACCTTGAACTCAGAGAAAGCATCCCAAGAAATAGTAAATTCTTCTGTTGTAGAAGAGAATGGGGAAGTTAAAGAACTTCATCCATGCAAATACTGTAAAAAGGTTTTTGGAACTCATACTAATATGAGACGGCATCAGCGTAGAGTGCACGAGCGCCATCTGATCCCCAAAGGTGTGCGGCGAAAAGGAGGCCTGGAGGAGTCCCAGGCACCAACCACGGAGCAGGCCCAGGCCCCCCAGAACGTCTACGTCCCTAGCACAGAGCCGGAGGAGGAAGGGGAAGCAGATGATGTGTACATCATGGATATTTCCAGCAATATTTCTGAAAACCTCAATTACTATATTGATGGCAAAATTCAGACTAACAACAGCACTAGTAATTGTGATGTGATTGAGATGGAATCCAGTTCGGCTGACCTGTATAGCATAAATTGTCTCCTTACACCGGTTACAGTGGAAATTACGCAGAATATAAAGACCACACAGGTTTCGCTAACAGAGGATCTTCCTAAGGAGCCTTCCAGCAGCACAAACAGTGAGTCCAAGAAGCGGAGAACTACCAGTCCACCTCTGTTGCCTAAAATTAAAGCAGAGGTGGATTCAGACGCAGCGGCCCCCTCCTGCTCCCTCAGCCTGCCGCTTACCATCGCAACCACAGAAGCAGTATCTTTTCATAAAGAAAAAAC
Organism: Elephantulus edwardii; assembly: GCF_000299155.1. Lineage (NCBI taxonomy): Eukaryota > Metazoa > Chordata > Mammalia > Macroscelidea > Macroscelididae > Elephantulus > Elephantulus edwardii. Next base: position 21,665,439 of record NW_006399778.1, on the reverse strand, counting down.
GGTTTACTTGTCATCAAAGCTCAAGCAACTTCTGCAGACACAGGAAAAACTAACTCCTCCTGCAGGAATTTCAGCAACTGAGATGCCTAAATTGGGTCCCCCTCCTGTGTCCGCCCCTGCCTCACTGTTACCTGTGGCCCCAAGTAGGTTTAAGCGGCGGACCAGCTCTCCTCCCAGTTCCCCACAACACAGTCCTGCACTTCGAGACTTTGGGAAGCAAAGCGACAGTAAAGCAGTGTGGCCGGAGGCTGTCCTGGGTTCCAAGAAACCCAAATTAGAGAGTCACAGCAACTCACCAGCCTGGAGTCTGTCTGGCAGGGATGAGAGAGAGACTGTGAGCCCTCCCAGCTTCGATGAGTTCAAAATAGCTAAAGAGTGGGCAGTCAGTTCAACGTTTAGTAGTGTTTGCAACCAGCAGCCTCTGGATTTGTCTAGTGGCGTGAAGCAGAAGGCTGAAGGTGCAGGCAAGACTCCAGTCCAGTGGGAATCTGTGCTAGACCTCAGTGTGCATAAAAAGGCCCCCATTGACTCTGAAGGCAAAGAATTGAAAGAGAACCATTCAGCGCAGCCAGCCTGCAGTGCTGTAAAGAAAAAGAAGCCTACCACCTGCATGCTGCAGAAAGTCCTTCTCAATGAGTACAATGGCATCGATTTACCTGAAGACAGTGCTGCGGAGGTGGCCAGGAGCCCGAGTCCTTGTAAATCACTCGAGCCCCAACCAGATCAGGAGCTTGGCCCTGGCTCTAGTGTATCCGCTCCTACTGTTGAGTCCCCCTCTGGTGTTTCCCCTTCATCTCCCCCCATGCAGCCATCTTCCCTCTCCTCTGGCCAGCTGCCTCCTCTCTTGATCCCATCAAATCCCTCCTCTCCTCCGCCCTGCCCTCCTGTCTTAACTGTTGCCACCCCACCCCCTCCACTCCTTCCTACGATTCCCTTACCTCTCCCAGCCCCTCCTTCAGATACATCCCCTCCTCCGTGCCCCTCTCCCCTCTCGAATGCCGCTGCACCGTCATCTCCCCTTCCGATTCTCTCCCCTACAGTGACCCCCTCTCCGTCTCCCATCCCTTCTGTGGAACCGCTTGTGTCAGGTGCATCACCTGGGCCTCCAATACTTTCTTCTTCATCTTCCTCCTCTTCCTCCTCCTCATCTTCTTTCTCATCGTCTTCCTCCTCCTCTTCCCCTTCTCCACCTCCCCTCTCAGTAGTATCATCCGTTGTCTCCTCTGGTGATAATCTAGAAGCCTCCCTTCCTATGATCTCTTTTAAACAAGAAGAGTTGGAGAATGATGATCTGAAACCCAGGGAAGAGCCCCAGTCTTCAGTTGAACAGGATGTTGTTCAGGAAACATTCAACAAAAACTTTGTTTGCAATGTCTGTGAGTCACCTTTCCTTTCTATTAAAGACCTAACCAAGCATTTATCCATTCATGCTGAAGAATGGCCCTTCAAATGTGAATTCTGTGTGCAGCTGTTTAAAGAGAAAACAGATTTGTCAGAACATCGCTTCTTGCTTCATGGAGTTGAGAATATCTTCGTGTGTTCTGTCTGTAAAAAGGAATTTGCTTTCTTGTGCAATTTGCAGCAGCACCAGCGAGATCTCCACCCAGATAAGGTGTGCACACACCGTGAGTTTGAGAGTGGGACCCTCAGGCCCCAGAACTTCACAGACCCGAGCAAGGCTCAAGCAGACCACATGCAGAGTTTGCCAGAAGATCCTTCTGAAACATCTAAAGAGGAGGATGAGGAAGAGGAGTTAAATGATTCTTCTGAAGAGCTGTACACTACCATAAAGATAATGGCTTCTGGAATGAAGACAAAAGATCCAGATGTGCGATTGGGCCTCAACCAGCATTACCCGAGCTTTAAGCCACCTCCATTTCAGTACCATCATCGAAACCCCATGGGGATTGGTGTGACAGCCACAAATTTCACCACACACAATATTCCACAGACTTTCACTACTGCCATTCGCTGCACAAAATGTGGCAAAAGTGTTGACAACATGCCTGAGCTGCACAAACACATCCTGGCGTGTGCATCTGCAAGTGACAAGAAGCGGTACACCCCGAAAAAGAACCCTGTCCCTTTGAAACAGACGGTGCAACCCAAAAATGGAGTGGTGGTTTTAGATAACTCTGGGAAAAATGCCTTCAGACGCATGGGCCAGCCCAAAAGACTGAACTTTAGTGTCGAGCTCAGCAAAATGTCATCGAATAAGCTCAAACTGAATGCATTGAAGAAAAAAAACCAGCTTGTGCAGAAAGCAATCCTTCAGAAAAATAAGGCTGCCAAGCAGAAGGCTGACTTAAAAAATGCCTCCGAGTCATCCTCTCACATCTGCCCTTACTGCAACAGAGAGTTCACTTACATCGGGAGCCTGAACAAGCACGCTGCCTTCAGCTGTCCCAAAAAACCGCTTTCTCCTTCCAAAAAAAAAGCTGCTCATTCATCCAAGAAAGGTGGACACTCGTCACCGGCAAGCAGTGACAAGAATGTCAACAACAACCATCGCCGGCGGACGGCAGATGCGGAGATTAAGATGCAGAGCACCCCAACTCCTCTGGGCAAGACCCGAGCTCGCAGCTCCGGCCCCACGCCCGTCCCCTTGCCCTCCTCGTCCTTCAGGTCCAAGCAGAATGTTAAATTTGTGTCTTCAGTGAAGTCCAAAAAGCCAAACTCCTCCTCTGTAAGGAACTCCAGCCCCATAAGAATGGCCAAAATCACGCATGTCGAAGGGAAGAAACCCAAAGCTGTGGCCAAGAATCACTCTGCCCAGCTGGCGAGCAAAGCGTCCCGGAGTTTGCACGTGCGAGTCCAGAAAAGCAAAGCAGTTCTACAAAGTAAGGCTGCCTTGGCGAGTAAGAAAAGAACAGACCGGTTCAGCATCAAATCGAGAGAACGGAGCGGGGGGCCGATCACCCGAAGCTTACAGCTGGCCGCCTCCACCGACTCTGGTGAAAACAGGAGAGAGGACAGCAGTGCCAAGCAGGAGCTGAAGGACTTCAGGTAAGCGCTGTCCTCCAGGGCAAGTGTTCAGACTTGAGGGCATGGATTAGAGAATTGTGTGAAGATGATGTGCTTGGTGTGCTTGCCCATGGGGAATTTTGATTGCTTTTCCAGTAAGATAAAGAAAGGGCATAGCCATTAGATGCACCATAAGCCTTAAGAAAGGTCACAGGTTTGGCTACTGTAGAGAGAAGGAGAATAGCTTTTATTTCAGCTTTCTACTCACCCAGTGGGAGCAAGCATTGAGTGGGACTATTTGTGAATTGAATTTGAAAGTTTGGCACAACCTTCCGAAGTGCCCAGTATGAACATAGGAAATGCTTTCCAGCGTCCTCCCTCTCTTGAATACTATCTCGTTCTCATCATAGACTCTTTCCTAAGGATGCTTCAAAGATGCTAGTAAATCACCTTATAGTCCTGTAGCATTGCTGTGACTTGAGCCAAGTTGTAGCAACTGAGAATGGTTTCTTTCACTACTGGTGTTTTAATTTTTAAAATCCACCTCGTTGGTTAAAACAAAACACCATATTTCTTTCCGAATGTCTTAGAGTGTCCCCATGCCTCACTCTGCAGCTGATAAACAAGCTGGTTCTCTAATGGGAAGAGCAGAAGAGTGTGCTTAGAGCCCTCCATTGGGACAGGAACCTGCTCGTTCTATTAGTGGACACAGTGAGCCAGGCAAGTTAGCAGCATCAGTCAGGGCCTTGGTTTTCCTTTAACCTTATCTCTGAGGTGGTTTTCTGCCCGACTCTCTTCTCATCATTAGAACTGTTCTTAGAATATGATAGAACAATAGTTACATGTGTGGCTTTGGCTTCTCTTTAAGTCCGTTTACTTAACTAGAGTTGATAGCCTTTCTTAGCATTCTTGCTGTTTCCCGAATAATTCCTGCAGATCCTTGTCAGATAAATTACTCATTGTCAGATGAATTGTAGAATTTCTGCAGAACACTTGGTGGCTTTGTTGACTTTTTAGAGTTTTGTGTGTGGCTTTGGGTTTTCATGACAATCAGTTTTTTTAATGTCTGAAACATCTTTGGTGGTGTACGCAAATAAGAATTAGGGTAAGAGTGGAGAGAAAGGTGCTTTGGTGACTGGTTTTTTAGGCATTCAGCTGTTTACTTGCCAGCTGTACTCTTTGGGAGAAAGATGAGGCAGCTGGAGTGCATAAAGATTTGCAGACTTGGAATCCTCTGGGGCAGTTCTGCTCAGTCCTCCAGGGTCACTGTGAGTTGGAATGGACTCTTAAGAGTTTTCATTGGTTTTGGTGGCAGGAGAGCCATTCTGCAAAGGGCATGAGTACTCAGAAGTCTTGCTGTCAGAATCTCATTGATTAGATTGAGTGTTTGGTGCTGGTGTGCTGTAATGTGTGGCCAAAGACAGTCTAGTCTGTCAATGCTGATTTGAATGGTTTGCTTAGGAATAAAAGGCTCAGACTTTTTTCAAAAGTGTGCTAAGTCATTACTCGAGTGCTTCCTTAGCGTGTGGTTTCTGGATGTTTACCTTGGTGAAAAGAACAAGACTATCGGTTGTTCACCTGGCTTCCCTGAGCACTGTAACCGAGAACTTGTTCGTACTCAGTGTTGTGGAGGTTGCACAGGATTAGGCCAATATAGAATTGAATCCTTTTCCAGTTGTTGGGAACCCAGTCATTTTCATGGAATGTTGCTTAATGCATCATCTCCCAACTGGTTGATTCCTAATATATTATCTCCCAGGTGGTTGGTACTTTAAAGTGTACTAGATAGAAATCCTTTTTGGTCTCTGGTATTTTCTCAAAGAACTCTCATTTAAAAGCTGAGTAACAACTAGAACCTTGTGAAGTTCATTTAATTAGCCTCTTACCAATCCATTCTTACTCAAAGCTACAAAGGAACAGAAAGCTCTGTAAAATTGTTATGCTCCTATTAATTTTAATTATTGGGCTTTGTTTGATAATTAACAAAGTGTTGCTATATTGAAATTTAGCCTACACAGAACCCTAAAGGAAAATATTCGTCTTGTCATCATTGATTAGTGATGGCTCAGGCATCTACAGTATCTGCTACTTTTCCTTTGAGTCAGAGGACTTGAGCCTTGGGCACTTGAGACATGAGTAGAAGGCAGAAGGGCTCACTTAGAAAGTTCAGAACTGTTTTAGGGCTCACAAAACAATGTCCAAAAGGAAATGGTAAGACATGCCTTTCACAGTTTGTATTGGTCTTCTTAGTACATCATAATGAACTTAGTGCAAAACTGGATTCCTCAACTGAGGGCTAGGGAGGGGCTCTGATGGCTGCCCTCAGTGTCCAGCTCACAGCCTCTTAACAGAGTTGGCCTCTTCCTCCACTTGTAAGATGTTGTTTGAAATAGTTGTCTTTCCTTTTCAGATTTTTATTTAGAGCTGACTTTTATTCATGATGATGCAAGACCTCATATATTTAGAAATAATTGCTTTCAAAACTCCTATTTCTAGTGATTTTACTCTATTGGTACCCATTGCAAACTAAAGGACTTACTCGGGAACTGGAAGTGCATACGTTTTCTGTGCATTTTGTTTTGTTTTTTAACTAAAATTAAGAGCTAGTTCTGACCACTCAGATTTCCACATTTGAATGCCATTAGGATTCCACCGTTTCACTAGTCTTGCAGTCAGCCATGGAAATGCTTTGAGTTTCCTATTTAAGGCCAAGGGCTCTGCAGGATTTGCTAGGTTGTAATTCTTGGCCCACACGTTGTTTTGTTGACCTGGCTGTGCTCCAGATACCTGTTGTATTGATTTACTACTCTAAAATACCTGTTTGAGGACAAAGTAGCAAAAGAAATCAGATGCCCCACTGTCTTTCAGATTCATTTAATAACAGTGAGTGTGTGTCCGATGCCTGATACCCATGTGATATTGGTGTCAGAGCCTGCCTGTGGCTTCCCAGTGGTGGTGTTGAAAGATTGCTATTCAGTGAAAACCAGAAAGAAACACAGGCACCGGGTGGGTTTTAGTCTTTGTAAATCTCAAAGTATTTATGTCCTTAATGTCCAGTTTGTAGCCAGAGAGGAAAACATAACAGGGATGCCAAATGAAGACCTAAGCCCAAGTTTTCTCATTTACTATGAATTGATTTAAAAAATAAAAAATGATGCTGTTTGTCCATTCCAGAACAAACCTCTTATTATGTCTCTTTTGAGTTGACTACAGAAATCACTAAATACCTTCAGAGTCCTGTATGTTGCTGTCTTAATAACATTTGTCTTATGGTCTGTTTCACCTTTTCTTTAACATGGTCAATTCATGCAAGGTTATATTATGTTGTCATTTATCTTCAGTTTTCTTATTTTCTAGGAACTTCCTGTAGAAAAGTCCCCAAAACAAAACAAACCTTAATTGACTAAATAACGATATTGCATGCTCAACTTAGGATAAGCACTACGGCAAAGGATACGAAATCTCTCAAGCTTGCAAGACCAGTTGAAGCTGACTCACAAATGCTAACACACAGCTGATTGCCGGCAGGCTTCTTGCTATCCTGGTTAGAGTCAGGCATCTCTCTCTTCGGTGGAGCCCAACACCCGAGCTGGGCTCCCGGGTGATTGTGATCCAAAGAGAAGGGTGCCGTAGACGGGCTAGATGAACTGGCTCGTCGTCACTGGACTGGAGACTCAGCTCTGGCTGTGGCCCTTGGTTTTGGCACATAGCAGAGAAGAGGATGATTTAAACTCAACCTTGCAAAGCAAGCTCCCTGTTTTATCATTAGTTTGTTTTAGATTTCAGGGATGACAAATTCTAATGCACTCGTCTTAAAAGGTTTTGGTCACACACCAGCTCTTGATGCCTTTCTTTTAAATGAACTGTACAACATAGAGAGAGGCATTTAGCTTATCTCTTGCCCTGTTTTTGTTAATATTTTTTTTTAATTGCAAACAGATTGCCAGCTTATTAGAGAGGAAACCAGATTGGATATGGACTTTGACAAATGTCTGTTCCAGTGTCAGGTTTATATCCAAATGGAGAGTATCCTCTCATCTTAGTATCTGGCACTAATTTATAACTATTATTTTATCTGATACTATGTAGCAATATATCAATGCACAGGATGACTCCCAGGCCTGTCGAGATGTATGTCTATGCATAAATGCAAATGAATTTATGTATCAGGTCTTACACTTCAGGCTTTAATAGAGATTCTAAACGGTAAATTGGCTGCTTCTTTAGTATATCAATATCATTTCTCCATGCATTTATATGTGCCCCTCCCCAAATTAATGACTGAGTTGGTGCAAAATGGCTAGGTTTGATCCATATCGTTTTGTTGGGTTTTTTTTTCTCTTCTTCTCAACTTTAAAAAGTAATCTACCTCTTAAAATTTGTAGTTGAATATTTGTTTGGTGAATTTGTGCCACTTTAGCCCTATCACTATCATTCCCATTTTGTTACATTTCTGTTATGGGGACTTTTATGTTGAAATACTGTATAAAGCATTTGTTGCAGTTTAAAAATAAAATATTTAAAATTATTTAAATTGTTTTGGAAGCTTCAATTGTATTATATGTGATTTACATTTTACATGAAATTCTTTGTTTTGTTTGAGTTGTTAATCTGGAGAGTGTTGTTCCTGTATTGAAGTTTGCTGTTAGTTATTTTATTATTGTTCCTTGTTGGAGAGTGATATAAAAGACTATTCTAATGAAAACATTAAAATTTACAATTTGACATACAAAAGGGGTTGTCCGTTGATTTAACCATTATAGCCTTCAGAAAGAGATTAAGTATAGGTAGACAGGCGTGGTGTTTGCTGTTTTCCCCCTTGTAGCATGAAATGAATCATTTGAGCTTGTCAGATGTATAAAGATTTTTTATGCTGTTCCTAGCAAGCACTTAATAATAAATAGGGAAATTCCAATGATACATTTTATATAATTGTACCTAATAAAAAAAACCTTTTTAAACACTTGTGAAAGGACTGCGTTTTGTACATAATTTGGGGCAGTTAAGGGTAAAAAAAATGAAGGTCTGTGTCAGAGGACTGCTTAGAGCCTGCACACTTCAGTCAGAGCAGTGCAGTAGCCATCCCCAGCAGCCACTCTTGTTCCTATTAGGCATTAACTGACTATTCGTTGGTTAAAATTGCTGTATACTATCTAGAGGGTAGGTGTGCAGGGGGACAGTGGCACCATATGTGGTAAGCATGAAATAAAGAATTCCATCTCTGGGGTCTCCGTTTCCTCTGCCTGATGATGGTTTGACTCTGTTTTGTACATTGGTTTTGTTTTTTATGGATCCCTGGACAAAGAAGCTGTAGTGTTTGCCTTAAGTTTGACTGCATGCAATTATTGCGTTTCTGTTTAAAAACAATGGATTCTCTGCCATGTATAGTCCAACATCATTTTATTCTAATACGTTGTTCACATCTGTATATTTCATAAGATAGTGAAAATACGTTGTTTACATCTGTATATTTCATAAGATAGTGAAGGAAGAAGGTACATCCCATGGCCTTTCTGGCTGCTACTGCTGTGTTAGAAAAACCCAAGGAAGATGTTGTGCAGAAGATGAGGGCTGCTGATGACATTTCTAATGGATTTCAGCTTTGGAGTTCTACTGAAAGGAGCTCCAGAAAGGCAGCAGTGTCCCAGTGCATTTGGTGTGTGAGATGGAGAGAAGACTCGTCTGGGTTCTCATCTTCCCCTACCTGCTTGTCATTCATTCACCCCTCCATCCGTCCATCCAGGCAGCAAGCATGTCACATACGCCTGCCATGTCCCAGGAGTTGGTGATGTAAGTGTAGGCAAATTATTTTGTCTTTTTGAGCATAGTTCTCAATCTCCCCAGAGGGGCACACTGCCAGGACTTCTTTATTAGAGAGCAGAGCTGAGCTGTGCTGCCCCTCACCTGCTTAGCTCTGGGACTGGAGCTGGATAGGTACTCACATAATTACTGAAGGAAGGACAGTGAGAAGTCCCTTACAGCTCCATCTCACCAGGAAGGGACTGCTCCACCTGACCTTTGCTTCTTAAACTCTTAAGGCTAGTAATGGAAACCTTAAGTTTAATGGTAACCTTAAGTTTGAAGCATCTCATGGTTTCTGATTATAAGTTCTTCACTAGCCCGTCTATTTTGGTAAAAATATTTTCTAGCAAGGTATTTTAAAGAAGTGAAGTAATTTCTTGAGCACCTACACTGTGCCATTCTGTGCTTGAATCCATCAGTGAATAAAAGGGACAAAAATTGAGACCTGTCTGAAAGGATATATCTACTTGCATAGTGACTATGTCTCCTTCCTACCCACCCCTACCTTGTTTAATATTTAAAATCTCTCCACATTCTCAAAATTCCTCAAAGGTTAAAGAGTCAAAAAGATGCTTCCAACTTAATGTTTGAATACGGGTATTGAAAAAAAACTGCAGACTTCATGCTTGTGTTAAAATGAGGAGGCTAAAATTATAGCTCACTTAATGCATTTGATATTTTATTCATGTGGATTTTGATTTGACCGAGAAATGGGATATATTGATTTAGTTCCATAAAATAAGAAGAAAGATAAAGAATGGGTTGCCTTGAAAATGGATTAGAATCCAAGTGGGAGCAAAAAAAGTTTGGCTCAAATACGAAGGCCACATTTGAAGTTCTTTGAAGATCAGGCTAACACTTAAGTAGATATTCCTGACAGTTCCTCTAGGCTCAGCGCCCAGGGCTGTACACCCCTCTCACCACACCCCTCCAGCCCCCCACACCCGTGGCATCACCACTGGGACTGAGACTGCAGGGTCTGGCCTTGGTCGATGACATGGTAAAGCACTGTTGAGTGGTGAGTTACCAAAATGAATCAAACCCATAGCCATCCAAAGTTTTCTTGACTGGAACCCTTATGGAAGTGGATTTGCCAGGCCTTTCTTCCACCTACCCTGGTGAGTGGATTTGAACACCAACCTTTATAAATTATCCACTCATAAACTGCTTGAGCCACCCAGGGACCTAGAGGTGAGTTAGAGAGTGTCTAAAGTGGAACCTTGTCACTCTTAAGTGAGGTTGGGAAAGTTAAAGAACTTAGGGCAGGATGTGTGGGCTCCTCACTGAAGATGAGCCATGACCCCTGTCTTTTCTAGTTTGAGTTTGTTTAAAGAGCAGTTCCAGTGCCCTTAAAACATATCTTTTTAAACACCATGCTGCTTGGGGCAGGGCCTGGGTCATCTGTGATTAACTTTTGAGGTAATTTCAGTGCACATTAGAGAATTTATGTTTTTACGTTGGAAAATAATAATGTGTATAGAATTCAATTGATGGGATTCCTCATGTTCTCATTTGGGCCTTGCAGCACCACAAAATTGAACACATTTAATCCTAATATGTTATTATTATGTGCCATTGAGTCACTTGCAACTCATAGCGACGCTGTGTACAACCACCCTAAACCCTGCTCTATCCTTTGCCAATCTCACTGTCTCCAACACACCCATCCCCATTACCCCAGTCACTGAATCAGTCCATCTCATTGATGGTCTTTCTCTCTTTCTCTGTGCTTCCACCCTCCCAAGAGTGACGTCCTTCTCCAAGGACTGGTCCCTCCTTGCAACATGTCCGAAGGATGTCAGAAAAAGCCTCAGAATCCTTGCCTCCAAGGAGCAGCCTGGTTTAACACTCTCTAGGAGTAACTTGTTCATTCTCTTAGCAATCCATGGTATGTTCAGTACTCTTCTAACGCTGGAGCTCAGAGGCATCAATTCTTCTATCCTCTGCAGTCATTTATTGTCCAGCTCTTTGACACATAGCAAGTGATTGCAGAGACCATGGCCTGTTTCAGGCACACCTTAGTCTCCAGAGTACCATCATTGCTCTTCAGTACTTTGGAGAGGTCTATAGCAGCAGACTTTCCCATCTCAGTATGTCTTCATTTTCTGGCTGCTGGTGCCAAGAGTGTTGATTGTGGAGCCAAGCAAACTAAAGCTGTTAACAATCTCAGTCTCTTCACCATCTATCATGATGCTGCCAGTTGGCCCAGTGGTGGGAATCTATTTTCTTGGTATTGAACTTCAGTCCCTATTGGAGGCTGTCATGCCTACTGTCCATGATACCATTTATGCAATAGGATGTTCTGTGATTGAGACCTTGTGCAAACACCCAGTTGTAATCAGTCACTGCTTTAAGCATCGCGGACGGGCTGCTTGCCTTAGTGGTGATCGTCAGCATGCTGAGAGGGACTCACTTTCCTGTCTGGTCCTCAGTTCACATCATTAGCAATCTGTTTAATTCAGGCCTTTTATGTTTTATTAGCCTTACAACTTTCAGCAGCCCCATTATTGAACAACTTGGGGGATTTTTTCCTTTGTTTTTGAGGATCATCATGATTGTTGAATGGGACATTCCCAAATCATGAACCGTAACATTTACTTTTGTAACTTTTTGTTTCACTTCCAAATCTATCCCCTTTCCTCTGCCTCTTACTGTCCCGTTGCCACTAGCATAGATTTTCCTGTGTTTGGGGGTTATGGCACACTTTTAATAGTTTTTAAAGAAAATTAAAACACATAATCCTAAAGGAATGTGTGATACCGAGATTGGAAGCTACTGCCTACAGTTCAGAGTATATTTTGCTCTATGGTAAATTTTTGGCTGTTAATAGAAAGTACAGTGCGTGAATGGGCCAGTGAATGAACCATTGTAGGCGTTTACTTTGTCAAGACTTGATGTAGAGTCTAAATACACACACACCTGGCAACACAGTTACTTTTGTATACAAGATGTGCTTACCAGGCTAATTATGTTTGCTGCATCCTGTTTTCCTATTTGGATTTCTGAAGCCTGTTAAAATTTTATGGGACTGTGGACATACATGTATTCATATATTGCCAAAAGGATGTGCAGCATGTGACCAAAATCACCACACAATATACTTTAAAAAAAACACAAAACCCACCACTATTTCTTTGCTTTTGAGTCTGAAGTGACTCGTAGCTGAACCTCCAGTGGGTTTTTAGAGGCAGTGTATGGCGTGGAAGGATATTGCCCATTTTTCTCCAAGGAGCAACTGGTAGATTTGAACCCCTTGCTTTTGGGGTGACAGCACAGTTCCTTACACACTTAGGCTACTGGCACTCATCATTGCTCCCATCTAGCCAGACAGGAGTTGGTTAGAGGTGGAGTCAGAGGCTCCTCTGAATTCAGTCTTGAGCATGGGGATAGTGAAAGGTTTGTTGACTGTATGGATAGGAAAAAGGGAAAAGCCAGTCATCTTTGGAAGCATGTACGTCCTGAGGCCGCATGGGGCCAGTCCCAGGGTCTTGACCTTTTCTCACAGATTTCCTTCCAAGGTGCAGCTGCCTTCTCCATCCATGAGAGTGAGAGAGCCTAGTCTACGCAGTTAGAAATGCCACCAAAACCTTCCTAGTTGGCAGGGAGAGGGTATCTTAGAACTGTTGGAGATTTGCATTCACCCAGAGGCACCTTGAAAGAAAGGCTGCCAGTCTGTTTTGAAAAGGTAAGCCATTGACAGTTCCATGGAGCATTGTTCATCCGGATGCTTGTACAGCTGCTTGAGTTGGTGCTGACATGGGGAGGCTCCTCCTGTGCATTTTACTGCCTCTGAAAGGCCTCTGGAGGGCCAAGTATGAGTCGGTTCCAGCTCAGTGGCACATGGCAGCAGTAGTGATCTAGACCCTGGAGTAGGGAGTTGCACTGGCTGTCCCAAAAGGGACCACCTCTCTGATGGTTCAAATCCACCAGCTGCTTTATGGGGTTGGTGGGGAATGAGTGGTCTCCTGTATGATTTACAGCCTCTGAAAACCCACTGAGGATCTATGAGGCAGTTCTATGAGCTATGAGGCAGTTACAACTCAATGACAAGTGGGCTGGGTTTTATGTTTAATAATGAATAGTGCTGTGAAATGAAAATTAAAAATTAGATCTAAATTGTTGAGATTGCATCCATATTACCGTTAAAATCTTCTAAATAAAATGAAAAAAGTTATATGAAACTATAGATTGATAGTATGTGGTGTCTTAGTGTAAGGAGTTGCACTGCCAACCCAAAGACTGCTCAATTCCACCAGGAGCTCTGTTAGGAAAGTTAGGCAATCTTCTCCCCACATGGTTTACTGCCTTGAAAACTCAGTAGAGGGTCGACTGTGGGTTGGTTCTGACTCGAAGGTACCGAACAACAGTGTAGGGGAACAAGTTTGAAAAGGCTTACTGGTTATGTTCCCAGTCTCCTTATTCAAGACTGTCCCATTGTCCTACCTCCCAGACCCACCACTTTCACTGCAACACTTAGCCTTTTCCCTCTTCTGCTCTTGAGTTGCTTTGCTACTGGAATTGTTTCAGAAGGGATCACATAAGTTTCCATGTGTATCGTTTGCTTGCTTGCAGGCTGCCTAGTATTGTGCTATAAGCATTTTGCTTTTGAGTGTATATACCACAAATCATCTGCCAGCTGAATGGCTCAGCACCATTGATGGTAAGATTGAGTTGAACAAGCAACCTCCCTCATCAGCATCAGACTCTTCAAGGTTCTAATCTTTGTTGTTTTTGTTTTGACCCCAGAGAGTGTAATACTCGGGGCAGACCTTTTTTTTTTTTTTAACTAAGGACCTCTCCTTAGTTTAAAACAACAACAACAACAACAACAAAAACCCTCATAAGAAAACAAACAGGTTCATTCTGGAGAGGGTTAAACCAGGCAGCTCCTTGGAGGCAAGGATTCTGAGGCTCCGTCTAACATACTTTGGACATATTGTAAGGAGGGACTGGTCCTTGGAGAGGGACATCATGCTTGGGAGGGTGGAGGGACAGCGCAGGAGAGGAAGACCCTCTATGAGGTGGATTGGTTCAGTGACTGAGATAATCAGGATGGATATATCTGAGTCAGTTTGATTGGCACAGAGTTTAGGGCTGTTGTACATAGGGTTGCTGTGAGTCACAAGTGACTTGATGGCACTTGACAGTGACCTCTCCAGAGTGATGAAGAGCAACATTGTCAGTCTGGAGACTAAGGTGTGCCTGATCCAGGCCATCATCGTCGCAATCACTTGCTGTGCGTCAGAAAGCTGGACAATGACTAGGGTTGGTAGAGAATTGATGGCTTTGAGTTGTGCTGGAGAAGAGTATTGAATATACCATTGACTGCCAGGAGAACAAACAGGTTCGTCTTGGAGAGGGGGAAACCAGGCTACTCCTTGAAGGCAAGAATTCTGAGGCTTCTGACATACTTTGGGTATGTTGCAAGGAGGGACCAGTCCTTGGAGAGGGATATCATGCTTGGGAGGGTGGAGGTCCAGCGCACGAGACGAAGACCCTCTATGAGATGGATTAACTCAATGCCTGGGATAATGAGGGTAGGTGTGTCAGAGACAATAAGGTTGGCACAGGATAGAGCAGGTTTCAGGGCTATTCTGCATAGGGTTACTATGAGTTGCAAGTGGCTCGATGGCATGTAACAAGGTAAACTATAGTGTTCAGAAGATTGGCAAGCATATTTTTAGTTTAAATGTTATCTCAGGGCATCCCTAAGGCTGTCATTCCAGAAAGTCTGGATTCTGTGAGAACGTGACATTCTGTTCTGCATTGTCAGTCTTCTGATCTAGATTCCTATGTGCTAGGCTTTTTTTAAAAAAAAACAAAACAAAAAATCAAAACAAAAATTGGAAACCCAACCATAGGACAGTGAGGGTAGTGGTACAGATAGAGGAGTCCATTTAAGACCCTATTTTGTTAAATGGTTACACTGCTCACCTGTGGCATTTGTAGTTTCAGTCTACACCATCCTTCACCTCTATAGTCTCTTCTTTTTTTTCTCGTTAGTGCTGTTTGTTTTTAAAATGTCTTCTACAAGAACAGACTTTCTCATTAGTAAGTAGATGAGTCACTTTGGGAGGGGAAGGACTATGCCTGTTGCAGATAATACTTCAGTAGTAAGACTTGAATCTAGTTTTACTTTTTCCGCTGGAGAGTACTCGTCGACCCCAGGCATCAGGCCATGCTGGCTTTCTAATAGATTGATAGAATTAATCAACAAAACCGTGGCACTTTTAAGAGCCAAGTCTCCTTATAATGTCCAGTGATTTTGGAAGTGATTCAAAGGAAAGGACCAAGAGTGTCCTCAGCATTGGTCTAAGCTAGTCTTCCTATCACATCCGTGTAAAACAAAAGGGTTCAGTTTCCAATGCTGTCTTTAAAGTATAGGATTAGAGCCTGGGTGGAGGGAGTGTTGTAGGCTTTACTTATTGTCTAAATTAGGATTAGAAGTTGAGAAATGCTGCATTAAATTATGTTGTTGTTGTTGTGTATGTACCATTGAGTCAGAACCAACCCATAGCTGACCCTCCAGCAAGTTTTCAGAGGCAGTAAATTGCACAGAAGGAAATTGCCTGTCTTTCCCCTGCAGAGCAGCTGGTGAAAATCCGCTTGCCTTCGGGATTGCAGAACAGAGCGTGTCAAATGAAGGAGTAGGAGCATGCGTGTGTTTTGGTTTTTGCCTCACTTGTACTAGCAGAATTCCCTTTCCAGTTTCACGTAGGAAATGTCACAGAATTTAATGTTCTGGAGAAGTAGTTGTATGGAAGAACTGCTTACATGCCGTCCCATGCCCATCACGTAAGCCTCAGCAGGAAGCCATGCAAAGAAGTTAATGGTCCATTCGTGGAAGCTACCTGAGTAAGCCCAGCAAGGGGAAAGAGGTGTCATCCTAGAAGTGACAGCGAGCTTCAGGCTGCTATTGAAAGGACTGCTGTATGTTCTGAATCAGAACCTATATAAGCCAAGAAGACTCCTTGTTGAGGTGAACAGCCTGCTGTTTAATCTGGATTTCTATTTCGATTTTTGAATCTGAGCTTTCAATCTTATGACATTCTAAATAGCCAACATTAAAGGAGGAAAACAAAACCTGAAATTCGCACAGGTAAGTTAATGGCAAAAGGCTATTTAGGCCTGAGGATATGTTTTGTAGCGATTTTAATTTTTTAAAGAATACAGAGTTCCCTTTTTTTGAAAAAAAAAAAAATACATGTTTGTCTTCATATTTAATTGTTACCAAAAAAGTAATACTTTAATATTCTTTATTGGAATGAAGTTATTTAAAGCTCATGTGGCTTCAATTTTCCTTGCAGTAACATTCCCTTCTCACTTGCTTTTTATAATCACATCCAGTCCCTGCCAGCCCAGCTAGAGTTTAGGAACATTTTCAAATGGCTTCTATTTCCAGTCTATTCTTGGACTTGTGAATTCGGGCACATTCTCCTGCAGTGATTCAGTCGTCTGGTCAGCCATTCAGAAAACACTTTTAATGCTCATTTGCGATTGTCCTGCTGTCAGGCAGTAGGTGAGCTGGTGGTGGCTGGATGCTGTTCCAGCTGTTCCACAAGTCTAGTGGGGTTTGCAGAGCACCCGGGGGCTGCAGAGGGACCACACGGGCGTAGAGGATGCTGCTGCAGCCCTTGCTTGGCTGCTGCTTGCTGCTGTGCTGGCTGCTAATTCTGAATGCGTTACGTGGAGGAACTCGTCAGAAGCCCTCCTCACACGCCAGGAATAATGGTATCCTGTTTCTGTTAAGTCAACTCAGTCAGATGCCAGCGCTTACATTATGCCACTCCTCTGTAAGTGGTTGGCCCCGGCCCTGGCATCTGATTCTCAAGCTAGCTCTCACTGAGGTATGGGAAAGCTCCGTCCACTGGCTCTTCACACTGCAGAGACTTGCACTGTCTTAACTATCGTCTCCCCCAACTACTGATGGTGAAGTCATGGTCCACAGAGTGCTTCTGTTGCTGGAGGTCAGCGGAGTAAACCTTGGCTTTAAGCACACTCAGATCTATCTGGTTTTCATTCCCTGACTCTGAGAAACCACGCAGGTGAAGTATCGAACCCCTGCCTCTAACCCTTTAAGTAGAGGCCTGTGGAGGGGAGCTCTTGTGGCTTCGTCCATAGGGAGTTTTGCTGCTAATTCAAAGGCAGCACCTCTGGCAGTTCGAATCCACTAACTGCTTTGCAGGAGAAAGACAGTCCACTCCCACGGGATTTACAGCCTTGGGAAACCTATTGGAGCGTCAGCTATGAGTCACTGCCAACTAAAGGGCAAGGAGTTTGTTTTTAAGTTGTGTTACTGAAGTCATTCAGTAAATGCTTTAATGGTAGAGATGGTAATACCTTGTTGTGTCCTGTCAAGTCATAACTGGCTCATAGCTGACCAACAGGTTTCAAGAGGCAGTAAATCACACAGAAAAGGGCTGCCATCTTTCTTCCTCAGAGTGACCTGTGGATTCAAACTGCAAGCCCTTGGATTTGTAGAATAGATCCTTACCACTAGGCCACCAGAGCATCATACTTGTATTTATTTACGTCAAGTGCTTTGAATAATAGAACATAAAAGAACTTTGAATGACAGCTTTTAAAGCAGAGGTAGTGAGTATGCCCAGGTAGCAAGGGACCAAGCATGGATTATGATTGCACAAGAGCCCTGGAGGCAGCTGCTGAAGGATGCTTCCAGGGGACTTGGCAGGGAGACCAGAAAGATTCCTGTGAGCTGACAAATGCCAGTTTGTACAAACTTCACAGAAGGCCTGGGTCACAACTATTAGTGAAGATGAAACTTACTTCATATAAGACCCACTCCCAAAGGCTCCTAGAATGGTCCTTTTCTCTTGTCCAGGTAGACAAGAGAGTGAGCTGAGAACCAGTGGGAGCTGGTGGCCCAGGGTACCCCACCATGATGTCCTGCACAAAACCATTCAGAGACCAGCCTTTCCTGGAAGTCTGTCACCTGTGAAAGAGATGGGTGTAGCCTGGCACTGGCTTAGGTTTCAGATTTTTCTATGAGCACTTGACAGGCAATTGGATGTAGGTGAAGGATAGGCCTCAGACCACTGTATCTGTTAACTGCCTCCTCCTCGGAGAAGCCCACCCCGACCACCCTCTTTGATACACTGCTCTTGGCCCTCTTCATTCCATCCCCAGATGCACTTTTCTTCAAAGAATGTCATCTTTCTGCCCCTTCCACTGCCAGCTTCCCTTTTCTTCAAAGAACGTGATCGTTCCATGCATTCTTTTCTGGAGTCGTTCCCATTTTATTCTGTCTCGCTCTTTTTAGAATGGAGGGAGCCCTGGTGCTTTTGTCTGTGGAGAGCTGCACGGCCAATCAAAAGGCTGTGCCTCTGCTGGTCCACACCCACCCGTAACTCTAAGAAAGAAAGATGGACCGTCTCCCCTTGTACCATTTATAGCCTCCAAAAACCCATCGGAGCGTCTGCAGTGCGTCAGGTCCGACTTGACAGCAATGACTGACTTGACTAGAACAGCCTGGGCAGCACCTTGGTTTTGCAAGTGGCTACGTATCTAGGTTCAGAATAGGACCTCGCTGTAGTACCTGCTCAGTAAAGATTTGTTGAATGAAATCTAGGCATCCTGCCTATCACTAGTTGCCTCACTCTGGTCATGCTGCCTACCCTCTCTGGACCTCAATTTGCCTTTCTGTTATATGGTGACTATAGAATGTGACCACAGCGGACCTCTGGGAGAATCACAGATAAGAACCACCAAGAATTGCCTGCCAGAATAAATGTTCTGTAAACATCAGCTGCCATTACAAGCATTAGTAGACAAAATTATCCTCAAATCTCAATTTGAACCTGACAAAATTGCAGCTAGTGGTCAAAGCCAGTTTGCCACGTGTGACATTTCATCAGTACACAGCCAGAATGTCCCCTTGTGGTCTCTGACTTCTGTTCTTGGAGAACACTCTAGAATGTTACTCTGGTTCTGCAGCCAGCATCCCCAGGGGGCTTGACCAGGCCACAGCTATCTATGTATGGACCAAAGTCCTCTCTTTGGGTTGGAGGAGACTGACCATCTTTCTCTGGTGGAGTAGCTGGTGGATTTGAACTGCGGCCTTTGGGTTGGCAGTACAAGTCTTTACCACTCAGCCACCAGAGCTCCCTCAAAATCTTCTCTTTAACATCAGGGAATTGAGATGCAAAATGGAGTAGAACTTTTAACTCAAGGTGAGAAGGCGGTTCACTCTTACTCCATCACTCCTCTGTATAGCTGTCTCCCTTTGATTTTCAATCTCAAAGGCAAAACATAATTTTTAAAAGATGGATTCTGAGGAGAACCTTCCATTAGCCCTGTAAATCCATGAAAATGTAACCAGAGAACCTTGGTTCCTTGGAAATCAGAATATGTAAGGATGAATGCTGACATTTTACAGTGCCCTCCCAGCCAGTTTAAGGGTTTTACACCTACAACACATAATCTTTAAAACCTGTAGAGTACTGTAATGCACCCCATCTTACAAGGTGGGGTAGATGGAGATCTAGGGAAGGTAAGCGATTTTCCTGAGGTCACACAGCTAGGAAAAGGGACGGCCCAGAGTCAAGTCCCAGTGGCCCAGCTCCAGGTAAGTCTGTCCACTGACCTGAGTCCCTCATGGCACCTCCTTTAAGAAGCAAGGACGTAATTGTTGTTGTTATGTGTCCTTGAGTCGCCTGCGACTCATACAACCTATGTACAACAGCCCTAAACCCTGCTCTATCCTGTGCCAATCACACTGTCTCCGCCTGTCTGAGGTGTGATGGTGGTGTACTGTGTAAGGCATTGGGCTGCTAACTGAAAAGTTGGTATCCTGCTCTGTTGGAGAAAGATGGGAAGTCTCCTGCAGTAAGGAAGACACTGCCGACCCCAAGGCACACAGTTCAAATCCACCAGCTGCTCCCTGGGAGAAAGCTGGGCGTCCTCCTGCCATGTGACTTACCACCTCTGAAAAGCTGCTGCGTGGTCAGCGATGAGTCAGTTCCGCCTCAGCCACACACAGCAATGCTTGTGAGTCAGAACCGACTTGACGCAGGGAGTGTGCCTTTGATTTTGAAGCACCTGCTCAAGTGTGGACGAGAAGCACAGCTGATTTGAAAGAGCCAGAAGAATACGCTGAAGGTGACCAGAGAGTCCTGGGTGGGACTAGTGCATTTAGTGTGTTCTTGGCATTCAGGCTGAGCAGGGGCACCCAGACTTACTGGCTGTCCTGTGGTATTCCCATCTCAGCCTCCTTAGGGAAGGAGCACGACTCTCCGAGAGCCACAGCTCGCTAATCCTTTACCTGTTTTTGTAGGAATCCTCTCCAGTTGTGGTGTGTGATATGTCTCCGTGGGTGCAGCACTGAGCTGGGTGCTGAATCTGGTCTTGTGTGGCATGAGGCCAGGTCCTGTGCCCGGGCCCTGTGCCCGGGAGGGGCCATGACACACATGCTAGATGTTCATTGTGTAACGGTGGGCTGTTTCCCTCCTTTTAGCTGCTGAACATTGTGCCCTCAGGCCACTTCTAACTCAGAGCCACCCTGTAGGGCAAACTAGGCTTGCCCCCTAGGACTTCCTAGGCTGTAATCTTTATTCCAGAGCAGATCACCAGATCTTTCCTCCTGAGGGGCTGCTTCACCACTCACCTTGGGGTTAGCAACCAGGGGCTTATTTGTTGAGCCATCAGATCTCACACACGAACCATGCATCACTTCCCTCTTTTTTTAAAAAAAAAAAAAACTTTTTAATTGTGATTTTAACGAGAGTTTGCAGAAAAGTTGGATTTTCATTCATTCGTTGTTCAAGTTAACCATGCATACTTTCTAGTGGAAAAGTGATGTCCTCAGAGATGCTGCGGTGTAGTGGCCATCCTGTCCCCACCCCAAAGGATCCACATGTTTTTTTCTTTTAGAAGAGTAGATTCTTCTTCGCCTCATTTTTCATCATTGCATTTCCCAGCACCATTCAGACCAGCCTCTGTTATAATCAGCTCTCTGTTGGGAAGTTAGATAGTGGATCCTGTTAAGATTGGAGGAGAAGTTGTGCTGGCAGTCTGGAGTCACATGGTTCAAATCCACCAGTCTGCTCACATAGAGATTTACGACTTTGGAACTCTCGTGGAGCAGTTCTGCTGCCCTGTAGGGTAGTGATGAGCCAGAATCAACCTTAATGGTGATGGAGAAGAGTAATCATGGGGCCTACTGATAAGAATCTGTGCTGCAATCCCAAAGACACCCCGATGCTGCCACCAGCTGCTATGCAGGAGAAAGGCGGCCAGTCTCCTTCCATGTGATTATCTGCCTCTGAAAACCCACTGGAGGGTCAGCTGTTGGTCCGTTCTGCCTCAACAGTTGTTGTTAGGTGCCGTTGAGTCACTTGCGACTCATAGCGACCCTATGTACAACAGTTCTAAACTCTGTCCTGTGCCAATCTCATTGTGTCCGACACACTCATCCCGATTGCCCCAGTCACTGAATCAATCCATCTCCCAGAGGGCCTTCCCCTCCTGTGCCTGCCCTCCACCCTCCCAAGCATGATGTCCTTCTCCAAGGACCGGTCCCTCCTTACAATATGACCAAAGTATGTCAGACGAAGTCTCAGAATCCTTGCCTCCAAGGAGCAGCCAGGTTTAACCCTCTCCAGGATGAATCTGTTTGTTTTCTTAGCGTTCCATGGCACCCTCAGCACTCTTCTACAACACCAAAGCTCAAAAGCATCAATTCTTCTGTCCTCCCTGGTCATTGTCCAGCTCTCTGACGCATAACAAGTGATTGCAAAGACCATGGCCTGTATCAGACACACCTTAGTCTCCAGAGACACACCGTTGCTCTTGAGTACTTTAGAGAGGTCCCTAACAGCAGACTTTCCCATTGCAATACGTCTTTTAATTTCCTGGCTGCCGGTGCCAAGAGTGTTGATTGTGGTGCCAAGAGTGTTGATTGTGGAGCCAAGCAGACTAAAGCTGTGAACAATCTAAATTTCTTCACCATCCATCCTGATGCTGCCAATTGGCCCAGTGGTAAGAATCTTTGTCTTCTTGACATTGAGCTTCAGTCCATACTGAAGGCTGCAGTCCTTGACCCTCTGCAGCAAGTGCTTCACGTCCTCCTCAGTTTCAGCAAGCAGGCTTGTGTCATCTGCATAACGCATATTGTCGATAGATCTTCCACCAATCCTGATGTCGCATTTCTCCTCATAGAGCCCAGCCTCCTGGATGATCTGTTCTACATACAGGTTGAAAAGGTATGGAGACAAGACACATCCCTGGTGTAAGCCCTTCCCAATTTTGAACCATGCAGTGTTTCCTTGCTGTTCTGACAACTGCCTCTTGGTCCAAGTATAGGTTTTGCATTAGCACGATCAAGTGTTCTGGGATTCCTATTCTTCTCAAAGTCAGCCACAGTTTGTTATGGTCCATACAGTCAAAAGCCTTTGCATAATCAATGAAGCACAGATAGAAGTTCCTCTAGTACTCCCTGCTTTGAGCCAAGATCCATCTAACATTAGCTACAATATCCTTAGTATCACGACCCCTTCTAAACCCAGCCTGGACTTCTGGCAGTTCTCTGCTGTTGTGCTGTTCCAGCTGTTTTTGGATAATCTTCAGCAGAATCTTGCTTGCATGGAAAATCAATGATACTGTTCTAGTTTCCACCCTCTGTTGGATCACCTTTCTTTGGAATGGGAACAAATAGAGATCTCTTCCAGTCAGTTGGCCAAGTGGTTGTTTTCCAGATTTCTTGACACAACTTGGTGAGCACATCCAGGGCAGCATCTGTTAGCTGAAATATGTCAATTCGTAAATTGGTATACCATCTATTCCTGGGGCCTTTTTTTCCCCTTTCTGTTTCTTTCAAAGCAGCTTGAACTTCTTCCTTCATCACCATAGGCTCTTGCTCATATGTTGTTTCATTAAATTCTTCTGTGTCTGCCAATTTCTTTCGATACAATGACTCAGTATATTCTTTCCATCTTCTTTTGATACCCCCTGGATCATTTAGTACTCTGCCTAAAGCATCCTTGATTATAGCAACTCAACAGTACACAACAAAGTGATTGAATACTAAAGACTTTGAAAATCTGGTTCATAAAAACACTCATACCATACCTGGAAGACAATTGATCAATTCCTGAAGTTTCTCAGAATTTCCCTGCTACCTTGTGTGTAGGTTTACAGATGGGAGTTTTCGATAATTTGCTGCCACTGCTTTTCAATCCACTGACTGAATTTTTAAGTGAATTGGGTAAAAATGGGTCTGGAGAAGCTCTGCCCTCACATGGAGACAGCCATTTATTTTCCTGCACCTCAGTAAACAGGGTTGGATGTCAGAACACAGGTGTGAGCTCCACTGAGTTATTTCATCACTGTAATGAGTGGCAACGGTGTTTATTTAGAAAAAGGACAGAGCACATTAATGCCCGCTAACAGGCCGGGTTTTAAGATGGTGTCCTGAGCTATATGGTCGTTCGTCCCTGGTGGTGCAAAGTGTTTGACTCCTAACTGAAAAGCTGGCAGCTGGAATCTTCCAGAGGTGCCTTGGAAGAAAGGCTTGGCGATCTGCTTTCCCCACACCAGCCCCTGGAAAGCCCTTACAGCACAGCAACAGGTTGTCTCAGTTGTGCAAGGAATGTGATGTGAACAAGGAGTATCGTGCCATCCTGGAGGTCCCACCTTAAGGAGGCCTGATGGGAAAATGACTGAGCTTTTGGTTGCTAACCAGAAGGTCAGAAGTTCCACCTCCCCAGTGTCTTAATGAGAAAAAAGATTTAGCCATTTGCTCCCTGAAATAGTATAACCTAGGGAAGCCCTGTGGGCCTTCAGGGGGTCTCTATGAATGAGACTCTCTGAAGAACCTAACAGTGTATACCCTAATTAAGTCACCTTGGGGAAGTGCCATTTCCTGCCAGTGGCCCCAGATGGGTGCAGGGGCCCTGGTTTGGATGGTCTCTCTGGGAGCTCACTCAGCGGACCACCTGCACCACAGATCAGCTGGGACCTCATTAAACAGCAAATCCCAGACCTGAACCGTAATCTGAGTGGGGATTTGAGATCATTGTCACCAGTTTCTTGAGTGAGATTGACTCAGACTCACAGCTCTTACCTGAGTCTTTTTAAAAAAATGTTAACAGGTGGTATATCGCCCCATCTCACCTTTTGTTTGTCAGGTCTTATCTGTTATTTTCCTCTGCTTTTTACATCCTTTTTTTGGGGTATTTCCAGTGAGTTTTCCATTCTCAGAATGCTTTCGTTTCTATCTCTTCCTTAATCTTCAGAGCCACCTTGTGACAGGTGAGCAGCTGGGATTTCACATGAATGGGAATCTTGTCTGTGGTTGCACGGTGCGTATCTTTTCAAGGAGAATATGAGAATTTAGGCCATATAACCAGGACAAGCCTAGTGCAGTGTGGCACCCTGCCTGGAGGTCCTCGCCTCTACCTAGCACCTAGTTGTTGTGTACCGTCGAGTCGGAATCAACTTGTAATTGATCCTCCAGTGAGTTTTCAGAGGCAGTAGATTGCATGGGAGGAGATTGCCCATTCTTCGTCCATGGATTGGCATGTGGATTTGAACTGCGTGCCTTTGGTATCACAGAACATCTTTTTACCACTAAGTACTCAAGGTATATAGGGTTGGTTGGTTTGTTTTTAAGGGAGGCTATATGTACCCTGGACTGCCAAGAAAACAAACAGATTCATCCTAGAGAGGGTTAAACCAGGCTACTCCTTGGAGGCAAGGATTCTGGGGCTTCTGACATACTTTGGACATATTGTAAGGAGAGACAGGTCCTTGGAGAGGAACATCATGCTTGGTAGGGTGGAGGGACAGCACAGGAGGGGAAGACCCTCTATGAGGTGGATTGATTCAGTGACTGGGGTAATTAGGATGATAGGGCTGTTGTACATAGGGTCGATATTAGCCGCAAACGACTTGACGGCACATAACAACAACAACAACGTATCTCCCGGAATAACAGGCAAAGCAACCAATCACTTTCATGACCTGTTCATCTTATCCTAACTCAAGGTGATGGTAGTGCTGGAGAAGAGCAATGAACATACCATGGACCTCCAGGAAAACTAACAGGTCTGTGTTAGAGAGGGAGAAACCAAGCTGCTCCTTGGAGGCAAGGATTTTGAGACTCCATCTCACATACTTTGGGCGTGTAGCTAGGAGGGACCAGTCTCGAGAAGGACATCACACTTAAAAGGGTGGATGGACAATGCAGAAGAGACAGACCCCAGATGAGATGGATTGACACAATTACTGAGTTAATGAAAATAGATGTTTCAGAAGTAGTAAGACTGGCTCCAGGACAGAGCAGAATTCAGAGCTATTGTGCATAGGGTCTCTATGACTTCATAGTCCATTAAACAGCACATAGCAACAACATCCCGAAATATCTGGGAGCTCTGGTGTCCTAGAGGCAAGGAGCTGGGCTGCCATCCCAAAAGGCACACAGTTCAAATCCACCTGCAGGAGAAAGATGGGCCATCTCCTATGTGACTTAGAGACACTGAAAACCCACTGGCGGGTCAGCTATGGATCAGTTTCAACTTGATATCACATTAACAACAACAATAAGACCCCCAGGTGATTCCTACAGCCTTAATGTTCTTGGGCACCATGAAGGCAGAACCTACCCTTAGCTGATCCTCCAGTGGGTTCAGAGGAAGTTAATAGCACGAGAGGAGATCACCCATCTTTTCTCCTGTGGAGAAGCTAGTGGATTTGAACTGCATACCTTTTAGATTGTAATGTACTTTCTTACCACTAAAAACATCTAATGGTCAAGATTCAGATTCAGTATCTCTAGAGTGGAAATGTAATTTTCAGCACAGAGTCAAACTCCAAGGAACTAATTGGAAGCCCCAATTAGCAGAGCTGTTAACCAGTTCCACCACCCAAGGGACACTTCTAGAGACTCCGTCCAGAGAACACATGGTCGTGGATGACTTCATCAGGTGCTTGCATAATTTTGCTCCGAGTTGGGATCTTCTCGTTTTGCACTGGTATGTACCACTCCTGAGACTAGGTATTCAGCTCAGCATCCCTCCCCTCTGTGGGGTCTCCGTCATCCTTGTGATTTAGAGCTGCTGTGAGATGCAGTCCAGCTGATGAGATGGAAAGACGAAGGGAGCGTGGAGGGGTCATTCCATCTGTCAAGTCTAGCACATTCACCCTCCCCCTAGGAATAATTTGTGTGAGAACATTTGGCAAACCAGGGAAGTGGGAGATGGTGCCTGAAATCTTGGTGAACTTTTGGTAGGATCCCAGCTGTGGATAGAAAGAGTGCAGCCGAGACAAGTGACTTGCTTAACCAACCCGCTATCTTGACAAGACCGGCCTCATCAGCATTTAAACGGCATCTCTTGTGGACTTCTGTTCCCACGCGTCAGGTTAAATGTTTGTTAAAGGTCAGAGTCATTCTCAAGTGTGCTTATGCCACTCATGTTTATTCTTGTACTTGCATTGTTTCATTAAATTCTACCCAGACTGTCAACATGTGAGCATAATGTTGCTGAGAACCAAGCTGAATGCTTAGGAAGTTTTAAAGTAATTTGATAAAAAGACATTGCCGTCCAGTCTAAGTGGGATTGAGAACAGTGAAAAGTTAGTAGGGGGCAGGTAGAGATCCTGAAGGCATATGGACGGTTTGCACTTGGCTTGCTTTGGCCTGTCTTAGGTTCTTAAATAGAAGAAAGAATAGATGATGCATTGTGGGTGTGATTTAATCAAGAAAGACAATGAAGGACTGAATTAGGAGACCCCTATGTTAAATACCAGAATGGTTTCACAGTGTGGACAGTGTTTGGTAGAGCTCCCAGTTGTAAGACAGGTTTGGGAGCAGAAGTGGCATCCACTTCCTAAACCACGTGCCTCTGGAAATTCTATGAACTTGGAATTGATGATAGTTATGGAATGGAATTAGGCCTTTTGTTCATAGAGTCACTATGAGTCGCACTTGACTCGATGGCAATAAACAACAACAACAACGTTAAATATGGAGATCTGGTGGCTTAGTCAATAAGAAGTTGCACTGCCTGTCCAAAGGCAAGCAGTTCAAATCCACCAGCCACACATTAAGAGAAAGATGGGCAATCTTCCCTGCAACTTGTTGTAATGTGCAGTCAAATCAGCTGAGATTCAGCTACTCCAAGGACAATAGCTTTGAACTCTGTTCTATCTTGAGCCAGTCTCACTGTCTCTGACACCACTACTCTCATTACCTCAGTTACTGTATTAATCCATCTCATCCAGGGTCTTCCTCTCCTATGCTATCCCTCCACCCTTTCAAGCTGGATATCCTCCAAGGACTGGTTCATCCTGGCAACAAGCCCAAAGTATGTGAGACTGAGCCTCAAAAATTCTTGCCTCCAAGGAGCAGCTTGGTTTTACCCTCTCCAAGGCATAACTGTTATAGTTCCCTTGAGAGTCCATAGTAAATTCAGTACTACTCTCCAGCACCACAACTCAAAGATGTCAATGATTCTTCTGTCATCCTTAGTCATTGTCCATCTTTCTGATGCATACCAAGTAATTGCGAAGACCATGGCCTGGTTCGGGTGCACCTTATTCTCTAGACTGGCTTCATTGCTCTTCAGCCCTCTGGAGAGGTCCCTGACCACAGATTTTCCTAATGCAGTTCACTGATTATTATTTTTTTTTACTGGCCTTGCAATTTACAGCCTTTAAAACCTGTTTGAGGGTCAGCTGTACATTGATTCCAACTCGATGCAATGAATTAGAGTTGTCCATTTAAAAAGGAACTTGGGTGGTGCAGTTCCTAGCATGTTGCCCTACTGGCCAAAAAGTTGACATTTCAAATCCATCAGTTGCTTTGAGGAATGAAGCCATCGTAAGAGACTTTGCCAGAACTATTAGTGGAAGTTGTTGGAGGGTTTCGTTGTTGTTAGGTGCCATCTAGTTAAGATCTGAGCCTTGTCCTATCCTGCGTCTTCTTACACTTCCTGACTCACTAGAGCCCCTTATGGCAATGACTGTGTCAATCCATCTCATTGAGGGTCTTCCTCTCTTTCGCAGACCCTCCACTTTTTCAACCATGATGTCCCTCTCCAAGGAATAGCGTCTCCTAGCAACATACCTGAAGTATGTGAGGCAAAGCTTTCTCATCTTTGCCTCCAAGGAACACTCTAGCTGCACTTTATCCAAAACATATTTGTTTGTTCTTTTGGCTTTCCATGGGACATTCAGTACTCTTCTCCAACACCACAGCTCAGAGGCATTAATAATTCTACTGTCATCCTTACTCATTGTCTAGCTCTCAGATGCATAGCAAATGATCGGAAAGACTACGGAGAGTTTTAAGGGAAGGAATACTATATGACTTGCTTTTTAAATTAATCAATCTAGCACATCTATTGAAAACAAATGAAGGGAGCAAGAGTAGAGACAGGTTAGTTAGGAAGTGAGCTTTTCTCTTTGCTCAAGGTGAGAGGTGACGGCAACATAAGCAAGAGCATTTAGCAGGGGTGGATGCAGGCAGCCGTGGGATGTCAGGCATATTGTGAAGGTGGACTTGCCTAGGATTGGATATAGGCTGGGAGAGGAGCCAGGGATTACTCGGGTGTGAGGATGGGTAGAGTTGCCCTTAAGTGTCCCAAAATACATTGCATGTGTTCCATCGGACCAACATACCGCCAAGTGTGTAAATGGAAACCACATGCAAGCACACACCCTGCTAATCAAAGCCAGAAGTAACCCTGTGTTGCTTCTACTCATCATACCTCTGTGTGTGTCAGAGTAGAGCTGTGTTCCAGGGGGATTTTCAGTGGCTGGTTTTTGGAAAGTAGATCACCAGGCCTTTCTTCTGAGGCACCTCAATGTAAAAATCAACAACTTGCAATTATCAGTCAAACACTTAACTGATTCTGCCAGCCAGGGATTCTTCCTGAATTCCGCTAGCCTTCTTACTGCGAACTGCAGCCTGTCACTACACATTTACTTAGGTACTGAGAAAGCTAGGACCTCCTTCCCATTCTAGAACATGGGCCATGAGACCACAGACCAAGCCTTCTTGGTTACATCCCCTGATGTCTACCATATAGTATGATAAGAGTGTGATTGATCAATACTGGTAACAATTAGGAATTTGAATCTGTGGTTCAGTTCAGTACATAGACAAGACTTTTACCCCAAGAACCTCCCTCTGTAAGGAAATAAGTGCCTGGTCAGAAATCTGAGTCCAGTTCAGGACACATTGTTTCATATAGCTGCTTTTAGAACTTTCCTTCCAAATAGTTTACATAATTTCCAGGAGATAGTTAAAGGGCTTTGACCCAAGCTACCTGCTTGCAGATTTCTCCTGGTGCCTGAGAGCATTCTGCTAAACTCATTGTTCTGGTCCTAATCACTAGTTATCAAATAATTGGGGCCACAGACTTGAGGGAAACTGTTCTTTTTTAGAATCTTGCTGTGAGTCCACTCTGCACACTGAAGTCACAGAAATCCCAAAGAATTAGCCTAAGAGTAAATGGTTCCTGTTTCCCCCTCTGCTCTGCTGCTGGGTCTTGGTGAGCCTGGACCTGCCAACCACCTCTGGGATACAAGTGATCAGGACAAGGACACATGCAATGTTTTGGTGAAGCTTGGGAGACACTGGTGACACAGAACAAATATTAGGAGGGGTTCCAACCTGACCATGGGCTGTGTCTGGCTGGGTAGTATCTAGGTATAGTCTCTTGGGAAGATCACCATGTAGTGACCATGTGGTTTCTGGAGCAGTTGGGCTGCCCAGGATGGAGTCAGCTCCCGGGGTTCATACCACTGGACATTTCCAGAGCTCTATAGTCGTACAACCTGGGCCAGGGTCACAGATGGCTTAATAGTCACTCAGCACCAACAACGCCACATCATATAAGGGTTGAACTCTTCTTTGCTTTGTCCTTGAGGTTGATTTCACTCTTTTCATGGTTTTGGCCTGTTTCTGCATCAATTCCTAATAGGAAGTTGCAGTGTTAACCCCAAGGCAAGCTGTTCAAATCCACCAACTGCTTTATGGGAGAAAGATGGCAAGTCTCCTCCTCTGTGATTTACTGACCCTGAAAACCCAGTGGGGTGAGGGTGGGCGAGAGTCAGTCAGCTATGAGTCATTTTCAACTCGGAAGCAATGAATTCATTATAAACAACAGAGCATAGCATTGCATTGTGTGGCTCGGCACCATCTCCACAGCCACTAGCAGGGTGAGTCTGTCAGCATCATGATGGCCCCATGCCAGTCCTTCCTACCATGTATGTCCCTCATACATATTGGCCTGCTACTGCACCAAACATGCTGTCCTCCTCTAGGGAGTGGTTCCTGTCCGAAACAAGCAAATGAGGCACTGTTTAGTGGTGATCCACAGATTGCCAGGCCTTTCTACATAGTCTCTTTTAGTCTGGAGCGCCACTGAAACTTACGCATCAGAAGTGACCCTGCTGGCATTTGAAATACTGGTGCCACA